>NC_084712.1:16688762-17034400 GCF_033807575.1 Cydia pomonella
AAGTCTGTTTCAGCATGGATGTTACTAGGACACAGTTGCTAGCGTTAGCTATCATAAAAATAATTACACTTAAGCTTCTACAGTGTCTACTGGCGGCAATAATCTTAAAAGTGGCGTGGAGTGCCTAATGCCTAGATATTACGATAGCAGTTATTCTTGCTTTTTATAGTGTTGTTTAAATACTTGTATTACATATTTTTAGTAACAGTAGGAGTAAACTTAGGAGACTATAAAACCGCCTGTTATCCACCGATTTCTACAGGTAGTTTGTTTTCTGTTTTTGATGAACAATAATAGTAGATTATACAACTAGGTCATACGAGGACATATCCTCCTATAGGTTGAGGATGTGGATAACATGAAGCATTTATGCTCGATTTGTATACTCTACTTTTCACTTCTATTGTGAGTAAAATATTTAAAACTATCCAATATTTTAGGTTATTTTACCGAATTTGTTTAAGACTAAATAAAATTGAACTCGGGCCGGACGGGAGCGCGAGGGAGCGCGCCGGCAGGGTATTTCTAAGTTAATAAGATATGTAATAATGATTTTACTTTATGCTCTAGAGCATAATAAGTAATTTTATGCTGCTTACACGCGTCTTAAATCTCAAATTTACGAGCATGAGAAGTAAAAAGGATATTGCTGCTTGCTAGTACTTATGCCGTATGGGGCCTGTAACAGGAGTAAAATATTAAACTCTAAGATGTAGTCCTCCAACTGACCGACATAAAAAAAAAAAAAATTAATCTGGTAAATAACCCTGCTTTTACAATTTTATTTCTTTTGCCAATCTGCAAGGCACTTTGTTGGCAGAGGGAACTCCCTTAAAGACAGATGGGTCAGCTTATTGCCTAGTTAATTAATAAGTAAGTACAGTACATCTTATTGCTTATTGTGGTGGTAATTTAATTTTGTTTAATAGAAACGTTTTCAATTGACATTTAAACATCCTAAGTGATTTACATTCCCTTATATCATACGGTGTTTCATTACATTATACATTGGGGCCCAGGTACGTTACCTTCTTCTTCTTTTTAAATTTTTTGAGATATATTTTATATAACCTAAATTTAGAAATGAATTAGCTATTGTTGACCTAAGTTACAATATTTAGGGTTCCGTAGTCAGAGTAACAAACACGGAACCCTTATTAGTTCTGTCTGTTCATCCATCCTTTTGTCTGTCTTTCTTAGTTTTACTAAGTTTTGAAATTCAAAAAAATGACCCTCCTGCAACTCCACGAATATTGTGTTGAAGTGATGTTGAGCCATATTATATCAACATTTTCCTAAAAACTTCTCTGCTAAGCTTGAATGGCTTTTCCATATCTTATGAAGGTTTTTTATCGGATATAGTATTTTTACGAGACGTTAAATATTGCATATCAGCTTGATGCCAAAATCTATACGAATACGTTCCAATCAAAACAAACATCAAGTTACGATTATTGACAGATAGTTTGAAACAACCGTCCCTTATTTGCCTCCCATTTGTTTTAGCTCTGGGAGTTTAATTGATTTTATATTTAGTTTCCTAAAACTAAGGTACTTTGGGGTAACTTAAAAAACAGAGTAATTTTGATTGATATCTACTTAACTAGTAGCACTTTCTTTGTTACAACAGTGCTCCATCCTTGTAGGATCAAGAACTTGCTTGCGATTTTCGTTACATTCCAGTACTCGTATTTGGTCGTCCGACTGAATTCATTGTACTCTGTAGTTAGCAATGTATCGAATGCATGCAAATTCTTGAACAGTTTAAACCGTTGGACCCGGGGGTATGTCCTCAAACTACGTCCAAAAGAGAGGTATGGCCACTGATAATGTCATCTCGCTTAGTGTGGTGTAGCACAGCGGATGTTATTCCAAATCTAGAGCAGAGCCCAACTTAGGAAATACCTCCACCTTACAGAAAACCTCAGCCAAAGAGCTCAACGAGGGTGCGGGGTGTTAGGGTCGGCAATCCGCATGTAAAACCTCTGGAGTTGGAGGCGCCTTTAGGCTACCGTAACGGCTTATCATTAGGTGGGTCCTATGCTTGTTTGCCCCCGATGATAATATAAAAATATGCCCTGTAAACCGTTGCAGTACCGTGTGTGTTGCCAAAGTATGCAGTTAGCGATTTTCAAAAACTTCGTTGGCGAAGTTACCCTAGTGCACCTTATTTAGTTTAGCGAACAAATGTCACTAGGCAGCAGTTCACTCGTCTTGTAGTTCCAAATGTCGCCCCTATTTTGTTTTATAGTAAAAGACAAAGAGACGCAACGTTTTTTTTAATACGGCTTAGGGAAATACAAGATGAGACATAAGAAAAGCTGTATTTCCTTTTTTATTAAATATAATACTTTTCACGCCACTGTTCGGAAATGTGGCAGTAGATGGTCTATAACCAAGCAGGAAAATAGGCAATAGCTGCAGCAGTGAACCACCACTACTACAATGTTTCATTGTTATCATCATCTGTCATTGGTGATGGTAAAAGGTTTTTTTTTTGGCGCTACTTTAAAAAAAAAGTAACGTCAAAACCATTCAGTTCATGATTATGGCGTTTTTAATTTTGTAGCTGTTTATGGTTTTTAAGCAAAAACGCGTCTAAGTTTA
Source organism: Cydia pomonella (assembly GCF_033807575.1). Lineage (NCBI taxonomy): Eukaryota > Metazoa > Arthropoda > Insecta > Lepidoptera > Tortricidae > Cydia > Cydia pomonella. The sequence continues at coordinate 16,691,370 of NC_084712.1, forward strand.
GAGTCACGCCTCTTAAAAGTGATAAAAAAAGTAAAAAATGCGGGATCGAAAATACTTACGGTAAATTGTATTTCACTAAAAAAAATACTATATTTACACATGTATCTACGCTATAAAAATGAGTTCTTCTAGTGAAATAAAATACAATATATAAATGTTCCTGTCAAAAATAAGTACATCGCTTTCTTTGAACAATTGTCCTCACGCAAATATAAATATTAATTTATATTAAAGTACTTATAGTTAAGCAAATGTTTTCTTATTTCCTCGCAGTAGTCGTGAGCACTATGTAGTGCCTCAGCCGGAAACGCTAAAGATCTTTGAGCTGTTTTCCGGCCTCTCCTACAAATTTTTCGATATTTCGTTGCAAGGTCAATACGGATAAGCGTAACTGATCTTCATGCCTACTTGCTACATGCGATTAGTGGGAAATGTATTACACGCAATAAACACTAATGAATGTGTAAACAGACCCCAATGTAGCGGTCAGCCACATTTATTTATTTAACCTTTATTGCACAATACAAAAAAGTACAAATGGCGGACTTAATACCTTAAGGCATTCTCTACCAGACAACCACGGGGCCAACCCATCCATCTACCCGTATAGTATTGACCTTACTAAGTTAGTTTATTATTTTATTATAAAAAGCATAATTTACAGTTGGTCCCATTGTCATATTATCTAGATTGAATCGTGCAAAATCGAGAGATTGCACATTTGCGCTCGGAAAGTACCATTTGTGATGTGCAACTGCGATTAACGATAAAATTATGATATGCTGGACTATTTCATGGAAGTGATTCATTTTTGTTAATGATTAAATTTAATTACGCGCTATTACAAGATGAAACAACTCAGTACTCAGGATCATTAGATACAATCCAGTTCGCGGGGCGAGGTACCTTTAAGGCGAAACTCGTGTAAAAGTCTTGCAGGCGGTCAGGCAAAAACACGGAAGTGAGAACCAATAGCATGTCCCTTAAATATGCGGGTGTTTAAAAAAGGTTTGCTCAGGCAAACTTTATTGACGTCATAGTCTGTTTGTGTAAGAATGTCCGTATAATATTTATTTATTTTTATTTATTGTAGTCTTTGTGTACCAGCCGGTTGCGTGTAGCCTAGAGTATATTTTAGAAAAGTACCTACTTAAATACTCCATCATCATTCACTTGCCTTTATCCCATTAACTTGAGGTCGGCACAGTATGTCTTTTTCTTCCTATATACCTCTCTGTCGCCCGTCATCTTTTCATTCAGTTGCGTTCGTTTCACACTCCATCCGCCTTTGGTGCAGCTTTCAGGCTTCCTATTATATACTCATTCCTTATCCTATCCATTCTCGTCACGCCACACATCCATCTTAGCATTCTCATCTCCGTTACATGCAATCTCTTTTCATCCGTCGCCTTTAGGGCCCAACGCCTAACACTCTGATCCATAGGTACGGTCGCCATTAGATATATCGGAGCGGCCAAGGTGCTCACAAATATCTGAACACGCACTCTAGCGCCTTGACAATAGAGGCGTCTTCAAATATTTGTCAGCGCCTTACCCGCGTCGATATATCTGATGGCGACTGAAGGTACATGACGACTGGTGGTACAATTTGCTGTTACAGGAAACCACCAAAATACAATTTTATTAAAACACTGTTTAAACTTTCACGATTTTTACGCATTATTAACTAATATAAACGGGACTTAATCGCGTATTAAGTTTTAAATTTACCTCCGATGTTTGGAGTACGGCGTTGTCCCCGTGGTTTCGGAGAAATACTATTTTTTTACTGGAAACGTTTATATCTTTAATTAAATATATTTGAAAAAATAAAGATTTTTGAATACTAAATGTTTTTCTATGTTATGCTTCTTGGCTATACTTAACTTTGTTCTAACTTGGGGTAACTTTGGCCTATGATAAGTTGAAGTTATTTTTAATAAATCAAAGATTGTGTACTTATAAATTAGGTACTTAGTTTTTGCAGCAACCTGACCCCTTGGTAATTCTAGTTTTAGTTATTAGATCGGCTTCCAATATGATACTGATAAGATACTGATCTGTCGGTGTAAATAGTGACATTTCTTTAAATAAAAACGTCACTTTTGACACTAACAGATAGGTATCATATCAGTATAATATTGGAAATAGATGTAATAACTAAAACTAGATTGGCCTGATACAGACAGTTGTTATTGTTTTTTTTTTTAATTTAGACTTAACCCTTTGAACGCTTATATCATAAAAACAAATATCACTCAAACGCCAAGCTCCCGAGCGCAAGCGAGCTAATATAAACCTTACTCGAAAGTGTGAAGGTTACTTTGACAGCGTCCGTCATAACACCTAAAGTTGTGTACACTTAGCGCTGTGGGCACGATCAGTAACGACGCCTTTAGGTGTTCTTGGTGTTCAAAAGGTTAATGAGATCCTTCACGGACGAAACAAACGCGCGCAAAATAAAAAAGTTATTCTTATGTTTTGACGACCGGTTTAGTCTAGTGGGTAGTGACCCTGCCTACGAAGCCGATGGTCCCGGGTTCGAATCCCGGTAAGGGCATTTATTTATGTGAAGAACACACATATTTGTTCGTGAGTCATATATATCTCGTCGCCTAATACCTACCCACAGTACAAGCTTTACTTAGTTTGGGGCTAGGTCGATCTGTGTGAAAAAAAATGAAAAGAAAAAAAAAATATTTTCATGATTCAATTCAACTCTGTAAAGTTTTCCTAGATCAAGGGAAGAAAATATAAAAAGTTTATTGTATTTTGTCCGCAGAAACTGGCAACGCACAATGACATGATAGTAACGGCTGAACACAATTTTCCTTACTACATTCCCTTGAACATATCCAACATGGAGAAAATAGTGGACCAAACCTACGACAAGACTAGAGGTAAGTGATGTGATCTGTAATTTGTATCTTAGGCAAAAGGCGGCCCCTATTGGACAAAAGCGTAACAATCCAACGATTACCTTCAATCTCGTCCGAGTAAAAACCGTATTTAAAATAAATTATTTTACACCATGCACGAAATAAAGCTCCAGAATTATTTTAGAAAAACGCAGACATTTGACAATAGTTATTTTTTGACACAATTTATAATGTCTTTGTAACGTATAGTGGAGCCGTTAACCACGTAGTACGATGAATTAAATCGAATAATATGATATCGCATGACAAGGGGCGACAATCGCCTCACCTTATATGGTTGGATGTCTCCGTGAAACAAAATTAAATGTATAAACAAAATTGCATGCAAGAATCGTATTTCGAGTTCATGTTTTTTTGGACATTTTTAATTATAATATTCGCCAAAACGTACAACTCAGTTTTTTTTTAATTTTTATTTACTGCTGTTTCCCGCCAATTTTTTTAAGGCAACGTCACGTCAGTCATTTAGCCAAGAGCAAATATTAAAATAAATGCAACTTACATTATCTTAACATACAAAAATATATGAGAAACAAGAAATATAATTAGCTAATTACGAATTATTTCAGTACAAGTGGTGATTGATTAGCAACGAATCACGTAAATTGACGGGTAAAACTCGTATGAAAATCGGTTTTGACCGATTCGTGCGATACTCGCATGTACGTGAAAAAATGTCATACCAGAATGAGTTTAGATGAGTCGAGACATTGTCAGCAAATATCTCAGTAGAACGCAGCTCCTCGTGTAAACTATGTCGTCTGGCGATAATCTCCGCACGAGTATCGAATGGCATAATCGTAGAAGAGTTTTTATTTCTCGCATCAATGTAACCATTTTTATACGATTCTCGCCTGGCGATTATTGCGTACGATAATATCATACGATTTTTCGCCCCAAAATGGGCGACAAACTCGTACCATCTAAATGGGCCTTAACGGCTCTACTATACATCTACAAACACATTGTATTTAATAAATCGGATAGAACTATAAAGAAGAATAGTTATGTTTAGAGCGTTTTCAAACTGTCCGGTCCGATACCGAATGTCGGATACGACTATAAGGAAGCGAAAAGTAAAAATTGTCTTTTTATATTTTTAATACATTAAATTATTGTTTGAGGTTCAAAAGAAAGTATTAATGTATTTAATGTATAAATAAAAGGACCAGATGCCATAGAGCGTTACCTAACGATTAAGACTTGCTAGCAACTTTTTATTCAAAGGCCGATATCGGATCTGACAATGTGAAAACCTTACCGTGACGTCACTTATTTCGTGTTGATTGAAAGAGACTGACACTGACTTTATATATACGTATCCCATCCCAGAGTCCGAGCATCGCCCTAGATTTGTCCTTTATTTCTAAATCAATGTATATTTGCAGTGTACGTGTTTCTGGGCGAGCATATAGCGCTGGTGGATTTCGTGACGGTGCTGCAGCGCCGCGGGCTACTGCAGACCGGCGACTACGCCGTGGTTGCGGTCGACGACGAGATATACGACCCGAGCACCTCCGCCATCGCCCATGCTGGTATACTATACTATGTATTGTATAAGTACGTATATTTGTGAGCGTCGGGATGACGGGTGGACCTCAACGAAATACGGACCTCCATAAAACGGGCTATTTAAAAAAAATCCCCCGCCATCCTGATGTCAGAATGGCTATGAAATCTTGCATTATACCGCACTAAAAGTAAGTATGTAGTTGTTATAGTTTACTTTTGTAATCCTTTAATATGAACTAGTGAAGTATACCCAGAGTATACCATGCCCTAGTCGCGGTAAATCAAGTAACGTTACTTGATTTAAGACTACTATACTCATTTCCTGATAGGAATAGACTAAAGGAAAAACGGTTCTTTATAGTATTATAGTGCACTGTTTAGGATGTCATTCAATAACTAACATTTCTAAATTATACACTCCAAACTTGAGTACCTATCTACAATCATGGACACCCAACAACACAAAGATACAATACAACACAATTAACAAAGATTAAACCTCTTTAACCGTTATGACAGCACTTAAATTTGATTATGAAGAAAATAAAATGTCACACTTGAATGAGATACGATTTTTCAAAAGTAACCAGGCTTCGATGATATTCAATTTGCACGCCACACGTCTTACGAATTTTCAATCTGTCGGTCACGTGATCTCTGACGCGAGTTTAACATTTTTTCCCATCACAAAAAGTGTACAGCGCCACTAAATAAGCGCCACTTCAATAAAATTGTATTTCAAGATCGAACACATTCAATATTAAAACTCATACTTTAAATGCAAGGTGTATTATCATGAAAATAAATAACTTTCGCTATAAATACAACCGTCAAATTTATGTTGTCTGGAAATAACGTCCATTGATGAAATATTTCCCAATGCAAGAAAATACACGTTTAAGGAAAACAATAAGGAAACGTTTCAAAAGAGGACTGCAAATTAAAACCTCACGTCAATATTATTATTGCCAATCCTATCGAAACATGCCGCGTACTTCCGACCTTGAAAGCAAAGATACGTCCACGCTATAGCGTAGTTTGAATCTTACGAATTTCTACGTAACCTCCCGTAACAGCCATTTGTAAAACAAACACACTCTGCCAAACAATAGAATGACTATTCCAATTTGGCAGCGAGCAAGCGTTGACAGGTGATATGGTGGCGTTCATGTAAAACTAAATTTATGTATTCCGTACGATTGTTTTGTGTTGTTTTCTTTTCCGTTGATTCTTTATTACTATATATTCTTTATAATTATGTTTAATGTACCTTTTTGTGTTATCTGTCATGGCATCACCGAATGGGCCCTAGGGAAGAGCAGCGCTGGCTTCATATTCAAGCATTATGCTGAGTTTTCTCTTTTAGTTTGTTATCATCATTCGGATTGTTTCATTTATTCATTCATAAATTCATTCTGCATCTTTGGCTCACTTTATATTCAGTTCACACGAGTCACTTTGAGCGAAAGATGCGTAACGAAACACAAAAATTAGCATAAAATGAACCGTCTGATATCATCTTAATGCGTGGTGGGGCAGAATATTAATGTTTTAATGCTTGTTTCAGATCATCTGGGTCAAAATAGCAGTAGCGACGTCATGGCTTTCAGAGCTGTACTCAAGCTTACGCCATCATTTCCAACGAATCCTATTTATGAGTGAGTAAAAAAGTATCTTTTCAAAATATTTTTTGTTAGTTAAGGTTACTTTTGGATTGCGACTGCAACATCATAACTTGAACGTTCTAATTGCGACAGTAATGAGGTAACGAACGTCATTCGTTAAAAAGGGAATTGACAGTGACAGACTGACAGTAACGGTGTTACCAACATAACACCAAAACAGTAAAGCCGCTACAGTAATGCAGCTGCAGTATCTTTTCTTCCTTATTTTCAGGGCATGAATCATACATCAATATGCGGCCCTCGTTTTTTTATTCGAGGATCATGTTCCATACAAATTAACTTACAGGGCCAACAAAGCCCTTAATCCCTAAACTTGTTGCCTGCTAGTTGTATAATCTAAACACTGAAAAGGAGGGTAGGTATAAGGCCATTTCTCCATACAAATGTTTTCCCATCTTCCTGCATATATAGATTTTTGTAATTGGCAACATTTTTTTCTACAACAAATTGTTTGATTTCCTTGTGCTATCGTCCAGTTTTCTTACAATATTTTTTTGCTCTTTAAGCTTTTAATAAAAAGGGTCAGAATACGTCAACAGCATGTTTATGATATCTTCGTTCGCAGATTACCTTGAGCATTTTCTCGAATGGTTTTTTTTTTAATACTACGTCGGTGGCAAACAAGCATACGGCCCGCCTGATGGTAAGCAGCCTCCGTAGCCTATGTACGCCTGCAACTCCAGAGGAGTTACACGCGCGTTGCCGACCCTAAACCCGCCCCCCTCATTGAGCTCTGGCAACCTTACTCACCGGCAGGAACACAACACTATGAGTAGGTTTTCTGTAAGGTGGAGGTACTTCTCCAGTTGGGCTCTGCTCTAGATCTGGAATGACATCCACTGGCTGTGCCCTACCACACAAAGCGAGAAGACATTCACAATGCCCATACCTCTCTTAAAATTTGTTTGTTGTACAATCTGTACCGAAGATAATCCTTATGCCGCGCTTATTGGACTTCTTCGGTTAACATTTGAATTGGTATAGAGAAGCAGCGGATGTTATTTTACTTCCATGGATCAGTATTTTGCGAACCATATTTGGCATGTGATGATGATGATGTCCTCCCAGACGTATACGTCGACGGTGACACCCGGACAAATCAGGTATTCTATAAATTCTGGGGGCCTACCGCGAAAATCGAAATACGCAAATTGCGGGGATCTTTTACTTTTACTCTCACTAAGACGTAATAAGAGTGGCAGAGAAAAATGCCCGCAATTGACGAAGTTCGATTTTCGCGGTAATAGCCCTGACGTGCATGGGCTCGAACGTTTGCGAAACCGAGTTTTGTTTTAAACTTCTGCCGCAAGTCGTTCCGGCCGCAAATCGTGCAGTAAAGCTCGCCATTTGAGTCGCAAGTGTATGTGTAGGAGGGCTTGGGCCAAGATTTTCGAAGCTGACGTTTAGCGTCTAGATCTTCGAGGCGTGCACTATCGAAGCCGTTGAGACCAGTGTTGATCGCAGTTTGCCAGTCCGATCTCTGAGTTGCAAGCTCCACCCACGACTCACACGATATGCCGGTGGCTGACAGGTGGCGTTTCAGGACGTCCTTGTACTATATAGTACCATATTATGTAAGCCAACGTATATGTCAGCTGTTTTGTCTTCAAATTTTTCAGCATATTTTGGCAACAGAGTTTATTACTTGTAATATTACCGAAAACCGGTGAATCAATTCTTCATCTAAAAAATAAATATAGTATCATAAATAAATTTATGAATGCCGTTTATAATACATCGTAAAATTGTTATCACTGACCAAATTAAAACACAGCAAAGTGCGTGAAAAATAATAACACACGTGGTTTGTCGTCATCATCTAGTATTGTTTTATGAGAAAACAAACCACAAAGCTGTCTCAATAACCTCTATCTTTATGGCCAACGACGTGAGTCTCTGCCGCTACCCTTATTCTATCTGATCGGCGGCAGTCATTATCTCGATGGTGGAGGCAGTAAACCTTATTGCAATGAGATAAGGTCTACCTAAGAAATACGCAAACTGCCAGCGTTTTCCCTATAAACTTTTAATTGACTTGTTACCGTCAAAATGCAAACACGTCTAAACTAAAACGAAATTGCATTTTTTGCCAAATTTTTTAATAAGGCGTCAGTGACAAATAATAAAATAAGCAAATTTCCTATTCATATCTTTTCTCTGAATACTAGTTGCGCGAGATTAAATATTACAGTGGATACTGACGTATCACTAACTTTTGCTGCATAATTTTTAGCTAAGCAGGAGCGGACAAATTTTTTTAATTGACGTGCTGAGTCAAAGTGTACAGAGTCCGTCTAGGCTAACATCGCACCGCCTTGAACAGCACACATTCAAACGGCACCATTATAATCGTCATATTTTCATAGTCATCTTATTTTTAACGTCTTATTTTCAGATAAAAAGACAAATATCATTAGACATTAATGATTATATTGACACTTTGTTTTCAAATACCGTGCAGAGTTAGCTTAGTCGGGTCGGGCTCTACCCATATAAATTAGAGTCTGTGCGAAAAGAGATGAGTCGTGGAATGTATGCCGTATGGGGCCCAATACATTTTAAGACTCTTCTCTTACCGAACAGACTATCTAACAAGAGGTGTATTTCAGGGAGCTGTGTCAGATGATTCGCAACCACTCGGCGGCGCCTCCGTTCTGCGTGCCTAACTACCACAAGCTCTACGAAGACGCCTCTGTAAGTAACATTGATACACTGGCCGCTCTCTCTCTGTCTCGTACTGTTCCGTACATGTATTGGCGTGCGATAACTAAAGAACACGATTCTTGGTCTTCCAATAAATCAGTTCAAAAAAGCACTCCATGAATGGCAAGGCAATTTTTACTCAGTATCCGAATTTCTTACATATGAATCAAATGAGTGTTAACTGGACATGGACAAAACAATTGTACCACAAATACGGATAGTACTCTTAGGTAATGTTATAAATGTAAATAATAAGTATTGCGTTTGTATTGTAAATAGATAAGGCATAATAAGGTTATAATAGTTTAGTTTGTTGTAAATACATAATAATTTTTTCAACACACTTGCTCAAAACGACGTTTTTATTCCACTGATTTTTGGCTCATAATCCTAGATATTAAATACGCGTGCTTTTTCAGTATATTATAACACTCGTGCTTTTTCATTATAATATCTGAGTCTTTCTTTTTCTTTTTTTATTCTTAACTCAGACGGAGTTAAGAAGGTAACTGATTGCAAATAATATGCATGGAAACGGAGCCTTCTTAATTTGGTCGAGTAACACTTTTTTTTTAAATGTTAGTTCAAAGAGGTTTTATCACACCAAACATAATTTATAGCTTAAATTATCTCGTAAATTTCATTAATGAATGAACATAACATTTTATCAATTAGATCTCCATCAGTCGAATAGAAATACGAAAATATTAGCTTTTTTACATTTTTTTAATTGCCCGTTTGTCGATTTCGTTCGCGCCTTTGCCTAGCGCCCGCATTGGAATCGTGTGTAAAAAAAAAATAACGCGCCAGCCATTTTCCGTATTTGTCATAAAATTGGAATAATTTTGCATGTTTTTAGTTTTTAAATTGACGAAAATGACATTTTCAAGCAGTGAAAATTAAGAACACATAGAATTGACGCTGTTAGTAATACTAATAGAGGCAAGAGCCGAGAACGATGATAGCCTTTTACTATCAAAATCGGGTTAAAAATATTTGGCGGCATATGAAACTTTTGTTCAATAGAAAATCAGCAAAAACGCCCAGTCTTTCTTATAAAACGTGTTGGTAGCTTACTTCAATTAACTGGTGAATAAGTGGCTACAAGCCCAGCTTTGGTGCAATTATTCGATGTTAAAACTGTACGCCACTATTTTGAAATTGTACGTACTTTTACTGTTTTGACAAAATAATTCTATGTTATAAGTTTTCTTTTTTTCTCGCAAGTGTGTTGAAAAACCTAATATGAGACGCGTGTGCTATGGTCATTACACAATATCGCCTCGTTTGTAATGTACATTATGATACAAGTGTGCTAAGTTGGTCATTACTAATGACCAACTTAGCACACTTGTATCATAATGTACTATTTTGCATGCCTAAATTAGGGTACAAACATTATGGATACTGAATCACTTTTTAATCCACTATGACTATACATAATGTTTGGCAAAATAAAATAAATGATTTAATTTACTTTATTTTAAATATCATTCTGATGTCAGCGTAGGTTTTTTAAATGTTATTGACCCAAAGAAAAACTAGGTTAATAGGTTTTCCTTTTTTTCAAAATTTGCGAAACAAAAAAAAACAATGAAAATCAAAGTTAACTAAATCTAAACAAAGTTAAATTTGTTTAGATTTAATTAGTGGAAAAAGTTTCCTCCCGAATGGAATTTCATAAAAAAGGTCCGTTAATACGCTAGGATCGCAAAGCTATTATTCCCTCTTAAGTACAATCAGTAGAACGCTTGAACTTGAGACTGCGTATCAAACTTTTCTTTAGTTTACCCCCTATTGACCCCTCCACCCATATTTAGTTCTTGAGCTACTCTCAAAGTAATCGAATAATTGATGAAATTTACACTCAGTATACACAACCTTGAATATCAACGCCCGATCAGAGATTTTCTACATATGAAATACTCAATAACACTAGTCATTCCCGTTACAAGGAAGCAACCATACTTTCATCATAACAATAGGGTTTCATTTCTACTATAGCTACGAGATTTGAGTTCAGGAGTTTTTGTATATTTAAAGAGGACGCGAGGGGATGATAGATGAGCAAAGTTATCAGCTAATAACATAAAAATTCTGAAATAATTGTGAAGCAAAAACTCGGAGCGAGAAAATATAGGCGAAATAAAAAAGGAAACCTAATTTTCTCAAACTTGCTATGAAATGATGACATGACTTACGTCAAATTAGGTCCGAAAATACTACACAGATGCGATGATTGAAGATGATATATGTAAAGGAATTCCATACTGCCTTACACACCTAGGACTGTAAAGCAACCTTCTTTTGTTTTTTAACGTCAAATTGTGACACGTCTTGGCATCCAACCATCAGTTAGCTTCTACCATCAGTTAGCTTGGTACGGTGATCTGTTGTGCATATTCGTTGCTAAGCAACGGCGGAGGCGCATCGCGCAGGCGCGCGGACTTACGCGCGTAAGGTTGTACACCGCTGCGCTGTTAGAATGGCGAGCCGAAAAGGTCGCCACAAAACAAATTGACTACAATTTTTTTGTTTTAATTGCAAGTTTGAGAAAAGCACTATACATATCTCGGCGAAAAATGGGGTTGCCGGTCGCGTATCTCTATCCGGCTTCGCTACGCTCAGCCGTAATAATGTACTATTACTTAACTTTGCCTAGCAATGATTAACTTAACAAGATTTAGCGCGCGCAATATTTAAAAATAAATCCACGAAAAAGCGTAAATTGTAAGGTTACCATCACACTAGCGGTCTGTAAAACTGAAGTAATATAAATACAACGTATACGAGTAGGGGTCCATTTCACGAATGGTATTAGACTAATATTATTAGTGTGTTACCATGGTAACCCATACAATTTGACAGTTCGTGGGCCAATAACATTAGTCTAATACCATTTGAGAAATGGGTCCTAGGTATGTAAGTTGTCTCGAAAACTTGCGCACAATATTTGAACCAGTTACCTGTATCTGGATCCGGTTGATCTGAAATTTAACGCCCCGCTGAACTATGACAAGAATACAGTGCTATGATTACATTGTTAATCGTAAGGCGGAGATCGGAGACAATAGCGATAGATACCGTAGTACATGCTCACACTCGAATCCAATCCAATTAGCCTTTATTCACTGACTCCTTTATCGTTCTGTCATGTTACTTTGTCACTATTTTTAGTTGTCACTAGTCAGTTTGTCGGGGTTTCTGACAAAGGCCTCCTCTAAAGCTTTCCAGTCTTCTCTGTTCCAAGCAGTTCTTATCCACTTTGGTGGGAATCCATCCTCCCATCTCATTTTCGGGTGCCCCTGATCTTACACTGATACTCACACTATTTATAAATAAATATTTGGGGACAATATTACGGTCGATGGCTTGTAATATGGGTACCAGGCGACGATAATATATAATTATTAGGCTCCTAAATTATGTAAGAAGAACGGGAAGGTTATATATTGTTGATCGCTATTATAGGCTTGTGCCTTCCAATGTGCAATAATGTACAATGTTTCAATAGAATTTCAACCTTTTTGAATGACGTGGACGAAATTAAATTAGATCCAATTAACACTATAGGTAACTAGCAAATAATTGTATTCTGAGCAAGAGGACAGAGTTCATTGCACTCATGAACAACATTTTTGTTCATATGGACGTTCGACTTTGGTCTGTATTGCATTAATAGAAAGTGTTTTTGGGTTTCGGGAAGATAAGATAAATAATATACTCGTACATAGCCAAATACGAAACATATTTGTTATTTGCTGTAGTAAAGTTGGTTTAAAAGTCGATTATTTGACTGGTTCTTCAAACTATTATGGCATAAACCTATCCCTGTCCACGTCATATTATAATCAAAATATGAGCCGCGAACTCTCAGCTGCCAGTGTACGTACAGCAAGAAGGTTATTAGCGGATTAATGTCGCTGATTGATAGTTATTGACATTATATGCATTTCATCTACACTAAGTTGTGTACATTAGTGTAATAGAGATGACTATTATTTCGTTTATCAGTTTTGAAAGGCTCTGTAAACGTATCGTCTTATTTTAATGTAGGCGTAATTGCGTCTGTGTGCTAATAGGGTTGTTTCCAATTTTTTGAAACCCTTGTATTACGTTCTATATTAACTAAAAGTTGCCCTAAAATTCAAATTTTATAATAAAAACGGCTTTAAATATGTTAAATTAACAAAATATATTTTGACAGATGCTTTCGCGCCCAAAACGCTCTTTGAAAATGGTATGACGTCACAGTTTACGGTTTGACACATAACTACATACAAACGTAGAAGATACGAACATGTCAACTGACATTTGTCATTTGTTGTTTATCGCCTAACTGTCAACAGTGTCAATCCGAGAGTTGTGACGTCATCAGAATCTTCAAAGACGTTTCGAGTTTGGTCACGTGACGTGTGCCACCAGATATTTTAAATTCAATATTTACAAAAATATGGTCATTACACGTCCCCTAAAAGTAGTTTAACATGTTCATATAATCCAAAAGAATTTATTGGGATACAATTCTGCCCTAAGATTTGTAGATGGAAACAACCCTATTGTTCCGAGAATTTGAACGGTAATGTTCTCAAAAGCGGATTCCATGTATTCCGTTCACTGCTATATTTTCATTACTCCCTTCGAAAATACGCGACATAATCAAATCTGTTATCGTCGATATTAAATTATTTTATTTTCAAAATTACAATACGAGGTATCTACTAAAACAAACTAACTAAGTTATCTAATAAAACTAAAAACGAATACTAAATAACATTAAAATATGTCTAAAAAATTTGGCCCCTTTTGCATGGTGCCGAAGATGCTGGCAGCATTTCCCCGCTGTATAGTGATGCTAATACGTTGCACGAGAAAGCTGCCAGTTTTCGCTTCCATCGCCAGTGAAGTCGACCATCAGTGCTTTACGCGCGTTTACCTAAACGTCCATCAGAAAAAAACATTACTAATTAAGTAAGTCTGTTTTCAATAAATTGATTTCTTAAAATGAAAGATAATAAGACGTGCTAATGGGACCAGTACTTGTTATTTCTAATAGTTAACAATTTCATCGACTAAATCTATCAATTTGTCATTTTTGCGACTAAAACCGATAACGGCCTCATAAAAAGCGCTAAAAACGGCCAAATAAATGCGCCGTAAACGATGCCTAGCAACAAAATCGGCAACAATAAACGCAAAAATCAAAACGGTTAGAGACAGATAATTTCGTTCTGATTTTGTTCCTTGGAGGATTTAACAACTGGAGACGCCTTGTCTGTAATTTTCTGTATAAACCAGTCTGCCGATTTTTGCCGAGGGGAACGTCAAATGTATGACTATTTGTAGGTACGTAACGTCCTAATACCCATGTCAGATAAACGTCAGTCCATACAATACATATGACCATTGGCCACTCCAGTTGTTAACTCCTCCAAGTTTTGTTCTGTTCATGTTGTTCTGTTTCTGTTATTGCGTGTGTGGAGCGACATGGTGGAGGCGGATCTGCGCGAACTTCGAGCCAATAATTGGCGAGAAGCCGCACAGGACCGAGAAAAGTGGCGTTGTCTTGTGTCGGATGTCAAGTCTCATTTTGGTTCGCTGAGCCAACGGAGGAAGTATGTATTCTGTTCCCAAAATTTTGTTACGATTGGTTAAGTTTGGAGGAGGTTGGTATTGGAGGAGGAAAATGTCGAGAACGAAACTTCGATTTTCTGGGTTACGCAGGATTTTTCGCCTAAGATGCAGTTGTCTTTATCGCACTAGTTTCAGGAACCGCCCCCGTCAATGGAAATATTTACCTGAAATTCTGAGAAGGGACTTAGCTGGTATTTCCATTTAAAAAGTTGTAGAGCGGTTGTACCCCTGGGACCAAGAGCATGAAAATATTCTAAGTATTTATTGTTTAAAATCAGTCTTCGAGTGCTGAAGAGTGGAGAGTAGGTACGTAATTTGATGTAAATTTCGAAGTGTATATTCACGTCAGCCGGAAAAACGGACCTATAATTATGAATAAATATTAGGGGGCATATACTAATATATGGGCAATAAAGTCGTGTATACATATTTTTGGCACTTTTTTCGTATTTTCAGTGGTGACCATACAAAATTGTGAGTTTCACTTGTCAGCAAAGTTTGTTCATTCGTGCCTTGAAACCTTTCTTCATTCTTCCTAGCGCAGTAGTTCCTAACGTCTGTACCGGCTCATGGGAGCCTGGGGTCCACTTGGCGACTAATCTCGAGAATTGGCGTAGATACTAGTTTTTACGCAAGCGACTGCCATCTCCTTTTAATCCAGAGGGGAAATCATGCCTTATATCCCTATATATCTCCTATCCCTATTCATCCGGTTTCCGGTATGTATGTATTCATCCGGTAAATATCAAATGATATAGATACCTACATAATAAGTTTCGAAAAACTCCTAGGTACGTGCCGGGGTTTGAAGTTTGGAACCCACACTTTGAGCACAAGGGTTAAAATGACAACGTTGCTTATTTTTTAACAAAATTTCAGTTGATGGCGGCTAGTTTTTGCGGCTAGTGTCATTCATTGTGGCCATACTGCACTTATTGCATATCGTCAGGTGACAAGCAAAACTCACAAATTACCACCGCAAGTTCATAGCCATAATGAACCATATTACTTTTGAAATATGATTATGATATAATTTTTGTTAAAAAAATTTTTTTGACATTATGAGTTTTGCTTGCCACCATGCCACCTGACTATATATATGCAATATACAATTTACTATTCAATTAATCTGCTATAGATATTAATAAATATGTTATGATTGTGAACATTAGTAAAGGAATCCATTTGTTTGTGACAAAGTAGAATTTGACACCTGTGAAACGGACAAAGGACTCGACACCTTTTGTACCTCGGTGTCGGTATACAATATGGAATATGTATTGAATCCACCGTTAGCAACAACATATTAGGTGACCCACAAAAGGGATCATACTTGAAAATTTCATTACAGGGGAACTTATTAGGTTACCTACTAAGAGGATTGTTCAATATATCGTCTTTCGGGTGCTATACAGATAGGTACAATAATATAATATCAAAGGTGTTTTAGTTACTCACGGAATAAAGGGTACAAAGTTTAGTAGGTATGCGAAAACGTTTTACATCCAAATACATGTATATTGGTAGGTAACTGGCAACGATTATATATTTGAATTCAGAACTACGCTTGATGATTAAAGATCTGCAGTCGGCCATTCTGGGGGTGGAAGTCATTAAGGGTAGTCGATGTGTGATCATGCTAAAAGAAGACAAAATATATAATATCAGGTATCTACGTCTGCGTTTATATTCTCCACCATAGTTAGACCGCATTCTCTCGTTACAATACCTACATGTTAATATTATACTCGTAAATGGCGGTAATAATGACATACTTAACTCCAAATAATTTTAAGTAACAAAATCACTACTACTAATAGGCACGTCTGGCTTTTCTCGAGTTGCGTACGCAGCACGTGCGTATTTCAAGTCAGCCAAGCGAGAATGATTCACTTTATGAGGGAGCGTTAAGCTAGGTAATTAGAAGGAAACAAAAAATATGGGGCGCCGCGCGAAACTTGCAACGGAAGATATGGCCATCGCGTGACTTTTTAACGTTTTACCTCTATTTACTCTGAACAGATACTTCCGTTTAAAACTTAGCTCGTTCCGTCCTTTGGCTATATCATTAGCTATTTTATACTATAATAAACTGCTATGGTAGGTATGCAGGATAAGGATAACGAATAATTTTTTTGTCAAAAGTTTTATTTTTGATGCACGCTTTTATCGCTGACTGTACTTTTCTATCAACAGCCCACTAGTAATTATCAACCCGAAACAATTAGGTTGCGTTGTTTTATCACAGAGTTCCTGTGGCCACCACTTGTCTTTATTATCCCTACAATCGCCCTTTTTTTTTGGAATGGATTTTTCTTGAGCCGGGCTGCATGCACGCTTTGCTCGCTAGTGAACTTTTGCTTCAAATGTAAGAGAGGTACATTGAGCATTACAAACTAAACTTTTGAATACTTAAAACTACCTATACAATTCAATCATTAAGTCATTGCCCTTTGAGTCCCTAAGCCTTAGGAACGCGGCTTGTATTGAAATTACCGCATTTGTTTTTACCACGACATATTTTCGTGACTTTTTCCTATCGAAGTGACTTTAACTTACAATTAGTAAGTTTGCCTGGAGTCTGCCCTTGGAAATATAATTTAATTTACGAGTGATTTTTTTCATGACGTTGGCCTTTGTGTAACAATTCAATATTAAAACTACAACTTTCTGTTAGTCCCCTCCTAATAGGTGACTAAAAATGTTGATGGACTTATGTGGATTATTAAGACAATGGGATTCTCATTGAGAAGCTGCGACGTATTGAGGACTAAGTAGAACAATTGAACGGGAACCTTTTCATATGTGAGGTCCATTGCTTACATTGTTAATCTTTACTTATCACGGAACAATGGTGCTCCGGACATTTGAATAGAGTGGGCAGAGCCGAAGCCATCACGTAGAGGCCCTTTTGACACATTAATGAGATGTAAGGAGTATACCGAGCGGAGGCAGCACCCGCTAAGGTGTAAGGACTATTGAGAGTTGATGGAATATAAAATGAACTTGGGTGTGAAAGCGATGGATTAAATACTGGGCTATGTGATATTAAACCGGATGCCTGTCTAATAAAATAGTAGGCAATTTTATTTCCGGCAGACGGTGACTATTGCCCCCACTAGATGGGCCCCACAAACAGCGACATCTTATGTATTCACGTTTAAACCGCGAAACCAAAACAAAATTAAAAACTGGCCAAGTGCGATTTGGCTTTTTATTTCAGTTTCAGAGAACAAAAGCAAATAATGTAAAAAAATTAATTACAATTTTGTAACTTACTATTAGCTTGCTAATAGACTAATGTTAGCAAGTTTTTTTGCCACTTTCGCAGTTAAAAAAAAAACTGAATTTAACCTTATTGTTCCGCTCTTTTGTTAGGAGCAGTGATAAAAAAATCAGACCGGGTTAAAGCGAAAGCTTTTATGATGGGATATTTGTATAACGATGCACGAAACTAATCCAACAAGTTTAAAAATAACATAGAAACCTACATTTTAAACTAACTGGGTAAGTTGTGTATCCTGGATATGCCGTTTTCATTTCTGGTAAAGCTGACTGATTGATAGGATATAGGACTAAAGGATTAAATTAAATAACAAAACGCAGAAGATTCATTCAGAAATATTTTAGAAACTGGCAAATTTCGTGATGAGAAATTTTAAATAAGTACCTGTGAAACTAAAAATGTTATACCACCAGCCTATCTTTTTAATTGGTAAAATGGCAAAGTTGTTAATTTCCTAGTACTCGTTAGTATTATAATGATACTGTACACATATGTATATCTCTCTATCTCGTCAAAATTGCTAACCTATATAAAACAACTACGAGTTATGAATGATGAATATATGAATTTAGCAGTCTAGGGTCAAGTTGAACCAAGCTAATTAACGTCAGATTAATATGACATTAATTTTACAGTAGCACGTTCTAACAAGTATGTAAGAGTGAAAGTGACAAGTGATAAAAATGGAACCATGATGCCACCGCATTACATAGTCCGGTTAGGCGTTTGTTAGCGTCGTTTGTTCCAGCACAACTTAAAAAACTACAGAGCTGATTATGACAAATAAAATGTCAATATATTCGTTTTTATGACGCGGATAATACACATTGGCTTCTAGTGTATTTTTGTTAAGTAACGGTATTTATTTTGTCACTAGGTACCAATAGAAGCTGCTCATCTGTATGACGCAGTGGTACTCTGGGCCAGGGCCGCCACCGCCGCGATGCGGGCGGGGCTCCCGGCTACCGACGGCGCCACCCTGATGAAGCTCCTTCGACCCACTACCTACCGTTCTGTTCAGGGATTTGATGTAAGTTTTATATACTAAAACTAAAATCGCATACATTTCACTATGGGCTCTTGATTCAACTATAATGACTTCATTACTAAATACTTTTGTGGATGAATTTGAATTTGACAAAGGACAAAACCAAACGAAGGAATAAAAAACATCAACGAGCTTCTTTTTGGTGAATAAGAAGCTCGTTGATGTCTTTCGTTTTATCCTTTTATCTACTGAGATACCTAACTAATTGTGTTTAATTGTTTAGGTTGTATAATTTGCTTTCTACGTCACGACACGAAAGAAAAAGAAAAAGTAGAAAAAAGTATTGTTTTAACTGTCTCATAGAAAAAATATTGTATTCAATAGTGATATAAGATAAGCAACCTTGTCAATCTCGTACTCAGGCCACCTCTTACTTAGGCCAATCAGCAAGCTTCGTGGTTTACTTAACCACGGTACTCAACTGAAAAGCTCTCCATTACGTATATCAAGATTGTGTAAAATACTATTTTCTCAGTCGGTCTTAATTGACAGTGATACTAAAATACAGAAGCGCCAGTTTAAAAATATATCGGGCCACGGAACGCGCACGCCTATTGTCGGTCCGAAAGGGCCGAAAGAGCGAAGGGTCTGAATCGGATCCAGCATAAATCAAACTTTTTGACATTTACATACGTGACTGGTCATTCACAGCTTTTTCGTAAGTGAGATGTGTGAGTACCTACATCCATTCAGAGAGATTACTGCGTTAGAGTCAGACCAAGATAAGTTGGCAGCGATTTTGACAGCCCAGACAGTGCAAGTATTATTTTAAACGTGTAATTCTATGAAATAATTACGTTTACTTAACACTTGCACAGATTTATATAATTTTATATATGTGTGTTATATAACATTATATAAATTATATTACTCGTACATACTAGTTCAAGTTATAATATAATATATAAAGTAAAATGTATTTTTTTCAAACTTCAGATAATTTACTTCAAATACTTGATACCAATATACGACACCTACAGACTAAGCGCTATAATCTAGGGAAGGTTGAAAACTTTAAAATGTTTAATGATCTATAGTTTAATACTATATAGGTAAGGTTGTGGTCAAATGCATATAAAAAAATAAATCCTTTTCCTAATAAAAAAAAAAGTTTTTATTCGCCAAGCTAAATTCCAAAGAATTTCTGAAAATACCTTTTTATAAAAATAGTATTAAGTATCCTCCGGGTATCCTATTACTTAAAGAAATAAGGAAATTAATTTATTTTTTTAACAATCTCCAGTGACATTTTATTCATCTTATTGAATTTGTCAGATAAACAACGTAGTTGTTTATGATAAAAATTCTTATTGTTTTCGCATTAAAAAAATGTAAATTCAAAATAAATAAGGGAATATGAAGCTAGTTCTGTAGGCGGATATAAATTTAGTTAGATATAAATACTCTCCCATTCCATCAAAACCCGGAGGCCGGTTCTGATTTTACATTATGATATGGTCATTATCATTAGAGTGCTCAATACATGGTTTTCCTAACTTAATAATAATATTTTGTATGGGATTGGGAGGCATAGCAAAACTTTTAAACTTGCTTAACTCTTCAAGTGGCATACGTCATTTTTAAGTTGTTGGAATTTTTATTTTATTTTTATTAAACAAATAAGAAACGTTAAGATTTTTTTAAGGTTAACTGGAAGGGATCCCTTGAAGGGATATGTTCGCCTTTGTATTTAGCTTTTCCTAATTGTAAGTTCCTTTTATTAATGTGTTTTTGTATAATAAAGAGTTTACTACTACTACTACACATTTCAAATTTAAATGACGTAATTGACCGGGAGCCGGTTCCTGCCACTTAAAGGGTTAAATATTATCAATAAATAAGTTTTTGCAGAGCTCACTTAAAACATATTACAAATGAATTTAATGTACGTATAGAGTGAGCATTATATCCTTACTTATTTCTCTATCATATGGTTTTCATCTTTGATACGATTTTGACCGCGAACACCAATCAGCTAAGCGCCCCCATGATCCCACCTGTTTTTTTCCTTAAAGATGCTGATAGACATGAGCATTCACTTGTAATGAGCATTCTCGCGAATAGAAGAATCTAACAGCGTTCGTCAAGCAATTCGCCGAATCTCCTTAAAAACTGCGAATGCTCGATGCTCTGCTCAAGTGAATGCTCAAATCTATCAGCACCTTAAGAATTAAGGGGCTGTCAACACCCAAGGTCCTTGAAATTGATGTTTTTAAACAGTTTTTTAAGAAAGACTATTTGTTTTAGTCAAGTAAGAAAAATATATGTTCATATTAATTATATTTCAAAGACCGTGGTTGTACTCGATACATGATTGAACGAAATCGGCTCGATAGAAAATAATTGCAAAGATTGGTCTTAAAATCACAATTAAACGGTTCTATGTCTTTATTGTTTTGACCTATGGGTCTGCAATTAAAATCACAATTTCAAAACATTTATATCTAAACCGCTAACGAGTAAAATATTACACTAATAATCCACTTTTTTTTATTTAAATAATTTTCTTATTATTCCCTTGCCCAGGCCCAGGTACATGCGACAGTGCTATCTCATTTACTCCGATACAAATAGACAGTGTGCGCGCTTTAGGTATTGACAGCCTCTTAACACTTTATTGTACACTGATTACAAAAAAAGAATAAAATTTAAAATAAACCTGTTTATTTATTTATTTATTTATAGGGCACATCGCTCGCCCTTACGAGTGCGCGTGAGATGCCCAGGGGCCTAGCTAAGGTGACATCGAGAAACGTCAAACGAAAAGAAAAAAATTATCAGGATAACATACGCTATGAAAAATCACGTTAAATTTTGATTGGTTCTTTTATATACTACATCGATGGTAAACAAGCATAGTGTCCGCCTGATGGTAAGCAGTCTTCGTAGCCTATGTACGCCTGCAACTGTTACATGCGCGTTGCCGACCCTAACACTCCGCACCCTTGTTGAGCTCTGGCAACCTTACTCACCGGCAGGAACACAACACTATGAGTAGGGTCAAGTGTTATTTAACTGCGGTTTTCTGTAAGGTGGAGGTACTTCCCCAGTTGGGCTCTACTCTAGAGTCTAGATCTGGAATAACATCCGCTGTGTTGTGCCCTACCGCATGATTTTATTTTTTATAAAGTATTTTTCCTATCAACGATTGTCATCTTGGCTAGGATCCCAGTCAACACATCTCATGTTCGTATCCAATCCAAACTGTCGGTTATCGTTAAGAATCACACGAACCCGCCGCCAAAAAGCCGCTACCATACAATCCCAGTTGCGCTCTCATTTTAAAACAACATGCTTAAATTACATAAAACTTGTCATACATTTACGTTATCTAAGTATCGGCCCGATTCGAACATTAAGATACGTCAAATATTAAGATCATATCATAAACAAATCCAAATCAAATTTATAACATCAGAATAAGCCTTCTGTTAAGCCAGTTTTTTCCCAAAAGAGGTGTTTGTTTACTAAGGGATGTAAACCCTAATCGTAATTGTATGTTTTCTTCGACAGGAAAAATATAAACAAAATTACTCAACAAAAAATTACGTAACGTATCGAAATACCTAGTAAGTACCTATTGTTATTGTTAGTAACATAACTTATCAACCTAAATTATAAGAATGCATGGGACAATAATTAAAAAATGAAATTCAGTATTCATCTTTATAATTGTATAAATTTACACTGCAAATTATGAAATATTATTAATACTAAATCTATTTACAAAATCATTGCATGTTTTGAAACCAATGTAATATTTATTGGAATAAATGGCTCTACTACTACTACTACTACTACTACTACTACTACCTATTGTTTCACGTGTAAACTACATATGTTAACGGCACCAATCATGGAAAATTTAAGAGAAAATTTGGAGTGTTTTTTTCATTTTGTTGATACAAATTAACGGTTGTCACGGGACAAAAATCTATGGAGTCTACATTAGATTTTTTTTCATACCATGTTGATGGCAAACAGGCATACATGGTAAACATGGCTGTAACTCCCTAGGGAGTTATAGCTTTTTTTTTTCACAATTCATTACTCCGGCGGGAAAAAAATAGGCATTTGTACTTCAGTACACTTGCATGAAATAAGATCGTTTTTGAGTAAGTGTGATGAAAAATAAAATACATACAATGGTTTAAAATTAAAAAGTTAAGGCACATTTATTTTTTACGCACTCCTGTAAAGTTTTGTAATTATGTGGCTAAATATAAGTCTACCTTTAAACTGGGGCGGTTGTTAAGAAGTTGTTTCAGTTAGCAACGCAGTGATTGATCATGCAAATCTTTCCATTCCTTCCTTTATGCTTACTTGCCTTAGGGAGGCGCATAACAACATCTACCGTAAGAATGTTCTTACGGTATAGATCGCATCATTCACGCGATGCATGCCTTGATTCGTATTGTCGTGTTATTAAAGGTAAGATTTGACAAATCTGCGCGTTATCGTGGATGACACAAACTAATAAAATAAATGTTGCTATCTTAACAGGCACCAGAGTCTCAAGTTAAATTGAGAATTCACCAGTAACAATGTACTAACCAATCCTATACAAATTTTTACCACGCAGAAACGTCGGCGAGTGATTTTTTTTATAATAAAGGAAACAGGGAAATATTCACCGCCTCCGAACGAACTCACTCCCGGTAAGCCTAACTAAACTAACCTAGGTAAGCTCAGTTTGTAGCACCTTTTTCTGCCGGTGTGTGACCGGATACGATTGGTCTTCTTACACCTAAATTGCTGCGCTTAATAGCCCATTGGCAAACCTTTAATTCGGACTTCTTACTCTCTGTGAGCGACCACGTTTGAGCATCGTAGGTTAGAATGGGCAGACATACACATGTCAACGAGTTTTTGCTTTAGTGACAATGGAAGGCTACCCTTCATCAGCTCTTTCATGGACCATTTCATACCATACCTATTCAATTTAATTAAACAGAAAGAGATTGCAGAACAATTAAATTAAACAACTCAGAGTTCATAAAATAGGTATAAATAATTTAACTTTATGAGTTATCTCTTAAGTTCCAAACAATTATCCAACTATCGACTCTCATTCAATTTGGTCATTGTTTTCCGATCTTCGGAGCCATAAATGGGAATTTTTATTGAAAGTACCTATTATTTGAATTGAAGAAATAATTTTATCGCGCAATAGCACTTTCAATCACTTAAAATGCATATTGCAGGTTTACCGGTGAAGTGAAATGATAATTAGGTTTGTAGGTAGCAAATTTAACACACCGGATTCGACGGCTCAATTTTCATCTTTAAATTCCTCATTCCCCTGTACCGCTGCCCTCATTAATTTCATTATGTTTGTTTATTTAGTTTTTAAAGGTATTCGAGTTTAAAAATGTACTATTATTGGATTCCTTATGTTATAACGAGGTTTATTTTATCGCAATGCAACGAACTAAAACTTTATTTATGCAATCTGAGTTATTAATTGGTCGTTTTTACCAGCGGGGGACGTGCCACATTTGTCTCCGCATTTTGTAGGTTTCTGGCGTACCTACAACAGATAGCGAGTTTATTAGAAACATTTCAATTTAAGATGAACTAGAATCGATGATCGTATTCCAAAATAATCGTGCATGTTCAAAAATATGATACCTGAGGTGTAGAATTTGATTTGATTACAGTAATTTGGTATTTATGGTCACAATCTGTTGCTGCAAAGTAAGCAACTCAATGACGACTCGGTTTGATGACCGGTCTGGCCTAGTCGGTAGGTAGTGACCCTGCCTATTAAACTAATGGTTCTGGGTTTGAATCCCGGTAAGGGTATTTATTTGTGTGATAGGAGCGCGTACAATGTCAGGGGCGGATCGCCTTTAAGAAGCGTTTCATCACGCCATATTTGACAAATAGAGCAAGCTAGGGTGTAACGTTACTCCTGAGTGGCGTTCGACGCGGCTCCGCCAAGGCGTCATAGAGTGCGCTGTCAAAACAATTGAAATCGAACGTGTGCTATGGTTTGTAATCAGTCTTGTTCAGTGAAGACCGTGAGTTGAACATCGTATTTCATTGAAAGCCCCTATTCATCCACTATTGAAGGTTCTGATGAGCTGTCTCTAGTATGATACGCCCACGATTCCCGACCTAAGAAGTATCTGTCATATATCATTGTCGGAGTACCTAGAACGCAAACCTTCTTGAGCTGACTGTGGAGCTTAGTCAATTTGTGTAAGGATGTTTTACAATATTTTTTTTTTATTAATTTATTTATTGAATTGTTAGATTGGTATGATTTTAACGACGTTTTAACGTTGGCTTGCCATTAAAGGAAATTAGTATAAACGAGTTCACAAACATTTTTAAAAGCCTATGTTCATCGTTCTCGACCGTACCAAATAAAATCCACAGATAAAGGGACTTATTGGAATTCAATTTCATATTTGTTATACGTGTGAGTTTCCTGAGATGAACATACGGAAAACGTTCAGACGATCACCTGCCAGCCCGCGTAGCCAACAGGCCAATCGTTAACGCAGCGTAGCGTAGTCATCTCTCTATCACTCTTCCATATTAGTGCGAAAGTGACAGTTTGTTTAGAGGTTCAGTTTCATATTATAGTTAGCTACACGTCATACACGTGTAAGTTTCCTACAATCATTATATTATACCTTTAAACGAGCAATTCTTGTATATATATATATATATTTCCGGGATCTCGGAAACGGCTCTAACGATTTTGCTGAAATTTGGTATATGGGGGTTTTTGGGGGTAAACAATCGATCTAGATTAGTCTTATGTTTGGGAAAACGCGTGTTTTCGAGTTTTCATGCGTTTTTCTTTCGACGCAGAATATGGTCGCTAATTTCGTGTTGCCGGCCACTGTCCGTCTGGTCCAGCGGGTTAAGACGCGGACTGCTAAACGAGTGTTACGGGTTCGAATCTCGCCCGGTGACTAACTTTTGTTTTTTTTTTATATGCTCAAGTTTATATATAATTTTTTAATTTTTATTGTTTTAGACAAGTTTAATTTAGTAAGAAAATGTAGTTAAGATTATCACCTATACACCACCATATTACAATAAATAGTTATAACCGAGCAAAACTCGGTCGCCCAGGTACTGGTTTCTTAAGTCTAACAGCTACACGAGGCATTATAAGTATGAAGACGAGTATAGCAGCTTTACAGAAGTATCATGTTTACATGTTAGAAATAAATGTTCTTTGACGTGGCTTGATAATTTAATGGTTAATTAAAATAAGAGCCTCCTAATGAAAATCCTTATGGCAGGTGTGCCAGATAGTACCTAACTGGGGACCTATTTGACTCGAGACTGTTACGAAGTTGACATGGCCTAGTTATTAGTGAACCTTACTTCGCCGAACTGTTGAATATTGCTAGACAACCTGCTCAATTATAAAATTTGAGAATTCCTCCATAACATATCTATCACAAAACGAGTAATATTGTAGCAACACCACCTTCTATCACTTTCTTAAGTTTAATGGTCCTATTTCGTATGCATGGGTTATGTAAACGAGCTAGTCCCTAAAGAACTCCCTTGTAAAATAAATTATTTTACAAGTATGCATATTACAATGCGCTTATAAAGGATTTAGGGATGTCCGTTAATTTATTAAATGCTGCCCAACCCAGCTGGACTCTCCTGGAGATTTCCTTTTCGTGTTTTTTATTGTCTACAGATAGAATATGTCCAAGATATACATATTGGTCGGCTCCAGTTTTTCGACTCCAACGTTATGAGATTGCCAGTGAAGTGGGATTCGAATTGCGAGTGATGTTCATCATAACTTTGGTCTTGGGCATATTCATCTTAAGATCTGCCATTAAACAAGCAGGATATAAATATGTAGTCTTTGGATTATGATTTACCTACCTATAAAATTATTCGTTCAGGTCTATATGGACAGCGCAGGCGACGCCGAGGGCAACTTCACGGTCATAGGGCTGGTGGAAGATGAGACGGCTCCAGGAGGATGGAGGGCTGCGCCGGTAGCTACCTTCCGATACGCCAACTCTTCAGACATGCTACCGGTTAGTACCTACAATTAAATTTTTATTCAAATCAATATAAATTATCTTAAATAAAAATATATATAATATATATGAAAATATATTAGAGTTAGTCCAAGATAACTCTGCATCGATTTTTATAGCACAGACTGTGCAAATGTTAGATTAGATTAGATGATTTATTTCATTAAAGAGAATTATATGGATAATATCGTTGCATTGATGTCCAAAATATAATAATTTCTATCGTGATCGTCAAAATAAAATAAAAATGAAAATAATAGCAATACTAATGAAATAAAATTATAGATTCAATAAGGATTGTCAATACAATTCGAACCTAATTAGGTAAATATAAATTGACAATATCAAAACTTACGGAAATACATGAACAATAAAAATAATAACGATAATTAAATAGAGAATCGTCAACACACAACAATCATATAAATATAAAACAATAAGGTCCCAACAAGGATCATCTGCATGATAAAAAAAACAATTTCAATAAGAAACAGTAAGAATAAAACAAGTTCTGAATCAAAATACCATTTCTATGATCTTATTTACTGAGTACAGAGGGTTTCCCAACAAAAGGTTTCTCAATTTACGCCTGAATTTTCGTCGAATTACTTGTTTCTTATCTCGTCATAATTCATAGAAGTTTCGTTTAAAATAACACTTGCACAAACATTGGAAATAATGGAAAAATACTGTGTCGTATGAGGCTTCGGGATACCAGCTTGCTTTAACAACTAACCTAGTTAGTAATTATACTCACCAATTAAATTTAATTAGCGATTCATTGAAGTAGAAAGCTTCATTTGCGGTTATAAGACGCTTTGTGGAGTAGGAAGAGGATAAGTACCTATACAAATAGAATAGAGTAGGTATAGTTGTTAGCTTTGTAGCTGGCCCCGACGGCTTATCCTTTGTCTATTGTTAACTAAAACCGCGCGTGCCACTTACCTGCAAAAAAAGGGCTGGGTAACATTAACCGGTTATTTAATTAGAACTCCTATGGTAATTGAAATAAGATTCAAAATGAACAAATGGAAAATTAATTTGTGATTTCTTGTGTGGTCCCATACGGTTACTGAGTGCCGGCGAGTCGAACGCGCGTTTTTTGACCGTTGGACTAGCCCCCGCTCAGGTGCGAATTAGAATTACCTACGTAGTTACCAATAGACAAAGGATAAGCCGTTACGGGCCAGCTACAAAGCTAACAACTATACCTAATATGAAAGCGGGAATATAAATGCCTAAACTATTGAAGAAACTAAGTATCTACTTATATTTCAATTAACCTACCAAAAGTCATTTTTTATTTCATTTACTCCACAACCTATCCTGCCAGAGTCGACAAAGTGGTTTCTGGGTGTCTAGATATTACGTATCTATTCTGCGTTTACATTAAGAGACAGGCAGCGTAAAGCCAAGAAATTAGAAGGAAACAAGGGATAGAGATATGGCGTGGAACTTGCGATGGAAGATATGGGCGCGGATAATATTTCTCTGGAAAGGAAAGGTCAAAACGCAGCCAAATAACACTAGACCCTGGGGTGTTCCTGCCGGTGAGTAAGGTTGCCAGAGCTCAACGAGGGTGCGGAGTGTTAGGGTCGGTAACGCGCATGTAACAGTTGCAGGCGTACATAGGCTACGGAGACTGCTTACCATCAGTGGGCCGTATGCTTGTTTGCCTCCGACGAAGTATAAAATAATAATAAAAAGGTTGGAGCTAGATGAATCGGACACAAGATCGGCAGGAGTGGAAGAAGAGGGAAGAGGCCTACATCCAAGATTGAATCACCAAAAGACCACCACGATAATAATGATGGCTCTGGAAATATACTATTGTGTAAAATGTTGCTCAGTCAGCTAGTTATTTTGTTTATACTAAAGTTATACTGCTACATGCAGACGCAGACGGACATGACGAATCTATAAGGGTTCCGTTTATTGCCATTTGGCTACGGAACCCTAAAAAGGATAACGATACGAAGGGCTCGTGTTTTTTCTTTTACCCCTCCCTTTTGACAGATGAAGAACTGCACTCGCGGTGCATCTGGCTCATACTTACAAACTGATATATAATGAGCGTGTTGTCAAAGAGAAAACAAAATAAGCTCAATTCGTGAAGTTGGAATAGGCCTCCCTCAGGTTCGAAGGGCGGTCGCTTTGTACGCAGTTTATTGACACTAACAATATTCTTAATTGAAGTAGGGTCTTTGTTCGTAAGCATTCCTTTTAATCCCTAAGTATGCGGGTAAAAACGTGACTAAATTACGGGAGTACACTTTGGCTCAGCATTCCGAACTTAGCGTTAATACCACGATTAAACGAAACTATTGATTAATAGTACATTACGATACAAGTGCGAAAAATAGGAAATTCGAAACGAGTGGCGATAAATTAAAACACGACCGAAGGGAGTGTTTTAAATCGACACGACTTGCGAATTACCTATTCGCACATGTATCGTACAACGTTTTACAGTACATATGGCCCTTTAAATGTTCGACACAGTAACGTAATATGCTACTTCTCGCACTAGTGCTATAAAGTAGCCCCATATGTACTGTAAATACTCTTTACAGTACAGATGGTGCTACTTTCCCTTACGGGTGCGGGAAAGAGCACTTTCCGTGTATATATCGGCACGCATAACGGCGATACTGATCCTGCATCTCAGCCAGCCCAGTATGGTGCTTAGAGAACGGTTCCACCGTTGAGATATAGTTTCTGCCATATGTTTTATGAAGGAAGACATTTGAGGTGCATAGACGCTGTCAACAGATGTTACAAGTGGGGTGAACGTTGCATGTCGCATTTCACAGGCCGTCTAATATTTTCTCTGCTTTTCGTCTTCAGCTGATTTTAGTACAAATGTGACAGGTCATGAGAGGTAAAAAGGAGCGTCAGTGTCGACGACACGGATATCAAACAACGCCTCCCTCTGCGCATCCCAAACGCCGCGACAACATAGATCTGCACGTAGGCCACAGTCATTTTCCGAGATTATTGGTTCTTTTGTCACGTTGCCCCACGCGTGTTGACAAAGTTCACAAAATAAGTCCCTAATCTCATTATGCCGCCTTGTGATTAGGCCTCCAGTTTTACAGCAGTGCGCGTGGTCGATGTTGAAGCTGCCGTTGCCACAGCCGTCACATGATTGCGGCATGGCGTTTTTTTTTTTCTTGTTAATATACTCGTATGAAATACTTAACATAACAATGGAATAAGTATTTAGGGAGAACAACAGGGTTTAATTGATAGTTTAGGAGTAGCCTGTAATTAATTAAAAGACGATTTCATTAAATTTCTATTAACACGTAAGCTCCATATGATTTATTATTAAAACAGTGATATTGAATAAAGTTTGACTATGAGAATGGTTTATTATAAGCAGACATAGAAGTTTTGTTGGCAGAATAAAGTGATTGACAAAATCAAATATCGACATGTCCGTTATCGATGTTACCTTAACATTAAATATATCTTTAACATTGTATGAGAAAATAGCTACCGCGAAACACACAACACGTTCGATATCTTCTTTGATATATTGGTAGTTTGCCATTCTTTTGGCATTGTATACTATAGTTTACGTTTTTATTTTTAAGTACTTAATATATGTACTTAGTTAATGAAGAAATTATATACCGATTTGTAATTGATGTTCATTCTTGTTATTTGTCGGTAATTTACAGCAAGTAGAAGTTACACCTTTTAATTATTAATCTATGACTGACTTATCAATAACAGATTTATCGATGTTTCATTTTGTCAAACACTCGTTTGTGCTACAAAAACTTCTATGTCTGAATATAACCAAACCGATACAGTACATTTGTTGATTGGTAGGTATATCACGAATCCTTACAGAAAACCTCAAACAACCCGGTCGATTCATTTCGAGAATAATTGGAAATATTTGTAGCGCCACAGTGAGATAATGGCAGGAATATTAAAGAACAACCGTGTTATATCAAGTTTATTTGTTACCTACATCGAACATTATGATAATGGCTTACAATATTTGTTTTTAACAACCTAAAATACACGTGTAGCAATACAGTATGTTTTTTTTTTGCCTGCCGTTGTTGCCGTTATTGTCCGTTCTGTTGGGAGTTAATGTAGTAAAATGAAATACTCTATATAAAATATCGCTTTTGATAATAAAGCTGACCTTCATTGATTATACAGTGTATATAAACCAATTAAATTCTGTTATAGGAAAGAAAAACCAAAATGTATAAACAAATTTTGAGCACAATTGTCGGCGGCTGCCGCATTTCACGGCGCTCTGAATATTGAAATATTTACTTTAAATTCCTGTAAAAACATCAAACGTAGCCAAACTCAGCCGGAACAAACGGTATTAAGAAAATTGCTTAGGTACCTACTAAACAGATCACTCCCTTTGGTGAGGCCTCTTTTTTTCACAACACTAGAATTAAAATTCGCATTCACAAGTTTTTTGCAAAAATCGTGAAGCGTCTCAATTATTTCCCATAAAGTTTTAAGTCATGATGTATTGTTTG
The DNA here is from genome assembly GCF_033807575.1 of Cydia pomonella. Lineage (NCBI taxonomy): Eukaryota > Metazoa > Arthropoda > Insecta > Lepidoptera > Tortricidae > Cydia > Cydia pomonella. Next base: position 16,722,730 of record NC_084712.1, read on the forward strand.
TCCGCATTTCCTTAGTCATATTTTGCTTTTTCTCGGAAATGCGTAACTTTTCAGGATTGCCATTAAACAAACCTTTATGACCAATGATAATCCGACAATCATTACATTTTGACTTTCTATAATTATGTCAAACAAAGGGTCTGGTTGACGTGACTGGTGGCTTCCTCGCACAATGTGATGTATTGCGATACAACGAGGAAACGCCGGCAGTATTCTTAGTACAATGCCTCAAGCGCCTATTTTAGATTTAAGCTAGTTATAGTAATCCATTATGTATATTATTATTGTAATTAAATTACAATTCAAATTCGCATTATGTCGAGATGCCAACTTCATGATCCTCAGGACGAATCCAGACTTTACTCATACACACCTACTTTACGATGTGATCGACCAATCATATAGCAATGTTCCGCACCACAGCCAATGTGAAGATCGCCTTAGATATCAATGAACGCTGTTGTGGTCACTGGCCTTGCTTACTCGTGCCATGCTCGGTGCCTGTGACTAAAAAGGTCTGAAAGGACGCCCCATGTTAAATAATGTTCACGGTAGGACGTTGAGATGCCTGCAGATGAATACAAAGGATGTATTTAGAGCTAGATTGCGTATCAAATAAAGCTAAGATTCGCCACTTTCATACGGAAAAGGGACTGACCTTTGTTTTGTATAATACATCTTGGTTGGGCGTCGTTAAGCACAAAATCGGCCAAGTGCGTGTCAGACTCGCGCACCAAGTGTGTAACATATTAATATTTTTCTTCATCACACTCGTTCGTAACAAGTGTTATATTACACGTAGGCGATACGGTCCGTAAATCCTAAATTTCGATCTAGGGCTGTAAGGTTTTTTCATCACACTTGCAAGACGATGCGGTCCGTAAATCCTACATTTCGAACTAGGGCTAAGTTTTATTTGTATCCCTTTTTCCTCACATGATGAAAAGTATTGTGTGTGCAAGCTACGGGCGGTATAGAAATTACGAACATGTGTTAATTAAGCCCTCGTACACCTTCAACTTCTTGATAAATTCTTGTTTACCGGCCTTAATACACCATTAATTTCTTTGAGTTGTTTAGTATGTGTGTGTAGTAATTAGAGAAAATTTTGTAGGTAAGGAGTGGTTCAGACAAAAGTAGCAGCACATTATGCGGATTTTTCATTTCATTTAGTGATAATTTTTAAGTAGAGCATTTTTGTAGTATCTGTAAATACTATTCTATGCAATGAAATACAATCGTATTTAAAATAAAAGGGCGAATTGAAGTTTTAGCCTTTTATATTACATGTCTCCTAAGACTTTTTGAACAGCGTCTTTTGAGAGAATTTATTATTTTGACTTATGTTCGATATTGCACTTTTTTTATTTGATTTCACTTTGAGGTAGTTACATGCAATTACCATTTTTGTGTATTTGCGATTTTTACAGAAATTTGGCTCCCATAGAAAAACCTCTGTCAGAGGTTAGATTGGCGAGACTTCCTGACTACCGAAGATGAACTCCAGTTTATTGGTATAATTTACTCGTAAGATGATATTCCTAAAAACATACAAATAGTTGTGAAAATTGAAATTCAAGTGTGGCATTGCGAAAAACGGCAGGTGAAGATTGTCAAATTGTGTTGTACAAAAGGTTACGAAGTACATTGCAATAAAAATGTGAAAACTCAAATAAGCTGATATTTCTCAATATGATTTTATTGTTATATAGTATTTTATCTACAGATTACTAAAAAAAACTGCTACATAATTAGTAAAAAATAAAAATATATACTAGATAATTCACTGCCACTTTTTACTGAACCACTCCTTATGTGTAGTTTTTTTTTTTTGTGTTAACTTTGCCCCCTCGATAAACAGTACAATGTTTTAATCAGAATAGTGGAGTGAAAGTATCTCTAGGTACTACATTTTAAGGTGTCTATCTATTAAGGGCCCTAGATTTAGAGAACAAAGTTTTTGAAAAATCGCAGCGCTATTTTAGACAATACGGTTGGCAAAAATTTAATTAGCAATCTCCTCTCCCTAGTAACTTCATCGATTTGAATCCTGATTCGCTCGACAGAAAAAAATACGAACATAGGTCTAAAACGCGATATAAAAATACATATTTTTTGCACAAAACCTAAAAATCTGAAAATGGCTTCAAAAATTAGTTTGAACTCATCGATTTTTTTTAACTCACAAAAAATTAAATTCAAAAACGATATCCATATTCCCTGCACGCACAGCCATCCTGCTCACACTTACGGTCAGTGACAGTCTGAGAATAACCTACACCTACGGGATGTTAAGCTTAGCTACCCGTTGGCGGACAGACAGACAGACGGACATCAGAGCTTACCTGAGGGCCACGGAACGCACGCTCGACGCTGACGCCGCCCACCGTACATTTTCATATATTCTTCGGTTTAACTAATTTATGACACTCGAAGCGAACGTTTCATCACCGAGGCGTTAATGGTCAGGATTTAATTTGTTACCCTCCGGGTTCAAAACCCTGATAATGAACGTTTATTACGTTTAAATATAGCGCGTCAGCCATACATATAGTCGTTCAATTTGAAGCTGGCCCCGAGCGGCTAATCTTTTGTCTATTGTTAACTAAAACCACGCGTGCCACCTGCAAAAAAGGGTTGTATAATTCTAATTGGCACCTGAGCGCGGGCTACTCCAACGCTCAAAAAACCAGTGTAGGTGCGCTCTCCGATAACGCGCCTTTGTTCCGCATATCTAGGACACATTTTAGACTGGTTCGGCAGCGTTCGACTCGCCGGCACTCAGTAACCGTATATGGACCACACAAGAAATCGCAAATTATTATTCCATTTGTTCGTTTTGAATCTTATTTCAATTACCATAGGAGTTGTAATTCAATAACCGGTTAAAGTGACCGGGCCCTTTTTTTGCAGGTAGTGGCACGCGCGGTTTTAGTTAATAATAGACAAAGGATAAGCCGCTCGGGGCCAGCTACAAATCTAACGACAATACAATGAATGAACTTGCGCGTAAAGGATGATTATTGTTAATTATAATAGAATTAAGTAGTACCTAAGCTAAAGCTGGGTAAAGAGGGGTAACAATTATTTAGGGACTCACCTCTCAATGACCGTAAGGGCGTTTGAATTTTAGCTTATTGTCAGCTTTAAAAAATAGTAATCGCTGAGTTCCCTAAAAAATAAAATTGCGCATTTTCAAAAGCAATTTTCATATTTTTCGCTTTTGTGCATAAAATGTTACAAATTGTTCAAATGTGTTTTAGACCTATGTTCGTGAATTTTTTCTATCAACCGAAAGTCAAAAATAACTGAAGTCCTGGAAAAATCCTCAAAATTAATTATAATTCTTTTGGCAACCTTATTGTTATCTAAAAAAGTGGTAAGATTTTTCAAAAATCCCCGCTCTCTGAAACCAATTTGAGAGAAGAAAATGGTGCTTTTTTGCGCAAATTAACTTGCCTTTGAAACGTTCGTCGAACCATGATATTCAAAAATATGAAAACTGACCAAGAGCATGTCGGGACATGCTCAGTTTCCGTAGTTACCCGTCTATCAAAATAGAGTTTTTTGACTCATAAACGGTGTAACAGATCAGATTCGCTATAGTGTGTTTTAAGTCTTTGCTAAGCTTTTTTTGCTACGATTTTCTTTTCATATTTTTGGGCCCATAGTTCAAAAGTTAAAAGGGGGTAGGCGGGGGGGGGGGGGGCACTTTTTGGGTTGGAGCGATAAAATAATTCATCCCCACTTTCCGTGAACGGTAGCAAGCCTAAAACAATTTATTTACTTGTTTTTATTGTACGACGTAACTAATTTATACATACATGCCAAATTTCAGATTTCTCAGACCGACGGTCATAGCGAACTATGTATAAGGGTTCCTAGTTAGTCAACTAAATAAATACCCGATGGAACCCTAAAAACCCGACGAATACCGCGAGACATAACTAAAACACCCGTATACTTTTGAGTGAGTATATTCTTGATCATGTTTAAAGAGTAAAATGTCCTATAAACTTTTTTGGAATTAGCCTAATTTCAGAGTTAAAGCCACTTAAAAAAAAACATATTTTTATTGTTACTTAGTGCAAAACAACTTTTTGATGGTGATGTTGCCACTATGGGCACATTGGGACCTAGACCAAATATCCTTATTGATAGATGTCAAAAAGTGATTTATAAGTAACACTTTGCAAAAAATAGGTTTTACAAAAAAAAAATCAAATTATTTTTGTAAAAAATTCATGGATATACATAACATAAATCATACAATAACGCCTATGTTCTTTACTGATGTTTAGGTAAAACAAAAAAATAGTTGACTGAGTCTTTATTCGGAGACTCGAGTTCTTTCGAGTTGCACTTAAAAAGACTCAATAAGGGACTCGACTCGGGACTTAAATGAGTCTGAAGTTTTTTAAGCTCTGAGTGTCGTTAAAACAAATCGAGTTCTTCAATTAAACTTTGAAGGCTCGAGTTCCTACCAACACTGGTCCTCGTGGGCACCATGTATAACAGATACACGTGTTAACAGCGGTATCCTATCGTAAACTGATAAACAAGTTGGCAAATTAAACATTCATTAAAAAATATATCGAAGTTGTGACGGGTAAAGTAAATATTGATTGATAAAAGCTACAGGCCCAGATATGTGCATAGCAAATCGAAGTCAATCAAATATAACGGCCGTTCCCGGGACAATTTTTGTGTTAAGCTACGGTAATAAAAATCGCTAATGTTTCTATTCCTCATGGATGTATGTTATGTGTGTGTAGTAGTTTACAGTTTATAAAATGCGGCCTTAGCAATATTTTTTCTATTTATATATTTTTTCACTACACCAGCTCGCCAATTCTCTCTTTGTTCTTTAATTCATATTTTCCTATCAGGTGTTATAACACCGATTTTTTTCTACTGGCTAAAACATATATCGAAAAATCATAAAAATCTAAATTTAAGTGTTAGGTTTATATATAGAATAGAATAGAATAGAATATTTTTTTATTCGTAGACACAAACAAGACACATTAAATTACATGATATAACAAAAACAAAGGAAGTATAAAGTGCCACGAAATGGCCTCATCTCAGCATGTTGCTGGTGGCTTCCAGCGCTGATCTTCCGATGAGACCATCAAGTGAGAAAAATCACGAAGAAGAAATATATGTTAAATACTGATAAAAAAAATATTTACTAGAATGGTAAAGTCATTTTCATTTCTCATGCTCTGAAAGTGAGTCGTCGTTGTTCTAAAAATACATATATATTTTACTTTCCTTGTATTTGTAATGAGAAGTAGAGTGTTTAACTCGGGTGAAAGGCACCATTTCAGTCTCAGGCCATTGGGTATTTACTTATAGAATCCGTCTAAGCTCCGACTTGAATAGACGAAAGTGAAGGAGTGTAAAACAAATAACTGTTAGTCGTTGTTTATTTTAAGGAATTGGTGGGAGCCAACAAAATCGTTTGGCTGAACGGACAGCCGCCGGCAGCCGAGCCGCCCTGCGGCTTCGACAGATCGAAGTGCTCCCTCCCTCACGACCCGGGTGTACTAGCGGCCATCATCGCGGTTGCTGCTGCAGCCATACTTGCGCTCGCGCTGCTGCTAAGGCATTACAGATACGAACAGAAGCTGGCCAGTGTGCTTTGGAGAATCGAGGCGAAGGACCTGACGTTTATAATGGCGTGCAATGATGGGGATAAGGTGAGTTCACGTTCGTAATTCTGGCGCCCGGCTTCCTGTTGAGCGATATCTACATTATGAAATATAGATAAAATTAAAAACCATCTAAAGGGACCACATCACTGCTTCAAGATGCACTGACCCACCGTAAACGCAGTGACATGACTCTGTCACCGCGCCATGTCCATTAGAACACTTTGTAATCGCATTTTGCGGTTTTGACACAGTCAGGAGACTGACTTCTTGGCTCAGGAGCCAGGTGTGTACAAATATCTGTTTACTGTGCGTTAGCATTTGAGCAGCGGTGTGGACGATCCTTTGTACGTCAGATCAATCTTATATTTCAGGGGTATACTTATCACAATTTATTAACAAATCTCTTTTTTATGTAATATTATGTAAACGTATACAAAATATACCTTTATGTCCAATGCCAAAAAAATAATATTTATCCGTCCATGCCATTTTATTTTTAGAAATCAATCTGTAACAAAAAGTTCGCAAACAAACAAAGAAGAAGATCTACATCTCGTTATTTGATCAGTTTCAAGTCGGTATATACCTATTTTTATATTTTAAATATTGAATTTCTCGCAGACAGTTTTGCAAAGAAATAACTATATCTAGTAAGGACCTTTGAAGAAAAATAAATTGTGTTTTGATGCATAGTTAAACATCAGCGAGTTGTAACATAAATAAAGGACAATGAGAAAAATACCAGAAAATAAATACATTTAAAATAAATTACTTTATTAATTTAAATTTTAAATAAAAATGGATATTAATTGCTCAAATCGCTTGCAAATTCATTCGCATAGGCGTCTCTATCGCACTAATACTTGTGCGGATAAGTCTGAGCGAAATGAAAGCGCGCATGACAGCTAACTGATATGATTCCAATATCATTCTGATATTGGTTTGATGTCAGTGTACGTTCGAATTGGCCTGTGAGCCAATGGCGCTAGTCGTCTTGCAGAATTGTAAAAATGGCAACTGTCACGTATTACTGCGGTAAACTCGCCAGATATGTCATTTTGTCCATGAATATTATTTCGTCTGTATTTTCCCTACCAGTACTGCATATGTGGCAACTTCAGATTACTCTAGTTGTTTATTAGCCGAACAACCTGTGAGTAAAACGTCAAAAATAAGAATTTATTCTCCAACAGTGATTTACTAAGCTTCAAGTAATCAGGATTTCAGAAATTAACTTGAACAAGGTAATTTCAAAGCAAGTCTTGTCGGATGTTCTTGAAGCCGTTCACCGCTACAACACGGGCCTTAAGGAAGGATTAAGTATATTTAGAAGAAATTGTTTATGATTCTGTTAACAGATTAAATTTAAATATGTTCAAAGTGTACTAACTTATTCGATTAAAGGAATAAGTATATTTATAAGAAAATGTTTATGATTCTGTTAGCAGATTAAATTTAAATATGTTCAAAGTGTAGTAACTTATGCGATTATTATCTGGGGAAATACTGTAGATGTAAACCGGGTATTAATTTTACAAAACGGTCGAGTAGAATAATGTGCGGGGTAAATTGGCGCACATCTGCAAGGACCTACTTTGTGAAGCTTGAGGTAATGACGGTCATATCATTGTTTATATACAACTCTGTGTTAGAAATTTCGTCGTTCGGGTTGTCACAATTATAATACAAGGAACAGTGGCAAACTAATACTTCCATCACTTAGATTAAAAAAGTGTCAAAAACAGGGAATTTTCATAAAAATAAAGCTTTATTTAATAAACTGCCCACAAATGTCACAGATTTACCTTATAATTTATTCAAAAACACGGTTAGACTTTTCCAAAACCATGCCTTCTATTCGATTACTGAATATTTATCATTACACAATATTTTAATTGACGCAAATTGTAAATCGATTTTTAATATTATTAAGCGTATTTACTTCGTATAGTAAATTCATAGTGTATAATATTGGGAAATGTTGACTTACTATGTAATAATCATGTTACATTATTGTTAATAAATAAACTAAACTAAACTAAATAGGCAGGTGCAGCTGCTTGTGAACCGTTGTATTAAAAGGCACCATAAAAAAAGTATAATAACAATGTAGCCAAAAACTGAGATCAAACCCCGTATTTTAATACTTAGGTTAGTTTATCATTGAGTCTTACTCGACGTCAAAACTATTGTGGCACGTGAATTATATAATCTATAGGCCCGAATTGAACTTTAAGATACGGCAAACATTTGCTAAAGATACGTTTCTTCAAACGAAAACATCACTTTTGTCATTGACATATCCAATCCATATCGTATCTTTCAGAAACTTTAATGTATCTTAAAGTCGAATCGGGTCGGACATTTTTCCAACTTTAAAAGAGGAATTCTTTTCGAAAAACAAACACCAGTCAGTTAAAGTTTCATAAACATTTTGTGTGTTCAGAGTATTTTCATTAAATTATTTCATGACTGAAGACCCCTAATGAAAGTAACTTCCCAGACGTTAAACCCTCAAGACAACGAAGCGAGACGAGCGCACACGACCATCGCTATGTACAGAAGCAACATAGTGGCTGTCAAGAGGCTGCAGAAGAAGAGTATCGACGTTACTCGAGCTATTAAGAAGGAGTTAAAACAGGTGAGGGTGAGATACCTACATTTTATAAACCTTTAGAATATAGAGTTCGATTCCTTCAACACTTGATATTTATATGTCGAAGAACGGCTGAATTGTGCCATTTATCGCCCACGATTCCCGGCATATAAATATAATTTTGTCATAAAATTTTGTTTTTTTGACATCCACGTGTACAACTCAGAACGTGTACAACTCAGAAAAAAAAGAAATAATGAATTTGTAAGACATTTTTATATTGTTTGGTTCTCAATAAGTATCTTGAAAAGCTTAGGGTGGACGTCTTAGTACGTAACGAAAATCATCACTCAAATCTGTGTGTGATCTGTTTAATATATAACTTTTATGCTGCGAATTAAGTGGTAGTGGTTCCTTTGTTAGTTTTGTAAAATGCATAGGTATGCATATGTTACCTATACAGTTTACATTCATTCTAAAAAACTCGACCATTTTTGCTATTGTATGCCGTGTTGTAACTTACCATGAATGTGTGACAGAGGTTGTTATAAAAGCTGTTATTCCATGTCCACTAGTTTATTAATTTGTGATAATTTATATCATGAACATTTTTGCAACTTATAAAAGCTAGTGAACCAGCTAAGCTAGTTAGAAGCTAGTAACCAATGTGTATATCAGGGTAGGTAAACACATTATTCCCTAACTAAACATTTCCTTACGGAGATAGAGCTCAAAATATGTATAATTAGTTCAAAGGTAGATTGTGGTTGACATTTTATTGTCTACCTTATCACGAACAAAATAAAGTCAATATTTAAATCTCAATAAGGTCAAAACTAAAATTTATTAAAACTATCCCTCAAAGACAAACTTTATGAGATCTCTGTATAGACGCGTCATAACAAAGGACCTTTGTGGATTCTACCAAACTATTTTTTCTAGCGCGAACAGACTAAGTCCTTCTAAATCCTACCGTACATCGCTGGTCGAACAAATAAACATTGACCTAGTACCATTGTAAATTACTCAGCAAACTGTCAGTGATAATTGTTAACTTGGTGAAACAGGCGCCTGATAGGTAGTTGTTAGTTATTATCCCCAAAAATCTAAGCACAATATTTTCTCCAGATTCGCGAACTTCGTCACGAAAATATCAACGCGTTCGTCGGTGTTTGCGTGGAAGCCGGTTCCACGTGCATCGTGTCGGCTTACTGCTCCCGCGGCTCACTGGCCAGGGTGCTGGCTGACCGTGACCTGCACCTGGATGACATGTTCGTGGCCAGCCTGGTTAGTTGTCACAACTCTGTAATTTAGGTCATCGGTGTTTGCGTGGCATCCGATTCCACGTGCATCGTTTCCGGTTACTGCTCCCGTGGCTCACCGGCCAGGGTGCTGGCGGACAGCGACCTGCACCTGGACGACACGATCGTGGCCAGATTGGTTAGTTGTCAGTTCTCACAACTCTGTCATTTAAAACTGTATGAATCTCTCCCAAAACTATCTTCCTTGTACATATATTTATGCACATTTTTTTCTGTTTGCACTAGGTGGCGGATCTGCTACGGGGACTAACGTACCTGCACGATTCAGCACTCGTCTCGCATGGGAACCTCACGAGTAGCAACTGCCTTGTAGACAGCCGATGGGTACTGCAGATTGCCGACTATGGACTGCATAATCTCAAGTGTAAGTCTGCTGACGGACACAATTTCAGGACTGTCATAACTGCACAACTCGGTGCCTGTGTAATACGGGAGCCTTACGACCAGCAATTGCCTTGTGGCGTCTCGTGGACTGCAATTGTGTGCTACAAATTGCCAACTATTATTGTATTTATTTATTTATTATTAACATAAAAAGTTACATCTTAAACAGATACGGAGTCCCACAAAACAGTTTACACGTTTTGACTGTGGGATCGTGTAGTCTCTACTCTCTTATATTTATATTTTAATAAAATTCGTATCTACATCTATAGGTGTAATAATAATTACTTACTTTATGCAGTTTGCAAGGTAACTACGCAGCTTCTTACTAAACTTATCTTTATTGGCTTCCTGTCTGATATCAGAGGGCAGGCTGTTAAGTATATAGATGTATTTAATCTAAAAAGTGTATTTTCCTCTTAAGCCGCTTTAAGAATAAATGATACTGGTGGCATATTTTTAAAAGTAATTCTATTACAGTTTTTTCATGTCCGCCTACACGTCCGTATGTTTATTGGTATAAAAATATTGTAAGTGCTGTAAAAATCACTCGAGTTTTACGTGCCCTCTTTTATACGCCGACTCATTCGGACACACAATTGGCCTGTTTTTGTCTTGCACGAGGATCCATGGTAGGTATACGTGTATGTCGTATATTAAATCCTAAGTTGGGTTGAGGTAAAACTCAAAGAAGTACAAAATTTCAAACAACAACTTTTGCGTGAAATATATACCGAAATTCCGTAGCTACTGATACGAGAAGGTATGGTGTAAGTTACGTGTTCCTTATTTACAGTTAGTCATTCAATCATGAAGAACAGGGGATACATTTAACTGTGTCGGCAATTCAGTTAATAATACATAACATGCTCCCACCTGAGAGCGGTGACGTGGCTTAGTAAAGTGACCGTGAACATGAAACAATGTCGTGTAAAGTTTGAATTTCTTCTCAGATGTATGCAGGTTTCCTCACGATGTTTTCCTTCACCGAAAAGCTAGTGGTAAATATCAAATGATATTTCGTACATAACGCCGTGTGCCTGCTATACGGCCACAATTCAAAAATTTTAATTTTCTGGATTATTGCAGATTCGTATTCAAAATTGTTCAATTTACGACCTTATTTCGAGAGCCATAGCAGAAAAGGTCTTTAAGAGCCTTTTTCTCACAAGTGGCCTTATGGATTTGACCATAAATTGACAGAAGATTCCCTGCAATACAGCCACTTGCCTGCTCCCGCGGCGTTCCCACGTGAACCTGACGGCCCTTTTGAGTTGTGGCTATATAGCACACGTTATAACTGAAGCTTTTGAGTTGCGTCCTAGAAAATAATAATTAGTTTAGTGATAATTACGATGAATCACTATAAATATAAAAGAAACAAACGGCAATTGGTTGTGTCACAGCAGTAAGTATTACACTTATTATTACAAAATTACCAGCTCGCCACCAAAACTACCACAACGCAACAAAATGATTAAGCAAATCTCAACTTTGTTTTCTTACAAGTGCGGTTCAATATGGCTCATCAGTGAGGGTCGTGAGCCTAATTCATATTTTTACCCGTCTGAAGAAAGATAAGCATTGAGCATGTTTTCGAAGAGTGTGTATGTATTTAACTAACATTTTATTGTATATAATATTATGTGTGTCTAATTCTATAGCACGCTTTACTGCCAATAATATGCAACGGATTTTATTGTGTGAGGTAAATTACTAACTGTGTTCGGGATGGTGTCATAATATTGGAATTTTGTTAAATATTATAATAACTGCTTTTATTTTGGGGACTTTGGCGCCAAAAATTAAATCACGTGGAAAGTCGTTACTTTGATATGTTTACATTTTACTATTTACTTATTTGATAATGGTAAAGACATTTTCGTGGTAATGACTGTGTTTAGTGTTTTTTTCGGTGTGTGTCCTAGCTATTCAATTTATTTCAATTAAAATGCTTTTATGAAGAATGATAGAAACTAGATATAGCTATGTTTTATATGCTTGCTAGTTTTAGATCTAAAATTTCGAGGACTACGAGTAGATCTGCTAACACACGTAATGCCACCTCGGACAGTCTCTCTCGTGTGACACCTTTGTCAAAAGCGAAGGATTCACCAGAAAACAGAAGTTTTTCCTATCTTGATTATGACCTAATGAAAGACATGTTCAAAGGACGTGGAAGACTATTATTGGACGCTGCTCGAGCCCTACAAGATTCACCACCAACTACCTATAAGCGATTTTAATTATTCCGAAAGTCACTCGCAATATACACAACGCATTGATGAACTATTACAGACTGATTATTACATACGTTGCTTCTACTAAAGTAACGAAGAAAAAATATTTTGTATAACAACGCTTTTTTTATTAGTGCTAAGTTGTGATACATTGGGACATTCGTTATTTCTTGAACTGATTACCTATGATTAAGTTTAGTGTCCAGTAGTTACGTGTTATTCTTGTGTATTGTGTATTGGCCTTTTAAAGGAAAATATACAGCAATTTACTACCTTTGTATTTTGTAAGTCTACTTAAAGAAGACTGATTATTACATACGTTGATTCTACTAAAGTAACGAAAACAAAATATTTTGTATAACAACGCTTTTTTATTAGTGCTAAGTTGAAATACATTGTGATATTCGTTATTTCTTGAACTGATTACTTATAAGAAGTTATCTACTTGTAAGAATTAACTTACTGAATACATTACAATAAATAAATTCCCTGCAATGTTCTTAAAGATGTTGATTTCACAAATTAGCAAGGAACAGTATTGTGTTTTGATTTCTTATTTTATAATATAGTAGGTATTCTAAATACTTTTTATTATTTTGAATGTTTTAAAAAAGAAGTTACAAAGTTTTATTTGTTCACATTTTATAAAGAACCTTTTAAACAATTAATATTATTTGGTAATGCCATGGTATAATGTTGCTGATTATACTCGTAAGCTAGTTACACATATTATCGCGTACAGTGATCTTGTTCCTATCAAAGTTGATAAAATAAAGGGATTTTAACTATTTTGGTGTTTTTATTTATATTTGCATGGTAACCTTTATCCAATAATTTTGTGTTTAAATTTGGCCGCATCCCAAAATCTTTAAAAAACGTTTCTGCAATACGGCCACAACTCTAAATACCTGTCTTTCGGGCCTTGTGTCTTAAAAAATATACATTTTCTTTTAAAAGTGGCGTGGTCATAAGGAGGGTTATATCATTCCGAGTAAAAAAAGCTAAATTTTAAATTCATAGACCTAAAACTAAAGGAGTAAGATCCTATTAAACACCCTGAACTATACTCTCACAACTTTGAGACGCGATATCTCGAAAAAACGGTTTTTTGAGATGTGGCAGTGTAGCAGGCACACGGCGATAAGTTCCGAAAAACTCATTGGTACGAGCCAGGATTTGAACCCGCGACCTCCGGATTGAAAGTCGGACGTCATATCCACTCGGCCACCACCGCCGTCTTCTACCCACTTTTCGCTTTAGGGTAGAAATCCACCCTATAATAAATTTTGTGTTTTACCAAAAGCTGTGTTTTTCTTAATTTAAAGCAATAAAAACCATGCTACGTTTAATGCGGGCCACGCATAATGAAGCGTTCCATACCTTCATACAATAAAAAATACGACAATAAAAAGAGCAAATCTTCGCGACACCTAGGTATGTCGTTATAATAAGATGATCAGTTAAAAAAAAAAAGATTAATGTCTCAACCGTTCACATTCAGAATAATTTTCTTGGAAAGTCTGTATTAAGCTTTATTTTCACAGATTTTCAAAATTTGGTTTCGTGTGTTACCTATTATAATATTAAGACCGTAACTGTACTGTTTGGTTAGAATAATCGATTTGATACGATACCTTTTCAAGAATCTGCTCTTATATTCTTTTCTTTTCAAATAACGGAATTACATTATAATTTTTTAGGTACACTGTATATCCAGTAATCTTTTATTGAATAACCCTACCTATTAAGTGAGAGTCAGAATGGCGGGTGTACCTAAATAAAAATAAAAAAAAGCTTACCATATTTTTGTACCTAATATGTACTATTTAGCACCTCTATTAAAAAAAATTACCTCGCGGTACTTAAAGTTATCACCAAAAAACAGTACACCCGCCAATCTGACAGTCAGAATGGTGGGTGTACTTTATTATTATTACGCTATAATCCCGCGATTATTGATAAATTTTATAAAAACTAAATTTTTGTACTTTCATATCCCAGTATAATATGAGCCAATTCATTTGTGGTTTTCAAGTTTTACTCATTTTACATTTTGCTTGCTACTACACTTTTGCAGGCGCTATAATTTTTCACCTTATGGATTTCATTTTTAAGAAAAAACGCTACGGTACAATTGTTTTTATAACGCCAGGTATTAGTACCTTCAACGTTTAATCTGATCGGTTAACTTAGGTCTGTAGATATTACGGTCTACATAATTTAAGACATAATTTTCTGATTGTCAGAATGGCGGGTTTACTGTTTTTTGGTGATAACTTTAAGTACCGTGAGGCAGAAGTTTTTTTAATGGAGGTACTAAATTAAATAGTACAAATTAGGTAAGTTTTATTTTTTTTTTATTTAGGTACACCCGCCATTCTGACTCTCACCCTATTTACTCTGTTAAGGAATTTAATTTACGGATTTCACTTTTGCTTATAATTATTATTTTTTGTTATAATTTTTTTACAGATTACTGACATATTTTTGTTATAAATTTTTTACATGAGTATATTAAGTAGGTTATTTCTTTTTATAATGAAATATTGACATATACCTGTTTCATAGGTATTTATATTCGTTGTGAATTTTATTATACCCTGATGATCCTTTTTAGGAGATATATTTTATTATTTTATGGTTTTTATGGATTATTCTTGTATGTTAGTTTCTGACGATCGCTTCTAATTTTGGCTTAGGCAAATTTGTATTGAAATGTATATAATGAAATAAAATAATCTTATCTAATCTAATCCAAATAAATTCTAAAGGAAGCTAATTAAGTAAACAGGAGCAACTTCATAATCATGTTAACAACATCAAATGCTTCAATTCGCGCGTTGTGTCAAGCTCTTGATGAATTCACCAGTACCTAACGTTTAAATATCAACCTTAAGGCTATTTGCTTAAGATATACAATTATTTGAGAAAAACAAAGTAAAAGGGGCTTTAATTAAACGTTTGATCTCATGATAGATGGCTTTTAAATGATTTCCGGTGATTGATGAGATTGAACTTTAATTTTATGACCTTGAACTTGTATTTGCTCGCTCTGTTACATAAAGTGAGGTTCAATAGAAGTTGCATTTTACTTTAATTTCTTCGTAATCTCGCACTTGTGGACAATCATGATTTTATCAACATTGTACACGGTGTTGTTTAGACTCCATTATCGGGGTATGGCTAAATACATTTAAGGAAACTGAATTTTGTTGTCCTAAGGCACCCCAAAGGTGCAAAGGGCCTTCAGAAGCTCGCGCCACGACTTCCTATCTTCAGCTCGCCTTCTGGCATCGCTCAAGCTCAACCCGACCGCTCGTAGCAGTCGTAGCTCTCTTAGGACGGACCGTTGCCAAGAGTGTACAGGGCGCCCGGAGCCCCGGCTTCCGACCGGCGGTTAATCGCAAAATAACCTGGAAACTGAATGACATAGATTATATATATGATTTTTTTGCTTATTTTATATTTTGTAAAAAGTAATTAATAATGTTGTTGTAACACGGACATTATATTTAAATCCACCAAACAATTGAATACTATGACATTTCGAATATCAATCATCCGAGATACTTGCGTTTAGTAGCAAATGCATGAATTCATAGGTAAATAATCAATCTAAACAGGCCCTAATGCAAGTGTACACGCTTTCAGATAAAAATAAATCATTGATTAACTCCAAAATGGAGTTAATTAGAGTACTAGTTTATTTGAGAAAGTTATTTAATTTAAGCTCAGGAGTGCACCCTTGAAATTAACGGACTTCAGAAACAAATATATGTATACTTAAAACTTTGATTTATATCAATAATTACTTTAAAATATGACTTAATTATTAATATTTCAATTAAAACAACTGTCATAAATCTTTAAGGTTACAAGAATTGTGATTTAAAAGTTCTTAGAAATAGGGGTCAAAAACAAAAGACAAATTGCCGCGAAAGATCTCCCATACGAACTTTCTAGTTAAATATTTTTCCAACAGATGGCTGCGCCGACGCGGAAGACGCACTGCGCATGGAACGGCGCATGCTCTGGCGCGCGCCCGAACTGCTCCGCGATCCGAACCCCCCCTCCCGCGGCTCGCAGAAGGGGGACGTGTACTCCTTTGGTATCATTCTGTATGAGATACTGGGGAGGAACGGACCGTGGGGCGATACCAATCTGACAAATGCTGGTAAGCTTTTAATCTACTCGTCGACTTTAATGGTTGAGACATTGTTAAGACATCGTATACCGGTATACCAAACTATAATCGCATACTTTTAAAATGTATAACAACACTTTAATGACTTTATTACGAAACACTTCAGTGTAATATAATGAATTTGACCAATTAACTGTCGCCGCGGTCAAGAGGAAAAAATCATACGGTACAAAAGACATCAATGAGCCTCTTTGTCAGAAGATAATTTTGTTTAGGTTAAAAGTATTATTTTATATAATCAAGCTTTCCATCGTACGTAACTAAGGCCACATAGCAAGCTTCGTGGCCTAAACATGGTACTCTCTATTATATGACGATTGTATAAAATACTATTATATTTGCATTAAACTGCAGGCCGTAAAGCAAAATACCTCTTGATTTTTTGGCTCAGTTTTTATATGACATATATATATACAAAATGATAGTTCGACTAGCCAATTTTATACCTAGTTTATTCTATATTATGTTTTAACCATCTACTAATAAAAAGACAGATCGGCTGAACAAATTGAAGCAATCGACCTGTGTTTATTGCCTGTGATATAAAAACAAAGTTTAGTATACTTCAGAGGCTTTTTGCTTTTGAACGGCAGACGACATAATAAATACTACCAGAATACTCGCTTCTAGTCTTTTCATGTCGCTATCAAAAGATTTTACTCTCGATTTATCACATAAATATCTCTAAGTTGGTGTCGTAAGAGGCGACTAAGTTCACGAAGGAAGCCGTCATCTTACGCTTCGTCACAGGGGAGATAAGCCTCTAAGCATTGGGTTGCAACTTATCTAGGAGCAGGAAAACTCCAAAATCAAACCCGGGACGGAGTCCCCGTTAGGCGTGAGTAGGGTCCAACCTGAAATGTGCGGTAGACTCCTGCAGCCAACCTGGCTCCACACGTATTGGCTTGCCTTTCCTGTGGGTCCGGCCAGTGAGGTCGAGAGGGTGGCGCAGGTGCTGGACATCCCTGCGTTTTCCTTAACTCCGTCCCAGGCGGTGTAATGTCTCTGGACATTGCACCATCGATCGTCTGAAATAGACGCTAAGGCCAGTAGTTATCTCTAAGTAAAATGAATTTACTTATAGGTATACTAAAACTGTTTTTTTCTTTTCCCATATCTAGGTTTTTATTTCCATATAACTCTAAATTAATTTCGACATGTATATTGCTCAAAGCTTATCCCACGAAAACGATAGATTTGAAACTATGTAGAATCCAGTTGTGTTGATTCAGGTTAATAATATTGCTAGAAATGCGCATGAAAATATGCCTGACATAATACAAATTACAAAATTCTTTTTCCATATCTGGGTTTTTTATTTCCACATAACTCGAAATTAATTTCAACATGTATATTGCTCAAAGCTTATTCCACGTAAACGGTAGCTTTGAAACTATGTAGAATCCAGTTGTTGATTGAGACTAATAATACAAGGGCTGCTATTTATATATCCGGAAACCGGAATTACAATCTTCTTAAAAAAAAAAAAAAAAAAAAAACGTTTATTCACATTTCATGCCTTATAAATATTTACAATATACTTCTGCCAAACCACAGAGTGGTTTGTTGGCAGACGAAGCTCCTATAATATGCAAGCTAGGTAAGTAGTCTATTTGTTACTTATATTTTTATCTATTTAACCTCTTACCGCATGCGCAGCCCTATATGGCAGTTATAATATTCAATTCTATTGATAGCTATTAAAGTTTATTATTAAACAGATATAATACTTTTGTTTACGACATGAAGTAAGGGGTTAACGCTACAATCTGATCATACAGTATAAAAATGCAGTGCATGTATACAATTTATAGCGGTTGTATTTTACCTTTTATTTTATTTAATAGATTATTGCTAAGTTTCTTTTTAAATGTTCGTTTTGTTATCCTTTTAAATAAATAGTATATTTGACCTCCATGGTAAAATTTGAACTTTTTTAAGTACTGGCCTGCTGGCTGAAGATGCTGTCGACGCATTCAAACAACACGTTATGGAGGTACCTCAGGGGGAGTGGCAGAAGTGCTTCAAAAATTGGTTCACACGAATGCAAAAGTGCATAGATCATCAAGGGGAATACTTTGAAAAACAATAAAACCATTTTCAGCCGTGTACGTTTGTTTGTTTTTTTGTTTCCGGATATATAAGTAGCAACCCTCGTATTTCTAGAAATGCGCATGGAAATAAGTATGCCTGACAAAATACAAATACAAAATTCTTTATACCATTAAAATACACGTGGGCATGATTTAGGGGTTGGAGCTGCCCGGTAAGCAAATAATTACTTTTGTTGGGAGGCACCGCTTTTCCCTAGATTTACAACAAATTATTTGTACAAAATTTCTATTAGTACAATAACAACAATGACGAGTTAGTTTACACGTTAGATAAATATATGCTTACAATTAAGTTTAAAATTTAACAGATATATTTTATAGTAAACAACTTCAATATAAGAATTTATTTATTTATTTTAAGATTATTATAATGTAATGTTTACCCAAGTATTGGCTGTTGTATTTATAAATGTTGTTATGTATTTTTCATGTCACTATAGGATGTTACTATAATGTAGTATTGACTTGTAAAAGAGCCCCTGAGGCCTAATTGCAGAATAAATTTTTGAATTTGAATTTTAAATGCATGAATATGTTTGTGGGTGTATGAGTGTGTATGTATGTGTACAGCATTTGTACACCACATTTTTACGTTAGAATACCCTAGCCGGCTCTTTATTAAACATGGCTGAATAATTACATACATATCACTGACATGCCTTTCTTTTGTACATTGTTTGCCACAAAGGAATCGCAATCACGCAACTTTGATCCTGGCAGAATGCCAAGCTAATATTGAGAAGATACTTTGACGAAATTATCTTACTGTCTCCACTCGTTCTGTTTTGTGATTTGTTGAATGCTACATACACAAAATGTAATAGATGTCATTTCATATATGACATGTATTTCAATTTACGTAGATAGTGGCTATAGCTTAGTGGTTTTGGCATCTGCCTCTTTAGAAAGATACTTGTTCAATGCGAGCGTTCGAGTATCGCTTTTTCTGTTATATTAGACCTATTTTATTTTATTTATTAATTTATACAGCAGTGTGACTAACTAATTAAAACAACAAGTTAGTCGGCGGACTTTGGACCGTCAATATCTCCTGAGGATGCTTCGTAGAGAGGCGAAACACGTGTCGAGTGTTGTACTTTCGGTGGTGGATTGTTATATTTATTTGCGTATTTATTTTTGCGGTGTGAGGGCGTGTAAAAATACGCAAGTAAGTATAACGGGTTAACACTGATTGACTAGCACGTTATCTTTTCGCGGATTAGCAAAGTAATATTTTTTGTTTCAATTTACAGTATGGATTTCCGCAAAGTAAAGCCTGATTCTATTCGTTATTTTAGTGTGACTAATTAATATTCAAAAATCAGAATAAAATTATCAAGACAATAATTTTATTTGTTCCATAGTTGAATGGTACGTATTTTGTAAAAACCTGAATAACATTATTGTTTGTGTATCCATCACAGCTGTAAGCTTTTTGTGTATTCTTTATTAATGGTTCGTTGAACTTCTCTCGCTATGTGCATTTATGACAATAAATGAAGAGTCTACACTAAATATTACATTTGAATTCAAATAATAAATACTATATTTTGATAAATGTGCTTTAATAGCATTTTATACGATGACTGAATTACTAAGTAGGTACCTACTTAGCACTATGCAAATGCGTTTTTTATAAATACGACGTTATATCTATTTAATTTCAGATATTTTTATTTATTAGACGGTGTAACGTTGGCCGTTACGTTGAAGTGCGAAAATATAACCTTTCTGCGGATTGATTCGCTTCAAAGTAATTTAAGCTGCTTTGAAGGGGGTATATACACGTATTTTCAAGATTATCATCCTACATAGTTAGGGAGGCGAGGTAGCTAAATGGCGTAATTCAACGGCGCCGTCGAGACCTATCAAAATCGAAAGATAAAATAATTTCGAAAAGAAAAGCTCGTATGGTAAAAACCATTTTAGCGGTGGGTTTGGCGTGTACGGTTTTTCAAAAATGTTAAAAAAACAGTTACTTGGGCATTCTCGAGCGCGTCAGATATTCATACTACGTATGCCCCAAGTGCCTCTGATAACAACGGTATACTAATCTGCCGGTTTTCGTGGTGGGGGTAGGAATATAAAGTAGTCAAAAATGCAAAAAAAAAAAAATTTACTCGAGCGCGTCAGATTTTCGGAAGGGGTGTTAAGTAGGCCCCAAGGAAGCTCCCTTTAAAAAAACTGACGATTTCGGCGTGACGATACGTTACGATGAACTTTTGAAAATGCAAAAAAAAAAAGTTTTTTTGAAATACTCGAGCGCGTCAGATTTTCATAGGGGAGGTTTATCTCGGTATCCTGAGAGCATATTTTCTTAATCTGACAAAAATGTTGGTGGGTTCTCTTAATCTGACCGAAAAAGGTTTTTTGGTTTCTTTTTTTTTTCTTTAAAAAATTTTGAGATATAATAAAAGTCACATAATTTAATCATCGTTATTTCATATCAATTTTTATTAACACCCTCAGTTTTCGAGATATACTCAAAAAGCGGCCAAGTGCGAGTCAGACTCGCGCATGAAGGGTTCCGTACCATTTATGACGTATTAAAAAAAAATCTACTTACTAGATCTCGTTCAACATTTTACCACTTTGGACACACATTTTACCACTTTGGACACACATTTTACCACTTTGGAAGTGTCTCTCGCGCAAACTATTCAGTTTAGAAAAAAATTACATTAAAAAACTCAATAGGTTTTTTGATGACCTATCCGTAGACACGTATGGGTTTGATGAAAAAAAAAA
The DNA here is from genome assembly GCF_033807575.1 of Cydia pomonella. NCBI lineage: Eukaryota > Metazoa > Arthropoda > Insecta > Lepidoptera > Tortricidae > Cydia > Cydia pomonella. The sequence goes on from NC_084712.1 coordinate 16,743,998, forward strand.
ATATTTTTATTTTATGACTTATTAAAAAAACTATTTACTACATCTCGTTCAAACCAATTTTCGGTGGAAGTTTGCATGGTAATGTATATCATATATTTTTTATTCTGTTATTTTAGAAGTTACAGGGGGGGGGACACACTTTTTTTCACTTTGGAAGTGTCTCTCGCGCAAACTATTCAGTTTAGAAAAAAATGATATTAGAAACCTCAATATCATTTTTAAAAACCTATCCATAGATACCCCAATGGGTTTGGGTTTGATGAAAAAAAGTTTTTTTTAGTTTCAGTTCTAAGTATGGGGAACCCCCAAAATTTATTGTTTTTTTTTCTATTTTTGTGTAAACATCTTAATGCGGTTCATAGAATACATCTACTTACCAAGTTTGAACAGTATAGCTCTTATAGTTTCGGAAAAAAGTGGCTGTGACATAATCGGACAGACAGACGGACATGACGAATCTATAAGGGTTCCGTTTTTTGCCATTTGGCTACGGAACCCTAAAAACCGGGAGTTTGAGTTTTTATGATGCTTCAAGTCAAAAAGTTTTAACTTTGGACAAAAATGTAAAGAGACCTTTTTTGTGTAAAATAAAATTACCTTTTCTGTTTATTTAAACTTTTTTTTTTGTAAAATGTATCGTTCGCGACTTATATGCAACGCGTTTTTCGGAAGACGAAATGGCTCCTCCACACTTCCGGTCATGCGGAAACCGGCAGATTTTGTATTTTTAGTAAGTTTTAGATTATATTCTTCAAATAAAAAAATAAAAAAATCGCGCTCGAGAATGCCGGATTAACGTTTTTTTTTTACAAGTTCGGGATCCTATAACTCGGCGGCGTCAAGGACTTATCGTCAGATTAGTTAAATTTAGTCTTAAAACACTAAAATCAACCCCCAATATCTTAATCTGACGCGCTCGAGTATTTCAGACTGTCAATTTTTTTTTACTAATCTGATCGTCTATCCTAGGCGCGCGTCACTACATATAGAGCTAAATACTTTACAAGGTTGTTCTATTAGGTCTAAGGTATCTCTCATATCTTAAACTGCCACGCTCGAGTATTACCGAAAATTCCCCTATTCGCCTCCCTAACTAACAGAAATAGACGGAGAAATTCAGTCAAGGTCATATTTCACGCCTCAACAAAAAAGTTTAGTCCCTGGTTTTTATCGTGCCTTTGGCAGCTGTCACTCCAATATAATTTGTGATTATAAAATGTACAGAAAGATTGCTGTCATAGGCATGGTAAAAGATAAATAATCGGCCAAGAGCATGTCGGGCCATGCTCAGAATAGGGTTTCGTAGTGATTCTGTCAGAACAGGCCAAACGGAGGCTGTTATTAAGTATCGTGTACATCATAAATCTTCTTCGCAGCGCTTTATACGTCTTTTTAGTAAGAAGAAAAGATTTTTGCAATAACTCAGATACGCCTGGATGGATACGATCATGTTTGCTATGGTTTTTTTTTATTGAAAGCCATATAAATAGTTTTTATTTAAAGAAAAAAAAATGTTAAGCTGTTGTTTCACGATTGGTTTCATATTTTTTGGACCCATGGTGGCAAAACTTAGGGGTGGGTGGGTAAAAGGGTGGGGGGCACATATTTTTTCCTTCCGGAGCGATTATTTCCGATACTATTAAATTTATCAAAAAATAGTTTTAGGAGACCCATATTTGTTTTTAAAGACCTATCCAACGATATCCCACACTGCTGAGTCAAAGCAAAAATAATAAATAGATAAAATCTTTTTGTATGGGAATCTATAAAAGCTTCTGAGAGTTAATTATATCAAATAAAACCGATTTCTTCGTTTTTCCGCGTTTGGATCGTCGTTTTACATAAGACACAGAGAGTCATTTGTGACGTGTAATTGTTTAATTTAATAATCATTTTGTATAATTTTGCGTTTTCCTTAAAAACATCTAAACTTTTAAATTTTAAACTTAAATTTGCTACAGCTATTTATGAATACAGAGCATTTTTTTAGACGTAAAACCATGCACATTATCTGGATGCATAGCTGAATGTGCAAGTCGCAAAATGTGCACTAATGCAAATCGCAGAAGGTGTAGATCATAAAAAGAGCAGGTCGCAAAATGTGCAAATCGTAAAACGAGTAGGTCACAAAATGTATAAATCGTAAAATGTGCACGTCGCAAAATGTGCAAATCGTAAAATGTGCAGGTCGCAAAATGTGCAATTCGTAAAATGTGCAGGTCGCAATATGTGCAGATCACACTGTACTCGTAGATGAGAATGAGAAGTCTTCTTGAATTCTCTTCATCCGGGCGGGTCACGGGTGTTCAATACCCGAGTAGAGCCGATACCGCAGATCCGGACGTGAACTTAACCTGGACCTTAACCTTGTCCTAGAGGAAACGATTCTTGGCGGGCCCGTGTAGTTGTTAGTACGACTTTAAAATAAGAAGTTTTTCCATACGGAGGAAGATTAACTGTCAAAAATGTTAATAAGAGCACTCTATTAAAACACACTAAGGTCCATTTTCATTTGACAGGGTTGAAGGAGGAAAACGTGCCGAAAAAGAGAGCAAAAGAGACGGATGCATAGCTGAATGTGCAAGTCGCAAAATGTGCAGGTTAGGTAAAATGAGCAAATCGCAAAATGTGCAGATCTCACAATGAGCAAACAGCAAAATGTGCAGATCTCATAATGGGCAAATCGCAAAATGTGCAGATCTCATAATGGGCAGATCGCAAAATGTTCAGTTCTCATAATGGGCAGATCGCAAAATGTGCAGATCTCACAATGGGCAGATCGCAAAATGTGCAAGCAGATAATAATATAACTAACTATTAACTAACAACTGTCCCTTCCTATCGTATTGCTATGGCTACCGTGTTGGTTACAAATTAACGTTGATTAAATATTCAGATGTCCTTGTTTATTCTATTATTTTCTTCGCGTATTTTATATAATATATTCACCTATCATAGATTATTCTTTTTAACCAATGACTACTTTTAGAAAAGGACAGTGGTCTCTTTGGATGCATAGCTGAATGTGCAAGTCGCAAAATGTGCACTAATGCAAATCGCAGAAGGTGTAGATCGTAAAAAGAGCAGGTCGCAAAATGTGCAAATCGTAAAACGAGTAGGTCACAAAATGTATAAATCGTAAAATGTGCACGTCGCAAAATGTGCAAATCGTAAAATGTGCAGGTCGCAAAATGTGCAATTCGTAAAATGTGCAGGTCGCAATATGTGCAGATCACACTGTACTCGTAGATGAGAATGAGAAGTCTTCTTGAATTCTCTTCATCCGGGCGGGTCACGGGTGTTCAATACCCGAGTAGAGCCGATACCGCAGATCCGGACGTGAACTTAACCTGGACCTTAACCTTGTCCTAGAGGAAACGATTCTTGGCGGGCCCGTGTAGTTGTTAGTACGACTTTAAAATAAGAAGTTTTTCCATACGGAGGAAGATTAACTGTCAAAAATGTTAATAAGAGCACTCTATTAAAACACACTAAGGTCCATTTTCATTTGACAGGGTTGAAGGAGGAAAACGTGCCGAAAAAGAGAGCAAAAGAGACCACTGTCCTTTTCTAAAAGTAGTCATTGGTTAAAAAGAATAATCTATGATAGGTGAATATATTATATAAAATACGCGAAGAAAATAATAGAATAAACAAGGACATCTGAATATTTAATCAACGTTAATTTGTAACCAACACGGTAGCCATAGCAATACGATAGGAAGGGACAGTTGTTATTTAATAGTTAGTTATATTATTATCTGCTTGCACATTTTGCGATCTGCCCATTGTGAGATCTGCACATTTTGCGATCTGCCCATTATGAGAACTGAACATTTTGCGATCTGCCCATTATGAGATCTGCACATTTTGCGATTTGCCCATTATGAGATCTGCACATTTTGCTGTTTGCTCATTGTGAGATCTGCACATTTTGCGATTTGCTCATTTTACCTAACCTGCACATTTTGCGACTTGCACATTCAGCTATGCATCCCAAATTTTCGCTAAAATAATAAAGGTTTGGAGGTGTATAATATTTATTTGCTAAATTAATTTCCACTATAATATTGTGAAACTGCTAGTATGGAGCCGTCTACTAATACTACGTCTACGAATAAAGTTTAAAATATGGGAAAGAGATACATTAAGTTACTTTTTTGATGTGTCATTAAAACGAGACATGCCAACGAACGATATCACTGTTATTGTAGGTATCATTGTAAAAAGGTTTTTATAACATATTAACGGAACGCAAAATATCGTTCCTACGCAAAATATATTAAACTATCTTAATTTATGCATAGGTAGGTACATAGCTTTAGGCCTAAGATACACTTGTAAGTTTTACTTACGTAAGTAGGGACAAAGCTATTAGTTGAATGAGATAATGATATTGATCTCTCATTCTCTAGTATAGCTGTGTCCCTGCTTACGTAAGTAAAACTTACAAGTGTATCTTAGGCCTAATTTAAATAAATGAAGCTTATTCGTCATATCGAGCTTTGTGATATTGTATTTGAAATACGTCATTAAAATTTTATTTCTGTCCCTTTAGAGATAATCGGCAGAGTCCGGCAGCCGATTGGCGGCGTCCTCTTCAGGCCACCGATGAGCGGCTTAGCGGCAAGACCGTCAGTCCTAGCCGTCCTGAACGCGTGCTGGAGCGAGCGCCCTGACCGACGACCTGACTTACGGCTAGTTCGACTCAGGCTCAAGGATATGCATGCTGGCATGTAAGTACCTAATAAGCTTAACAGGCAGACCGTCGGTCTTAACTGTCCTGAACGCGTGATGGAGCAAGAATGAGCGTGTTAGCATGTAAGTATTAAGTGAACTTAGCGGCCAGAATGTCGGTCTAAGCCGTCCTGAACGCGTGCTGAAGCGAGCGGCCTGACCGACGACCTGACTTACGGTTAGTTCGACTCAGGCTCAAGGATATGCATGCTCCCATGTAAGTATCTAATAAGCTTAGCAGGCAGACCGTCGGTCTTAACTGTCCTGAACGCGTGATGGAGCGAGCATGAGCATGTTAGCATGTAAGTATTTAGTGAGCTTAGCGGCCAGGATGTCGGTCTAAGCCGCCCTGAAGTCGTGCTGGAGCGAACGGCCTAACCAACGACCTGACTTACGGCTAGCACGACTCGGACTTAAATAAATAAATAGCGGAGGAGAGCCAGATCGTTGGCTTAATTTAGGTCTAGTACACGCACTGTCAAAGACATACACAATAACTATACTACAATTTGCTGTAGGTATCTGGTAAGCTTAGTAACCAAGTGTGTCTTAAATATTATCAACGCATCTTTTTCGGCGCAGGCTAAACAACATACCAGCATGTATGCTGACATAAGTGTTTATGAGTTAATTCAGGAATAGCCTAGCGATAGGTTACTCAGACGTTCAATACAATGAAAACACTCATGACTCAGGAACGAAAAATAAATTCCCGTACCGGGATTCGAACCCAGGACCACCGTCTTCATAGATACCCCACAGTGACTACCAACTATTAGTCGTCTTTATTATAATTCATTAAATAAAACATAGTAATGAATTGTTATGTATCGGTCCGACCTAGCTAGAATGAAGCTCAAGGACACTTATGACGACATATACTCGTATTTAGCTTAACTGCTAGGCCTGGCCTTATCCTCAATGCATACGAGCAGCTTATTTATACAGACTCAAGGACGTGACGTGACGTGAGTAGCAATTGGTAGGACTATTTGTCTTTTTTTGTGACTATTACAAACAGATAATTACGAGATTATTTGAAAAAAGTTCTAATAGTAAAAATATGGTTAGCTCCATGTCAAGTTAAAAGTAGGTACCTACCTAAATGAACACGTATATTTTGTTTCAAAGTGTGATTTAGAGTTTTTCCATATATATTAATAATGAAGGTTACCTATTCCATTTAATTTCCATGTAAAATTCAGTATGTTTAATGTACTCGTATCCCTCGGGCCATCGTGTGGTTACGTCGGAAAAATAATGACAATTCATACATTATTTCGTTTTCACTCACTGGGAATTAAGCGTGTGAAATACTTGAAGAGAAACCCTTTTGTATTATTCAACCTAACTTAGAAGTTACTAAGCACCAAGTACGGATAATTGCTTACAAGGAAAGGTACCCAACTGTCCGGTTCCGATATGATCTATATTTATATATGTTATACAAGAGTCTAAAATAACAGACACATATTTTTTTAGCTGCCCAAACTCGACCTTATTGGGAGTAATTGTCCTCCAAAGTACTAAAAATTACTAAATTTTCTAACTCATATAGAAATTGATGCTCAAGGAACTTGCTGGTTAATGGTTGGTTTGAGTATATGTTTGAGAGCAGGAAAATATAATGAGCACGGGTTTTGTTATATCGGCTGAAACTTGTTTTTTTCCTAAAAAAATCGACATTCGAAGTTTTATAATACATTATCGCTAAAGCTAAACATAAAGACGGATGTTTTTTTGGGAAAACTTGAGTTTAAGCAGATATAACAGGACACGTGCACATTATTTTTTCCTGCTCTCAAACATATACTCAAACAAGCCATTAACTTGCAAGTTGCTGGAGCATCACTTTCTATAGGAGTTAGAAGATTTCGTATTTTTTTAATACTTAGTAGGACAATTTCTCCCAACAGATTGAGTTTGGGCAGCTAAAAAAATACGTGTCCGTTATTTTAGACTACTCTATAACATGTATAAATATACATTAAATCGGAACCGGACAGTTAGGTACCTTTCCTTGTTACACTCGCAGACAGGAGTAGGTTATGTCTAGTAAGTTTTGATTAATTTAGGTGATTAAGGCAGAGGACAAATGTCTGCTCGGACTACATTACCATGTTTTGACTGGAGTTAATGTAGTGTTAATAATCTTAGCGTGAATGCCCGTCAGTCTTACCCCAGTCATTTTATTGGCCGCTAGTATGTCGGATGAGAAATAATTATTAATAGCTAAATACCACGAAATAGGTAGAACCCAACAAAAAACACTTATTTATTTATCAGTACAAATATTAATTAAATATTAACAACATAAAAAAGAAACGCTTATCAAAAAGATTTATATTAGTACATTACGATACAAGTGCGAAAAATAGGAAATTCAAAACGAGTGGCGATAACTCAAAACACGACCGAAGAGTGTTTTAAATCGACACGAGTTGCGAATTACTTATTCGCACATGTATAGTACAAAGTTTTACAGTACTGTAATATTTACTGTGTCTACGAGGGAAAATTTTCTATAACCGAAGTCACCCGTCCCTTTAAATTTTCTACATAGCTACGTAATGTGCTAATTATCGCACTAGTGCGGTAAAGTTGCGCCATATGTACTGTAAAATTTGTTTTGTAAGTCATTTAGTAGTAGTGGTAAACTCTTTATTTACAGGTAAGAAGTGCAAAGGCGAAATTATCACTTCATGAAATTAATGCCTGTTAATCAAATTACTATGTAAATATTTATAACTTTGTGTTTCTAGAAACTCAGGGCATTTATCACCCGAGCCATATAAGTCGTTGATTTAATGGCCTTTTTGTTTACACATTTTGTTCATTTTCCATTATTACTGCTTCTGAGTAAACTAAATTATCGTTATTTTCCCTTATAAAAATAACAATGGATCAATATATATATAAGAAGCAGTCGTATTTTGGGAAAAAAATTGACTACGCCTACCTACTTTCATGTAGACAATTTATAGAATTTTTGTATTATATTATATTACAATCAACAGAATGAAGTAGAAATAATTCAGAATACTGTAATTGAATATTTGAAAATACTGTAGGTAATATGACTGAGATTTCTTCGTAATTGACATCATAACGTAGATAGGTACAACTTTGATAATGAAACACAAAGTTGAGGACGTTGTGAAAATTTAATACTTGTATTTTCGGTAGCTATATGAGCGCTTTACTACAATTACTACGTAGGCACTTAAAACTTCGGTTATAGAAATTGCCCTCGTAGACACAGTAATTCAAGTTTGCTAAACCTATTCACTCTTCTGAACAGAAATTACTTGTCTTACCTACGTAGTTAAGTTGTTAAACATATTACTTATTTACGCTATCTTATATCATAAATTATAATGCATAAATAAAACATAGTAATCAATTGTTATTCTTCAGGAAAACGAACATATTTGACAACATGCTGGCCATGATGGAGAAGTACGCAAGTAACCTTGAAGCGCTGGTGGCGGCCAGGACTGAACAGCTCCTCCAGGAGAAGCGACGGACGGATGACCTGCTGCACAGAATGCTGCCCAGGTGAGCTCCAACTTTAAGAGGGAAGCACGTACTTGTGCATACAAAATGAGAAAATGTTTTTGCACTTTTAATTATTTTCCATTCTCTATAAAAAAAAAATTGTATGTTATTGACACAATGAAAAACTAGGTTAAAAGGTTTTCCTTTTTTTAAACAATGCAAAACACAAAAAAAAAAATAGAAAATAAAATCTCTTCAAAAAATCTAAACTTATAAACGTAGAATATATTATGCTAAAGCGATCGACATCAAAATATTCAAAATCAATGTGATTTGTTAAGATTTAGTTAGTGGAAATCGTTTTCTCCCGAAATGGAATTTCGTAGAAAAAGTACCTTTATTTCGTTAGGATCGTAAAGCAATTTTTCCTTCTTAATCTGTCGAATGTTTCTGTCAGAGGCGCGTTTCACATGTAGATAACCTAGTTAAAAATCACTTTACAGTACATATGTTGCTACTTTCCCGCACGCGTGCAGGAATGAGCAATTTCCGTCCATTTGACGAAATTTTAAAGGGCCATATGTACTGTAAAATGTTGTACGATACATGTGCGAATTAGTAATTCGCAACTCGTGTCGATTTAAAACACTCCCTTTGGTCGAGTTTTAATTTATCACCACTCGTTGCGAATTTCCTATTTTCTGCACTTGAATCGTAAAAAGTTGTTCTCCCATGGGAAGTCTCACTTTCAAAATGTTATTTTTTGTGGCGATTAGCAATAGCAATTCTGATAATTTGACTCCTAATTCCATTAATGATGATCCTTTTACCGTAATTGTTTTATAAAAGATACCTACAAGACAGTATCGTCGCTCCAGTACCCCTAGTGTAAATAAATTCGATTTCGAAACGTGACGTACGCGTTTGCGTTTAGTCTCATTTTGTATTGGATTTAGAAAGAGCGTGCCAAGCGGGACGTTTTGGAAACTCAAAATCCTATACAAAATGAGACTTAACGCAAACGCGTTCGTCACGTTATGATGTCGATAAAATTTACACTAGGGGTACAGGTCACTTGATTCATTTCATTTCGTATATTTTATTGAACGAATATGTATTTATTTTACTCTTAGAAGTAGGGTGATTAATTCGTGTGAAAGTACCCATTTCAGTTACGAATTTTTGATGTACGCTTTTCGTTCTAGCGCCTAAATGAGCCGTCTACAATGTGACCCCATTTTAGGTCACTTTCAACCCTTGATGTAATATTCTACCCTTAATTCGAAACATTAATTAAAGTTTCTAATTCTACCTAGTGCCGCTATTAATTAATTAATTTAATTTATTTTTGTAATCATTTATTATGTTTGTAGCTGCTAAATTTGTTATTTAATCTATTTTTAGTATTTTTTGTAATGTGTCTTATGGGTTGATATACCTGAAATATATTATTGTTATTTTATTTTTATTTTATTTATTAAAGTGAAAGTCGTTATTCTTCTATTCAACCTTGAACACTATGTCATTAAATAATTATGAATGTCAGATACTGCCAACGGTTCTGTGGGTTTCTGGATTTATCCCCTACTGACAACCTAATCGCATACTTATTGGATTATTTCATTAAACGTTTTGTTTCTTAATTTAAATGTGAACGTTAACCGTTCTAAAATAAGCTCCTTACATAAATCCTGTATCATCTTCAAACGCTCCAAGGAATCTTCTTACAAAAGGATTGAATTAATCTTAAAGCTTAATTTTCTTAATTCAATAGCGTTACATTTTAATTGTGATTTCCACTACACGCATACGGTTAACATAAGGTACATTAAACGCTCGCTCCTTGTCTATTCTGAAGGCCTATCCAAATTAGATACCTATACCAACCCTAACTTTCGGTACAGTCATGTCTCTCTGATGCTTGAAATTTCGGTTAATGTTGAGAAAAACATCATAATTTCTAGTTAATTTGACATTTAATGTCTCGCTTCCAGGCTCTGTCGCTTCCCAAGTCGCAATGTTAAATTAAGATGAAAATGGCCGACCCGCGTGAAATCGCCTTTTCATACAAACGTAGTCCTTATTTTCCTCTCTGGATATTAACATTAATGAAAATATTTTGACATAATTTGTTGTAGATCGATCACAGCTAAGCCCCTATTTTTTTCAAATTTATAATTATTATAAGAGTTAGGAGACTTTCAAAATTTGTATGAAAACTGTTTTTCGCTCCTAATTTTTACAATAATAAAAAAATCGAAAAAAGTCAAACGTAGGGGCATAGCTATGGTTAATATAAATCAAATTATGTAGAAATATTTTCCATAATGTCAATAATAACTAGAAAGGAAAATGGGGACTACGTTTGTATGGACAGGCGGCCATCCCCTCTCCCCTTTACAAGAAAATTAAAAGGGGACAAAAGATGGTGTGCCGCACGAAATTTGCAATGGAAGAAATGGCCATTGCGCGGGTTTTTACCTTGAATCTTAATTACACTGAAAAAACCTATATTGCTGTTAAAATTATTGCTTGTCAGATCTCTCGGCAATACCACTAGATTTATATTAAAATTATACTGCTATCCTCAACTTACATATGTATGCAAAATTTCAGCTCAATCAGAAACCGGGAAGTGGCTAAAAGTATAGCTTCCAAGATTTGACCCACATAACATACATACTAACAGGGCAAGTTAATTAAAGTTACTCAAAACTACTAACCAAACTAGCACCCTCTGAAGGAGAATGTTTTATTTAGATAGGTAACACGTCTATAGTCTAAAAATCTTTGGAATGTGTAATCAAAGTAGGTTTATTTAATTTTATAATAATAGTACATTGCGACAAGTGCGAAAAATAGGAAATTCGCAACGAGTGGCGATAAATTAAAACATGAGTTGTGAATTACCTATTCGCACATGTATCGTACAACGCAGTTCATATGGCCTTTTAAATTGTCAAGATAATTGCGTAATGTGCTAATTAGAATCACACCAAAATAAGTTGGCAGCGACTTTCATAGCCCAGATGGTGCAAGTGTTAAGTAAAAGTCATAATTTGACAGAAATTTTACGTTTAAAATTATTATTTTATCAAGTATTCTGGCACCGTCTGGGCTATCAAAATTGCTGCCAACAGCACCAGCACCATGTACTGTAAAAAAAACATAATATTACAACCATACACTTAAACCTACAACATGGAAACTAACTAAAACTAACCTTAAAATAAATTTACTACAGACTAAAAAGCATATAAGATAATGCCATAATTACTTTATACCCCTCTAACACTTATTGAAATAAATTGCCCAGATGGCCAATATATTATTAAAAAGTTTCACAATTTGTCATACCTATATTCCTAAGGGAAATTAAATGGAGTTCTTTGCGTTTTTTACTGCAGTTTGTTATTTTCGAAGCGTTATTTCATTCTCAAACTTGTTAAGATATAAGAAAAAAAATTAAGTTCAAGTTTAATGTTTAAAAGTCAATGCAAAGTAATTTTAAACTTGTCAGATACAACTTAACTTTTGCAGCCAAGTTTTAATGAATGATAAGGTAAGGGACGTTCAGAACCCCTAGTGTAAATTTATTCAATAGCGTAACGTGACGTACGCGTTTGCGTTAAGACTCATTTTGTATGGGATTTAGAAACAGCGCGCCAAGCGGGACGTTTTGGAAACTTAAAATCCCATACAAAATGAGACTTAACGCAAACGCGTACGTCACGTTTCGATATCGAATAAATTTACACTAGAGGTACAGATGTGCTGATTGAAATAGTTTAAATGGTTAGCATTTAATGTATTGTGACAGTTGTACATAAGTCAGTAGCAATAGCAATATCGCAGTAAGTTCCTATTTCTGTGGTAACAAACCCAAGGTTAGGAAATAAGAATAAATTTTATTATCAATAAAGCACATAACACAATAAATCAGGGGTTGTACAATGTATCGCGGTGAACCAGTTACAGTTAAAATGATTGAACTAAGTTATACAATAAAGTAAGTATTGAGATAACAAACTTACAATGAAGTACTTATAGTAAGAAAAAAATGCATTTTTGCAAGATATTAAAATTAAACTTAAAGTATTTTAGCTAAAATATCTTCTGTCTCGGCATAAGTAAGTGAATATAAAAATTTTAAGAAGTTTCTTAGCTTCTACCATTGTATATTGAAGGTTACAGTGTTTAAGCATAGCGTTGTAAGCAGTAGTCACTCGGTTACGTTCCCCAAAACGTTTGCCAATGGCGGAAAGAGTTAGGTCTTGCAATATATTTTACAGTACATATGGTAGCACTAGTGCGAAAATTAGCATATTACGTTACTGTGTCGAACATTTAAAGGGCCATATGTACTGTAAAACGTTGTACGATACATGTGCGAATAGGTAATTCGCAACACATGTCGATTTAAAACACTCCCTTCGGTCGTGTTTTGGTTATCTCCACTCGTTTCTAATTTCCTATTTTTCGCACTTGTATCGTAATGTACTATTTCCACTTTGGCGGTCATACTCGATATATTTTACATATGGCGCTAATTTACCGCCCTAGTGCGGTAACTAGCACTATACGTGCATATGTCGAATATTTAAAGGGCCATATGTACTGTAAAACGTTGTACAATAAACGCGCGAAAAGGTAATTCGCAACACGGGTCGATTTTTTTTTATAGGACATTATTACACATATTGACTAAGTCCCACAGTAAGCTCAATAAGACTTGTGTTGAGGGTACTTAGACAACGATATATATATAATATATAAATATTTATAAATACTTAAATACATAGAAAACACCCATGACTCAGGAACAAATATCCATGCTCATCACACGAATAAATGCCCTTACCAGGATTTGAACCCGGGACCATCGGCTTCGTAGGCAGGGTCACTACGCACTAGGCCAAACTGGTCGACATAACTGGTCGGTACTCCTTTCGGTCGAGTTTTAATTTATTGCCATTCGTTGTGAATTTCCTTCTTGTTCACACTTGTATCGTAAATAACTATTGTTTTGATTCGTATATTTTTTTTGTATATAGAAAACCAACAGCGCTATATATATCTAGAACTTCCAATAGAATTACAGAGCCACTTACAGGTTCTCACTTATAGAGTAATGTACTAAAAAGAGGAATATTAATTAAGGAAATATGAATTTTACAATCTGTACTTTTGGTATGGTGGGCCTAAGAAAGGAAGATAATTTAAATTTACAGCGTGGATTCTGCGTTTGCGTATTTCTGTATTATTTAAAAGACCTACAGTTTCGGGGTCGACACTGAAATATTCCGAGCGCTAAGTAATCTTGAGATTAAAAGTTTAATTAATACTCAAGGTATAATTTTGAGTGTTATTTTATTTACTTTGTGTTTCGTTTTTCGGAAATTGAACACTTCGATTTTGTCCACATTTTTTCATTTTTAAAAGGCACTTGGCTTTATTTAACTTAACATTATTTTTATCTAAATACTAAATTAACCTTTTATTCCACATTTTTCCAGTAACAATTTGTATAATAAACGAAGAGAATTTGAAATAGATATGGATTGTCAAAGAAAACTTTGTAGCTGCAGTAAATTAACTGCCATCTTTCGACACATCATTAAAAGTTTTAGAACGCATTTGATTTTGATCCTTATTATTTGACTGTTTGTTTGTTTAATTTGTTAAATATCAAAAAGTGGCGCCATCTAATAGATCAAAGGCCAAAGGTATGGCGGTATCGTTTCGAGAGATGGCGCCACAACTTTTAGCTGACGCCCGGTAAGATGGCGCCTCTTTTTGATATTAACAAATTTAACACATTATCAGTGAAAAATAAGGATCAAAGTCAAATGGCGTTGTAAAAGTGTTTCTCATGTATCGGTCGAAAGATGGCAGTAAATTTATTGTGGCTACAAAATTTTCTGTGACAAACCACCAATATTTCAAATTCTCTTTGATAATAATTAATTCTTACACAAATTTATAAGGCTTGTGTTGTGGGTATTTAGACAACGATTGTATGTTTAGTATATAAATATTTATAAATACTTAGAAAACACCCGTGACTCTTGTATGCTAATAAGAATATTAACTCTTTGAGCAGGACAGTGGCTGAGGCCCTGAAGCGAGGCGAGAGGGTTCAGGCGGAGAGCTACGACTGCGTCACAATATACTTCAGCGACATCGTGGGCTTCACCAACCTGGCGGCAACCAACACGCCTATGCAGGTTGGTTTACTTTGGTTTATTTTATCCTATAATAACATTCAGTGTGAGGCTTTCGTACTTATACTGTGGGGCTTGTCCGTTCGCACCGATTACGCAACCAACCAACCCACACGCCACGCCTGTGCAGTTTGGTTTATAACGTATAAGTAATAAGTCAATAACATAAAGTATATTGTGGAGCTCTGCACCGAACACAATTTTTTTAACCTAAATTAAACTTAAACGTAAATCTAACCAACACACACAAAAAATTATAATAATAATTCAACCTATATATTGACTTCACATAAAGCTTTGAATTTCTTCGCAGATATATGCAGGTTTCCTCACGATGTTTTCTTTCACCGAAATGATAGTGGTAAATAACAAATTATATTTCGTATATAAGTTCCGAAAAACTCATTGGTACGAGCCAGGATTTGAACCCGCGACCTCCGGATTGAAAGTCGGACGTCATATCCACTCGGCCACTACCGCTCAAAACACACACAAAAACTATGCAAAACTCGCCCCGCGCCCCCATACGCAAAGGAGCCCATGACGCTCGCCACGTTGCAACGTTGAACGGCAATGGAGAACCTCTGCATCATGAACGACTCTGAGCGAGGGTCATAACCCACACATACCGTGCATACGTCTGCCCACTTCCCCAAAAATATTATAGATATTAGTATAATAGGTATGGTGGTAACATTATTATAGATATTAGTTTACAATACAATACAATACAATACAATACAATACAAATCCTCTTTATTACACAACCTCAAAATAATATTTACAGAGAGACTGGGTACATAATATATTAAGACATAGGTGACAACAGGCGGTCTTATCGCTAAAGAGAGATCACTACCAGACAATCTTTAGCGGAGAAGTGATAATATTAATTTAACTATTTAGGAGGTGCAAAATACTAGACTAGACTAGTTCAATGATTCGTTCCTTAATATTATTAGGTTAAACAAAACAAAAGTCACTAATTTTGCTTTATTATTTTTCATGGTTAAAATTAAAATAGTAATTTACATATACTACTTTAAATTAGTATGGACCGAATGGAAAATGAAATAGAGAAGGCGATATAGATAACGATAACAGATAGCAAAATAACTTGAGGTTTATTTGAGGTTCAATAATCCGGCTGCCAAGACAACTATTTACTAAATTGCCTTTGGTACAAATTCGTAAAACAGCAAATATTATTATTGTTGTAAGAAAAATAGCAAACGCAAAACTTCAAAGAAGCGCTCGACTTACCTTTGTATTCAAATTAAATATATTACGCCCCACTACATTACCAATAGATTTCAGGGCCCGGAATTCCTTTCACAAGGTCCTGTAATTCCATTAGGTGCTCGAGAATGGGTGCTCAAAACCTGGAATTTATTGTAGCCATTCTACGGCTAACTGCCTCCGCGGCAGCCGTTTAGGTATCACCTTCCTCGTAATGGATAGCTTCTCAATATAGTAATTTTATGAGATCACTTGGGTATACTCGTGTTTTTCCCGAAGGCGCGGCGGATTTTTATACTATATCACGATTGTATAAAGAATAGAAAGCTTTTCAGTCGAGTGTCGACCGTGTTTAGGCAACGAAGTTTGCTGAGTTGCCTAAGTAAGATACGAGATTGAAAAGCTTGATTTTATCACTATTTTATACGACGCTTTTTCTACGAGTGAGCTAAAATAATACTTTTTATACTATAAAACCTAATTAATAAAAATTGGTAAGTATCTCAGTAGACAAAAATGTAGTACAAAAGAAATTAACGAGTGAAACCAAACCCGTTCGCCCGTCTCTCGTTTAGTTTTTTATAGAGGAGCGCGGCGGCACGTGATTGGTAATTTTTGTTATAGTTGATTACAAGGTATTGAAATGAATATTATAGTTAAGTTGAGAGCCAATCTAGTTTGGTATACGAAACCTTAATTCAACCATTACAATCGACAAGTAGAAAAAGTATATTAATGTGTATCATTCATAACGTCGGCTAAGTCACAAACTCCATTTCTACGACATAGGGTTTGCTATCATAGCCAACAATAACTTAATTGGTAAAACCTTTTAACTCCTCCCGGAGGAGTTATGAGTTTTGCGACTTTAGCTTTTGGAGGGCACGTAGCGAAGCGAGGACCAATAGGTTAAAGATATTAGCCGTAGAGATTTGTTATACATGACATCTTATATAATATTAAAACCAAGAATCTATGTTAGACAATATACACCTTTTTTAAAGTCCGTTAATTTCAAGGGTGCTCTCGTACTTAAATGAATGTTGAACAAAAATAGGAAGTTAAACAACTATGCTTTAGTTATACGATATCCACTTAGTATAACATGTATATCACTTCCCTTCCATGACATTATATTAAGCAGATCCTGCTGTAAAATTATAATGGAGACCTAGCGTCTCCGAAACATGCCGCGATACACATTAAACCGATTAGATTAAACCGGTAACCGGTACCGGTACCGTAAAATTAGCTTTGATTATTATTACCACTTAAATTTTCATTATGATAAAAGGAACATTCAATAAAATGGTGACTCGCATTGCTCTTCTCGTAGAATGAGCCTATTAAGACCGGTACAGGGTGCGTAGCCAACGTCCCAATTGTTTACGCTCCGTAGCGAACGAAACGCAACTGTCACTGTCGCAGTAATATAGCAGAGTGGTAGGAGAGATAACTACGCTACGCTACGGAGCGTTAACGATTGGAATGTTGGCAAGGCACCCAGGTATAGGCCAGTTCTTGAGTGCCGGCTTTTATACAATTAAATTACGTTTTACGGCGATGCATAAGTCTTCATCTTTTAACAGTTTATAAATACCTATCGTACCTGACCTGGGTTAAACAACTCGTAAGAATTCAGGTCAGGTCAGGTCCCGTTTATCACGAACAATGTTTTTATTAAAGTTATTGCTTTTCATTATTACGGACATTCTTGCCGGGCTTCATTTTTCAAATTATTCTCTTTAATACGGTACGCTGCGCAGACTTAATTCAGAAGTTCAGAAGAGAACAGAACCTTTTTCTGTTTACTAAACCAAGTTTTATATTTCATGTAATAAAATGACAATTTGATTGCTTCAATTTGTCCAACGGATCTGTAATTTTAACTAGGACAATTAATTTAAAAAAAAAGAAAACCGACTTCAAAACAGGTTCAATAAAATATTATCCCTTTAACCAGCAAGCTAGCAAGTAGCAACTGATATATAATTTAAAGTCGTTTTACGCAAATAGTCAGGCATCTTTGATAAGTTCTGAGCCCCTAAGTGTAAATTTATTCGATTTCGAACGTGACGTACGCGTTTGGGTTAAGTCTCATTTAGTATGGGATTTAGCGACACAGCGCGCCAAGCGGAACGTTTTAGAAACTCAAAATCCTATACAAAATGAGACTGAACGCAAAACGTTACGCCATCGAATAAATTAACACTAGTGGTACTGTTCTGGTCTTCATCGGCAGTTTCACCTCACCTATTTTATGAATGCAAGTGATAAGTTGATGAAAATACATAAATCGCTATGTGTCTATGTCTATATTTGAGGAGTTCTCTCAATTCCACACAGATCCAACCATCAGAATTGGATTTGAATTATATATTTTTGAACAAAAAAAAAAAATATTCTAAATCGGTTGTGAACCGGACCGAACCGGTTATGACGGAGCTCACAAAAAAACGTTTATGAAGTCGGTTCAAAATTGGTATGATTGGGTAATAAATTGGGCAATCGAACTGTCATTTTAATTCTGGAATATAAAACACAGTTTAGGAGCGTTCAATAAGCTTAAAATATAAGTAAATATAGGGGACACATTTTGAAATATTTTAAATGTTTTTTTTAATGTAAATAAATTTATGAAAAAAAGGTTAAAATCAAAGTTCCTGGTGAATGAGGCCCTCTTATTTTTTTGAAATCGGTTAAAATCACATATTCACCGAATTTAATTTGGCTCACTTTTTGTTGGTTTGATTCATTCAACAAAGCTAAACAGTAAAGTAAAAGCTAATAAAGTTGTTTGGTTTTCTTTTACTTATTTACGTATGTGAGCTAGTGAGCAAAAATTATAAAGGTATTTTTATATAACAAGTTCATGGTTCTGGAGTTGACAGATGAAATGAGCGAGATTTTCTCTAGCTAAATACAAATTTTACACGTGGCCCAATCAATTATGTGATTTGTAATCTAGGAGTAGGAAATATTTCAAATGAAATACATTATGAATAAATACAATAAATAAAAATGTCACGTGTAAGTCTAATCTTGTCCTGTTTGTGCAAAAATTAAATAAAATCTTTCCTGGACGGTCCTCTTTTTAAGATATTCCTAGTGTAATAATAACAAATCTGTTTAATTAATAGAATCAGACGTTACTTTGCGGAAATCCATGCTAATTAAAGCAAGAAATATTACTTTCCTAATCCGCGGGAAAATAACGTGTTAGTCAATCAGTGCTAACCCGTTATACTTACTTGCGTATTTTTACATGCAATTAATGTTCCCACCCTCCCACCGCAAAAATAAATACGCAAATATATAGAACAACCCACCACCAAAAGTACAAAACTCGACACGTGTTTCGCCTCTCTACGAGGCATCCTCAGGAGATGCTGGAGATGTTGACGGTCTGACACCCGACAACTCAAAATCCCATCCCATCGGGTTGTCGTTTTTTGGGTTCTCGCGGAGTAGCAAAGTAATATTTCTTGCTTTAATAAATCTGTTTATTTAAGACAACATAGGTCCAATCGCATTACAATGTTAAAAAACAAAGAGAGATAAATAATTTGTTTATTTTATTTATGTTGGCGTCTATATTTAAACTTCAACACTGTGTACGTGTGTGTATAGGTACTCGTACCACCTTGAACCATAGTTTAATCTCACCTCGGCTGTATAATATATACACTATCTCAGAATTTAGTATCATCATCATCAAAGAGAGGTTATGGCGCCACTTTTGGATATTTAACAAATTCAACACACATCAGTGAAGGATCTAAGTCAAATGGCGTTCTAAAAGGTTAATAATGTGTCGAAAGATGGCAGTAAATGTACTGAGGCTACAAAGTTTTCTTTGACAATCCACCTCTATTTCAAATTCTCTTTGGTATAATTAATGAATTACTACCTACATTATTTGTAAATCTAAAATCCAAATAAAACATTTAAAAAAAATAGAATACAATTATAAGATTAGAACAAAATTATTGTCTAATAAATTAAAATAAAATAATAAAAATATCAGAAAATTTCAAATTAGATACAATCAATTACAATTCATTACTATTAAAATCTAGACTACATTGTTAAATAAAAACGTTAAAATTAATTATATATGAAATAATATTTAAAAATTACGATCATTTGTCTATCATTATGAAACCCGATAACGATTTTAGAGCAAAAATGTAAAGTTGATAGATTTAGTCGTTGAAATTGTACACCTTTTGTTACGTAATATCGAAATAACAGATATTGGTTTCTATTAGCACATCTTCTCATCCTGCCTTTTAATAATGAGGCCACAAGCGTGCGTCCCCGGTAATATGTGACGAGAAGGGACAGTTTTAAAAATTCATCAAAAAATAAAAATACAAAATGATGTATAAGAACAGTTTCAGCAAATGTTGTAGATTGTTTAAGTTATAAAATTACGTTGAAATTAAGTAAATAGTTTATTAAAGTTGAAGTACGGGATATATGTAATACAAAATTACCATTTTTAGCAGTCCAAAATTTACGAAATTTACAAATAAGATCGACAAAATCAGTGTTTTACGCGCGTTTACCTAAACGTTCATCAGAAAAAAAAACACTTAATTAAGTGAGTCTGTTTTCAAAATATTGATTTATTAAAATGAAAGATACCTAACAAGATAATAGAAACCGTGCTAATAGAAACCAAGAATTGTCATTTCTAATAGTTAACAAAAGGTGTACAATATCATCGACTAAGTCTATCAATTTGACATTTTTGTGACTAAAATCGATAACGGCCTCTTACAACAAACAAGGATAAGCCTAAAATAATGCAAAAGACAATATTTTAAGGCAGAGAGGCATGAAATTATTTTACTTTTTGATTTTATTTTAAGATGTCATGTTATGTGAATTAATCTCACAATGAAAAAGTAGGCCTACGGTGCTCAATATACTGTTTCTTTTTCAATAAAATATATGCGATATAATGATACGAGGTTGCTTAGATAATCGGTTATCATTGTATTACACGCGCCATAAATACAAGCTGAAATTTTATAGGGATCGCTAAAAGCACGTTTAAGGGCTTTTAGCCGATCTGCTCTGCGTAGTAAAATGAGTAGGTAATATTTTTTTTTATATAAGTGGGTAGCTAGTCGGTAACACGACTTCTTTATTGAGATTATTTTTCTTTTATCGATCATTATTAAACAAAGGATAGTAAAAGATTAATTAACACACTTGCTCAAAACGACGTTTTTTTCCACCGATTTTTGGCTCATAATCCTAGATATTAAACACGCGTGCTTTTTCAGTATATTAAAACACTCGTGCTTTTTCATTATATTATCCGACTGAGTTAAGAAGGTAACTGATTCCTAATAATATGCATGGAAACGGACCTTAATTTGGTCGAGTAATACATTTTTTTTAAACCAACTATTAGGTTTCAAATGTTAGTTCAAAGAGGTTTTATCACACCAAACATAATTTATCGATTAAATTTTCTCGTAAATTACATTAATGAATGAACATAACATTTTATCGATTTGAATTCCATCCGTCGAATAGAAATACGAAAATATTAGCTTTTTTACATTTTTTTAATTGGTTGTTTGTCGATTTCGTTCGCGCCTTTGCCTTGCGCGCGCATTGGAATCGTGCTTAAACAAAAATAACGCGCCAGCCATTTTCCGTATTTGTCATAAAATTGGAATAGTTTTGCATGTTTTTAGTTTATATATTGACGAAAATGTCATTTTCAAGCATTGAAAATGTAAAACATATAAAATTGACGCTGCCAGTAATACTAATAGAGGCAAGAGCCGAAAACGATAGCCTTTTACCATCAAAATCGGGTGAAAAATTATCGGTGGCATATGAAACTTTTATTCAATGGAAAAATCAGCAAAAACGCCCAGTCTTTCTCGGAAAACGTGTTGGTAGCTTACTTCACTGAACTGGCGAATAAATGCCTACAAGCCCAGCACAAGTTGGTGCAATTAATCGATGTTAAAACTGTGAGCCACCATTTTGAAAATTGTAAGTACTTTTACAAGAAAAAATCTAATTTATAGGTTTTGTTTTTTCCTCGCAAGTGTGTTGAAAAACTTCGTATGAAACGCGTGTGCATTGGTCATTACACACATCGGCTTTCTTATTGCGCAATATCGCCTCGTGTGTAATGACCAACTTAGCACACTTGTATCATAATGTACTATTAAAAAGTTTATACACAATTATAAAAGCGTGTTGATAAGAAAAGCGTGAAGGATAAGAAAATATAATATCTAAAAACAGATTACGACGAAAGCAGAAGCCCCGCGCAGTCGCCTTTTCATACAAAGGTAGTCCTCATTTTCCTTTTTGGAAATAAATATCGTGAGGGTAATAAGTTAAGTTGGGATTGGGTCGTAGATGAAGAATAAAGTCTATAAGAATATATTCCATATTGCTCAAGGTTTATGTAAATGTATTTTTCAATACGTAGATAAAATACGTAGTGTCTGACCGAAACATGTTTCTCTGCCGAAACCGAAACCGAAACTTTTATAGACATATTGAAATTGCGGAATAGAATATCACTGGACCGTTGAACCGTTCTTTTTATGCGTATATGAACAATATTATATCGGTTCACGAAATTCATAAGAAAGCAGGCGTTTAAAATAACATAAAAATATATAATATATATAAAAAAAATAAAAAAATAAAAATTGCGTGGTTGAAAAAAAGCGGTTAAGTGTACAAAGTTTTACAAATAGATTTATCTTATTACATTTTATTAGATGACAAAACGTACGCAAACCACCTGATAAACATGACCATCGTAATTTACCAGGGCCCCAACACTAGATTTCTGTTATAGAAGAACATGTACCGGATGAGGGGAACAACATTAAAAAACTATAAATTCGGAAAGAAAGTTCTGGTCTGGCAACCAGTTTATTCCAGTAACCTAAAAAGTTCGTCCTATTTTGCAACAGGAACTTATTAGTAGCGACTTTTATTGAAAATAATGAATTGATAAACTATTATTACCATCTTTTTTTTTAATAGCCTATTTTGTGTCCCACTGCTAGGCAAAGGCCTCCCCTTTTTTCCGCCACTCATCACGGTTTGAAGCATGTTCCCGCCAGTCTCTGCAAAAAGCGTCGAGGTCATCCCGCCATCTCTTTTTTGGTCTGCATCTGCCCCGGCTAACCATCTATCAGAAGCATATTATCCGTCCTTTGTTTTGGCCTTATTTGGCATGTGACCATTATGCTGGTCAGATAATGAAGCTAATAAATTATACAATTTAATTTTATTTTATTTGTTAATTCATTATTTCGTTAGGTTCCATTTTATTACATTTATAAAAAGAAGAAGTACACAAATCCTTATAACAAATCGATATTCATATACTAGTATGTATGTATATCGGATTTTGGGTGTCCGCTTATTAATGAAACACAAAAAAATTAGAAGCAAATCCACAAGGTCGTAAGTTTCGGTGCGGCTGAAACGTTCGGCAGTTAATACGCCAAAAACGAACCTTGAACCGAAACACGTATTTTATGCCGAAACCCAAACCGAAACTTCGGTCCGACACTAAAAATAGTATAAAAATGGCACTATGAACTATTAGAAATATGAATGTGTGAGTGGTAACAGAGACGTGTGATATGGGTGTGGTTGGTGCTAAACATATTTCATTGTAACTAAAACTTAGTCATCAAAGTCATCTATGGTTTCGTCGCGTCGCTAACACTCCTGTTACAAGCCACACCCGGTACAGTTCATGTCATCCACGGTGACGCGCAGATTAGTCAAATCTAACCTTTAATAACATGACAATACGAGTCAAGGCACGCGTCGTCGTGAATGACACGGCCTATATCATTCGATGAGTCTCTATTAATGAAATAATATCAAAGTCTTCAGTTGTTTATGTTTATCATGTTGTGTACAGTCTGGGCCGATAGACGAAGAAATAGTGTAAACAAACTATTTTACCTTTCTTACTTCGTTATCTCGCACTTTCTAGAATAATCATGATCCAATCATTTGTTTATTGAGGCTTATTATTTTTCGGGCTTCAAAAATAATAAACAGCCGTATTTATTAGGCAAGAAATAATATAATTTGGCTGTCTGTTAATATTTTAGCGCTATTTAATTGAGGTAAGCAACAAATAGTGGTCATTAGAGCGTTTTTACATTGTCTGATCCGATATCGGATGTCGGAAGGGAGTAAAATGTAAATTAGATGACTTTCTCTGTATGTATGTATGCTATTAATTAATAAACGATAGACTATGCAAAAAAGGCCTTAATGCCATATGGCTTTTTGTTTGCGAGTGCCATATGGCACTTGTCTCAAGAGCTATTTTATCACAGACGCCTTCCGACATTCGATATCGGAAAGGTGCTTCCGATAATTTCAGCCATGTCGGACTCCCGTCTGCTGCCGGTCTGACATATAACAGACAAAATCCCTTTGTGAATTGAAAATGTATTTTTTTTTATACTACGTCGGTGGCAAACAAGCATACGGCCTGCCTGATGTTAAGCAGTCTCCGTAGCCTATGTACACCTGCAACTCCAGAGGAGTTACATGCGCGTTGCCGACCCTAACCCCACCCCCCTCGTCGAGCTCTGGCAACCCTACTCACCGGCAGGAACACAACACTATGAGTAGGGTCAAGTGTTATTTGGCTGCGGTTTTCTGTAAGGTGGAGGTACTTCCCCAGTTGGGCTTTGCTCTAGATCTGGAATGACACCTGCTGTGCTATGCCCTACCACACAAGGCGAGATGACATTCACATTGCCCATACCTCTCTTTTGGACGTAGTTTAAGGACATACCTGGGTCCGGGTCGGGTATGTATTAATAATTCTCGTTAATCTTAGCTTTAAAATGTTTTGACGTGTAGGTAAGGTATCTGCATAACGAAATAAATTATTTCATAATGTAGGATTATGGGCAAGTAAATGTATCCCTTTGCTTTAGCAAGTATGAACAGTAAAATATACAATAATTAATTTAATGACTAGGCACGTTAACGCATGCTGCTAGTCTTCGGACTTTTGTCAGAGATGACTAATAATACCAGCATAGTGTAGTTTCTTAACAATTTGTTAGAATAAACATTTTGTATGTATATCAAATATGCGTCCAGTTTACAAGGCCGTGCCGTACAGTTGCAATCGTGGCCCACAAATGGTCTCGCCGGAAGATCAGCGCTGACCTAGGTCAGCAATATGCTGAGGCGAGCCCATTTCGTGGTAAACTATTTCAAAATGTTTAAATTTTTTTTTTGTAATATATATACTTCTGTATGTAAATTAAGTTTTACCACGAAATAAATTATTTATGTTTTATGAAATAAAATTACTCAAATCTAATTCCGGAATTACAATATCCGAAAATTTGTCCGATATTTCTGAACTTCGGTTTGCAAGCCCTATGTTGTTGATATACATGAAATTGTGTCAAAATATTGTCAATAATGTTAATATCCAGAGAGGAAAATGAGGACTACGTTTGTATGAAAAGGCGGTTTCGGGGCGGTTGTCCATTTTCGTCTTAAGTACAGCATTTCGTTTGGCGGATTGCAATGTACGAGACGTCGTTAAGGTCGTCTCAGTTGTGGGAGTAACAGAGTACTTAGAAATATTAAAATTGCTTGCGAAGCTTTGGCCTTCGAGTGACGGCAGTAAAAACGCAAAAATGAGTCAAGTACCTAGGTGGTCGACGCGGATTAAGAGGATTTTACAAAATCGACGATTTAAAGTTCTATGTATGAAAGTACATATTAAATCATAATATATCTATGAAATCAGCGTTAAATATGCTATTTGAATGTAACAATTAGATAATTGTAATTTTTACGCATTTGGCCAGACCACGGCCAGACCTAATCAAAACCCGGACAGTTTTCAAGTTTCCTTGTTAACCTAGAATACACCTAGACACCTACTCAATACAATTACTCTTTATTGCACACCTCAATACAGAAACAATACAAAGAATACAGCAGAAATTAAGAATAGTTAAACAACAGGCTGTCTTATCGCTTTATACTTATATGTAAGATATAAATTATGTTGTTCCTGACTTACTGACTTACATTACGTATTAGAGCGAGTTAGGGTTAAAATGTATATTGGTTGGGATTATAATAATCTATGACAAAATAAATAAACCCGAGAATAGACTGACAGCAATAATAATGCGGTCGTTGCGTGGGTGTTGCCAGTCAACACTTATCGAAGCGAAGGTCGTGTAAATATTGCCTTACTTGAGCTTATTGCAAACTCTACACTCCCAATCACAAATAAGTTTATTTTTCGAAGAAGAGATTAAGGAAAAACATGCATTTTACACGCGACAGAACTTTTAATTGGGTTAGTAGAAAAAAACATATTAAGCAGGTATGATACCTATAGATAACACTGTCGAGAGCGCAGAATTGGGTACTTGACACATGATGAATATTATAACAAAATTTTGTTAAATGGATAGAAAATGAGCCATCCATTATAAAAAAGTGGAATTTAAAAAATTATATTGGGATTATAAAAAGATACCACGCTCCTGTCTCAAAAAAAATATTTTTTTTGTCTTTCAAAAATAGAAAAGAAAATGGTACTATTCGAATCCTTACATTTTATTGAAAAATAAATTGTATGACAACTATACACATAAACGCAATATTTGAGGGTCAAAATGGCAATTTCCTTGATCTTCCATACATTTAGGACAGACTTATATGATGTGACGTCACATCACCTTCTCATTTTGTTAGAGGCGTTTCAATCGTCAACTGCGAGCGTGAGACTTTAACTCTCATTTCTGACCTTTGTGTTACTTAAATGCCATGAGTCCCATATAGACATTTGATCCTCAGGAAAATCAAGATCGTTTGACATTATTTACAAACAAGTGCGAGTCGGACTCGCCCATGAAGGGTTCCGTACCATTTATGACGTATTAAAAAAAAACTACTTACTAGATCTCGTTCAAACCAATTTTCGGTGGAAGTTTGCATGGTAATGTATATCATATATTTTTTTTAGATTTTTCATTCTGTTATTTTAGAAGTTACAGGGGGGGGACACAATTTTTTTCACTTTGGAAGTCTCTCGCGCAAACTATTCAGTTTAGAAAAAAATAATATTAGAAACCTAAATATCATTTTTGAAGACCTATCCATAGATACCCCACACGTATGGGTTTGATGATTTTTTTTTTTAATTTTATGACGTTTTGATAAAAAAAACTACTGACTAGATCTCGTTCAAACAAATTTTCGGTGGAAGTTTGCATGGCAATGTATATCATATATTTTTTTTAGATTTTTCATTCTGTTATTTTAGAAGTTACGGGGGGGACACACATTTTACCACATTAGAAGTGTCTCTCGCGCAAACTATTCAGCTTAGAAAAAAATGATATTAGAAACCTCAATATCATTTTTAAAGACCTATCCATAGATACCCCACACAAATGGGTTTGATAAAAAAAGATTTTTTTGAGTTTCAGTTCTAAGTATGGGGAACCCCCAAAATTTATTGTTTTTTTTTCTATTTTTGTGTAAACATCCTAATGCGGTTCATGGAATACATCTACTTACCAAGTTTGAACAGTATAGCTCTTATAGTTTCGGAAAAAAGTGGCGGTGACATAATCGGACAGACAGACGGACATGACGAATCTATAAGGGTTCCGTTTTTTTGCCATTTGGCTACGGAACCCTAAAAACAGTCAAGTAGCCAATTGCATATGTATTGTAAACTATATGGTATTGTATGTTTACAGGCACTTTATGTTTGAAATTTATATTTTCTCTTACTATCAGCATAATTTATCACGCTTGTTATATGTTCAAAATACTCGGTATTGATTGTAATTGTAACCTATATTTGTTGACCTCTGTATAACATACAGACACGTTTAAGATCTTAGAAAGGTCTTTAAAAGATCGATAACTAAACGACATGTAAATATTGACGTTTATTTCAATTCCGCTGTGATCCCAATAAGATCTATCTACGATATTTCTAACGTCTAAGTGACATTGGTTGCCCGAATCGAGCTGCTTCTGTCAATTATACGACATGCAAACGATATCTAAATGAGAACTTATCTAAGCCAGAACTTATCGTTATCGTATTTCATTTTTGGAATCGGGGCGTTACTTTCTATTCATCTCGCTTGCACCAATATGTAAGTTACGCACACGCTATCGAATATGTCATTGCCAAGCTCGCGGTAAGGGTACTAAAGCTTTTTCAGATATTATATTTCCACGGCGATTGTCTCTAGGGAGAAAAGTATCAATTTCCCTGTCGGGTTGTAAGTAATGTATCCTTTTGTTTCAGGTGGTGGAAATTCTGAACGACTTATACACATGCTGTGACGCCATCATATCATATTACAACGTTTACAAGGTAAAATATTTACGACATTTTAACTTTAACTTATTTTTAACTTTTCTTTCTAATAATTAAAAAGTAAATACTCATGCGTTCCTGCAGCGACGCATGATAAAAAAGACAAATGATACATTACGCTACAAGTGCGAAAAGTAGGAAATTAGTGTAACGACCCAAGGTAGTGCTTTAAATCGATACGAATTGAGAATTACCTTTTCGCATGTGTATTATACAACGTTTGCAGTACATATGGCCCTTTAAATTTTTGACATAATACGCACGTATAGTGCTATAGGTAGACCGTTTAAATGAGTCTTCGCCCGCGCGGTACAGAGGCGCGGGGGTATGGCGACAAAGGGGATCGAGAGAGGAGCGGGCGGCAGGCGCGCCTAGTGTGATACACAAGAGGTGAAATGCGCACTGGACAGGTTTTGAGATATGTGACGTTATAGCGGTTAATAGTTGGTGTTTTTTTAATGGGAAAGAATATGACGTTAATTTTATTGAAAGTTTATAAAACAACAAACTTAATTAACTTTTGTACTTTTATTCAATGCAAATTATGATTATAATAATTTATAATAATATGTAAGTACGATACTGATGATGACGACTCGAAAGTGATTTATAAATTATAAATCAATCACTTATCGTCATCATCAGAATCGTCCTGCAGATTTATAATCAATTGTTGATACTCAATAGAATTCGGGTCCAATTTCTTCTTTCTAAAATATGTGTACACATTAAAAGCCATTTGCTTGGTTTGACTATTAAGTTTCTGTCCAAAGATAAGTCGAGGCATCTTGAGAATGTAATCTCATGTGTATATTTCACCAAGCGCCCGGAACTTATTAACACGAGTGACTGCTAACCACGTGGCTAGCAAACTAAGCTACGGCAAAAATGCGCCTGCCGCCCGCATCTCTCTCGATCCCCTTTGTCGTCTTACCTCCGCGCCCCTGTACCGCGCGGGCGAAGACTCATTTAAGCGGTCTACCTATAGTTACCGCATTAAGGCGATAAATACAGTAAATGTATATTTCTCTGCCAGTTATATCTGCGTTCTCTCTCATTTCATTATGCCTAAACGTGACGCGCTCTAAAAATTTCACTCTCAAACATTTTGTCAATTATTTCCATAATCCAGAAATATCATCATATGTATTTGTTTTTCGTTATTCTTTATAGCCCTAAAAGCATTGGCGTGAAAGAATGCATTAGGTTATAATATAATTCATTAGGTACAGTCAGCATCAAAAGTACCGGATTAAACAACGCTTCAAAAGTATCTACCATTCTATAACAGTTTAACAAAAAGTGGTTCTATATGTAGAACAATTAAGACTGTAAAAGACATACTTTTGAACGTGAATTTGAGAAATTTATTTATATTCGGAATAGTTTTTCGGAATATCAGATACTTTTGGCACGTTGTTTCATTCGCTACTATTGATGTTGACTGTACAATATAAAGGAAAGCATTTCCATTGATGGTCCAATAATATTCACAGACGTAAAATACATTACGTTTCTACATTATGTAGGCAACCTATTCTATTGAGGCTGAAGCCAATTAACGCCCATTACTTTCTACCACATGTGACGCAGAGCTGATACAGCAATTTTCGGATTTATTAGTGCAGAACATACCACAATCGGAATAGGACCAACCTAGAACAGTCCTGAAATTTGGTATATATATAAATTAAAGGCCCCTTTTTCATGCTCACACCATTTGATATTTGGGGACCTCGAGGAATCGCAGCCATCTTGGAAAATGTGTACCATCCTGGAGAAGTTCGCGTTTTACTCAAAATCTACGGTCTCTTTGAAAATATGGTGTACTTAAGACAACATCAAAGCTTATTAAATTCTAGACTAAACAATCCTAGATATCTTTGCGTAAAAATACATCTTCTTGTAGAAAAGACTTGCTTAGCCCAGATTAAGCGCTTATACCCTTCAGGGGATATCTCTTAATATGAAACCTGTAGAAATATGAATTCCACTTTTAACTATACATTCGTACATTATTTAGCCCAATATCAACATTTTACTCGAATGCGACTTAACCAGAAAGTAGGGTGATGGGTTTAAGTACTGATGATTCAGTACACCCTGTAGCTTAGGATACTGGACGGATTTTTAAAAATGACATATCGGTGGATTCCTCTTGCCCTTTACATCCTGTTTACACTTGTTTTATTAAAGAAAAATCAATACAGCCGCCTTGAGAGGATACCGAATATCAAATAATATTTTTTCTTCTAGCGCCTAAACTATTAAATAAATAAATATTATACGACATTATTACACAAATTGACTAAGTCCCACAGTAAGCTCAATAAGGCTTGTGTTGAGGGTACTTAGACAACGATATATATAATATATAAATATTTATTTATAAATACTTAAATACATAGAAAACACCCATGACTCAGGAACAAATATCCATGCTCATCACACGAATAAATGCCCTTACCAGGATTTGAACCCGGGACCATCAGCTTCGTAGGCAGGGTCACTACCCACTAGGCCAAACCGGTCGTCAAACTATTGACTGGATTTCAATAAAATAGACATGAGTAGATCCATAATTGGTACACGAGTGCTGTGCAATACTAAGTTACTAAAATTAACGGAGGAAAAATGCTTTGGACTAAATAATGTGATTGTAAAAACAGATTTTAGGTTTTAAATGGGGCTCAAACAACAGTGACTGAATCAAATTTAACACGTACATATAGGGAATATTACGCGAAACTCGGCATAGGGGGCGCCACTCACTACCACAATCCATCACAATTGCAATCTGAGGGTCTACCTTGAAACAAGAAAATCAAAATTTCGTTATCTAACCTCTTTATCACCAGGGCCCGTACATTTCATGCCGTTGACGTAAAAATGACGTAATTTCACATACAGGCAATTTTTTATAACACTACAAATTTTGATTTCTAACATATTGACGCGTAAAAAAATACTTGTTACACTGTTAAAAATCAAAAATATGTATCATTTAATAAACTAACCATCTATTATTTTGTTGCGTGACTGTAAGATGAAAGTTAGTTAGATGTTTCTGTACCGATTGTCAAGTATCTATATCAGTTAACTAAATAGGTTGACAAATGATTAATTATTGCGAAAAGACTAATTGGACTCTGTAGCGTGACGTCATTTTGGCGTTTCTCGGTAGGCCCTTTGTAAACAAAACGCCTTTATGTATCAATCAATGTTATACATTAATATCTGTGGAAACTTATCAAAAACCAGTTTTAGGCACGTATGTATAAGTTACTCTATGGTTAACGAAAGGTGCTAGTGCTGCACTCTGACGGCAGAATATTTCAATAATACTCCCTATTTCTGGAATGCCTATTTACGTGTCTTAAAATTTGAGTTTCGGGGACCACAGCGATCAAACGGCAGAAGAAAAAGTATGCGAGTTTTTTTTTCCTTTTTTCTCTGTAATGTAAATTCACTGTATTGTCTGCTCGATTTTGGGAATATTTACCTCGCAAAATTAGCAATATACATCCGCGCGTCTGACTGATCTGATGGCCGACTGCAATGGCACACACTAACACATTGTTTGAAGAATTGACCTAATCGCGCTACACGTGTAGCAATCTAGCAACGGTCTAGGGAGCTATTTAGGATACTTACGCCCCTGCCGCTTTGCCGTAGTACCAATACAGGAAATTGTTCCTGCTTGCCTACACTTATCCCAATTGTTACGGACAGCATGGACCCCTGCCGAGACGAATGCTCGGACGGTACAGACCCGGGCCGGAAAGAATTGCCTAACGCGTAAAACTAAATAAAATAGCTATAGGGTGCCTAGCTATAGGATAGGAATAAGTTGACACAAACACACTTTGTATGATTGACTTGTCGGTCGATTGACTAGAAACAGGATAAAATTGTGGTCGCTATGAAAATAGCGTTTTGTGTCAGCTTGTTACGTGACGTCATCACCGCGGGTGAGCGGCCGGTGCGATCGCTGCGGAAGCCGGAAGCGTACTGAGCGGCGCGGACCTCGGTGCGCGGTATTTATATGTTCGGGTCGAGGCGACCCAATTTCACCTGATTTCTCCCAAGTTAGGCTTTCCCCAGGGATCGTAGTGACCTGTATAGATAGAACATAGGATTAGCTATCCGTAGACACAAACATTGTAAGCATTGGGCCTAGAATTATCGAGATATTAAGACTTAAAGTTATTTTTGTATGGAGTTGAACTATCGATGAAGATAATTCTTATATTCATGAATATTTTCAGCTGAAACTGGTATAATAGGGTAGATCTTCGTAAATGCTTTCTAAAAAGGTACGGTTCATCACTGAAAACCTCAGGGTTCCCGAGATAAACCCGAAAAGGTGGTTAAATACGGGGAAAGTTCTACGCCCAATGCGAGAAAGAGATAGCACAAGAAAGAGAAGTCCACGTAACGAGGCCGTTCTCGAATTATCTGGAGTTACTTTCGAGACCTCGTATTCGCCCTATATAAGCAGGCGAGATACGGCCTGCGGACAGTGAGTTAGTACAGTCAGTTCAGTTCAGTTCAAGCGATCGGAAAACAAAAAGGAAAAGTGAGGAAAAAGTGAAAGTGCCCTAAAGTTGTGATCAGTATTAGTGGTAATAGTGGTTTTAGTGCTAGTTACGTGGACCGCTTAGTTATTTTACCTTAGTAAGTACTAGAATAACGTTATAGTGAAAGTGCCTATAGTGTTAGTGTTTAGTGCTTAAGTTTGGTGCCTAAGGTCTAGACTAAGTGTGTGCTAGTGCTAAATAAATAGGAATCTAATTAAGTGGTGTTTGTTTGACGCTCCAACTACGTCCCACCGTGGGAGGAATTGGATTTCCGAACCAGCAGGCTCCGTAAATAAATATTAAACTGAGTTATCGCTGAGAGCTGACTCCAGGGTGTCCTCTGGCGGTTACAGTTTTGGTCCTTCGAACCGGATCCTGAAATTCAGTGGGACCTAGTAACTTTCAGTGAGTACAGTAAGTGTCTAATTAGATTCTTATTGGACTAATACTGAACAGTGGAAACTGTGTTGTGTGAATATTGTGTGTGACTGACGAACCGTGCAGTGAACTGTGTTGTGAACTGTGTTGTGAAGTGTTAATAATGTCGGGAAGTAACTCGAAAATGGGAGTTACAACAAGATCGCAGTCGGACCGCACCAGGAACGAGCGGGAACGTACGACCTCCACGGATACCACGGGTCGCGTATCAGAGGTCGCGGAGCGGGCAACGGACACGTCGGGAGGGTCTAGCCAGCGCACCGGGAGGCCGTTAACGACGGCTACCGGAAGGGAGTCGACGGCTAGCCCTCCATCTAGGGGGGAACACCGCGAGGACGTCGAGGGCACCGGGTCAAAGGCCATCGACGAGGAAGCAGAGGCGGGTTCCAAATCTTCGCCGCCGGTACTAGGGAAGGCTAAGGCCGAGGTACCACTGACAAAGGCCGTGAAGATAACTGTCCACAAGGGGCCTCCGCGTTCACCGTCTGTGATCGAGCGGTTTAATCAACGGCGGATTGAGCGACGCCGCGCCGAGCGCGAACAGTTGAGCGCGCAGTCAAGGAGAATGTCGCCCATTTCCGAGGGGGAGAGTAGGGCGGCGGAGGAGAGGCAAGAACCTCCGCGCACCACACCCCTACCTCCAGCACCCTCGCCTAAGAAAAACGCACGGAATGAAGAGTCGTCGGTCAAATCTGCATCATCAAGGGGTTCACACATCAGCAGTCTATGTTCAAGCAAAATAAAAGAGCTTCAATATATAAAAGAAAAAAAGAAACTGGAACTGAAGCTCAGGGAGCTCGCTCTGGAACGCGAGATGCTTGACATAGAATATAAGCACCGTCTTAACGTCGTGGTTAACGAATATGGGTCACTTTCGGACACCTCCGTGGCATCATCACGCGGGAGTAGCCCCAAGCGACGAGTACGAGCCGAACCCGAGAGCCGAGTCAGCGAGTGGCTTAATGACATTGGAGAGATCGTCGAGACGCCGCATCGCCCCCACGACGACCCGCCTCGCGTTCGCGTAGAGACGCTACCCGTGCCGACACGGGCCGAGCGCGCCCGATCGCCGCCGCGCGGGCCGCGAGCTGAGTACCGATCGCCGCCGCGCCAGCCACGGAAAGGGGATAGATCGCCGCCGCGCAGACCGCGCAATGAATATCGGGCGCCGTCACCGGTAGAGCCGCCGCGACGATCACAATACGAGTACCGTGTGCCGTCGCCCTTAGAGCCAGAAATGGGGCCGTCGCGACCACGCAACGAGTACATGGAGTCACGAACTGAACCACAAAGGGATTACTTCGCGTCAACGCCGTTCACCTCCTCATACCAAACTAAGGTCGTCGGTAGAGCCGCCGCCGAGTGACGCGGCTACTGCATTTAATAGGCTCGCCGACCAATTAAGGGACGCCGTACGCACAACGCCGCCAAAACAATGCTACGAGCTGCCACCTTTCTCGGGCAACCCGAACGAGTGGTTATTATTTTATAATGCCTACAGCGAGTCAACTCGACGCTACAATTTTAGTGCATTCGAAAACATGGCAAGGCTTCGAAATTGTTTACGTGGGGATGCACGCCAATGCGTGCAATATTTATTATCAACGTCAACACAGCCAGATTTAATAATCAAATTGTTGAAAAAGAACTTTGGAAGGATTGACCTTTTAGTCGATAAAGCGCTAGAAGAGCTTAAACGTCTGCCGCCTGTGGGTCCTAGCGCCATAGATTTAAATAACTTTGCTACAAAAGTCGTCAATATAGTAAGCACCTTGTGTGAACTGGATAGTAAAAATTACAGTAACAATCCTTTGTTGGTAAGAGAAATAACCGATCGTCTGAGTCCCCACTTACGAAGCAGATGGTGTGCATATGCCCGAGAAAATATAAAGAATGGTAAATGTGAGCTTATGCTCATGGCGGATTTTCTCATCGAGGAAAGCGACGCCGAGTTAGAGTTCTCACACGCTCGGCTACCTACAAGCAATATGAAGAGGAGGGAAACGGCAGCGAAGGAAACTGCCCGCCCATCAACGACGAGCCAACGAGTCCAGGGAAGTAGACGTCCACAGCAGGCGCAGTACCACGCCGAGCAGGCATATACGACGGGTAACGCCGAGGCGCGGCGTGTACCCTGCCTATGTTGCGGCGGTGGCCACAGAACCCCGGAGTGCAAGCGGATCTTGGCCATGGACATAGGAGCTAGATGGGACTGGGCCAGGAGTAACACAATATGCTTCAGATGCCTAAACAGCAAGCATAGAAAGACGAAGTGCCATGACAAACCTTGTGGAATCGACGGATGCACTTTTAGGCATCATAAGTTGCTGCACGAGGGAAAGGCGCAGGAAGCGACGCGTGAACGCCGGCCGCCAGTGTCCCGCGCGGCCGCGCCCTCTTCGCAGCCCACCGCCAGCCTAGGGTCCGGACATACGCCGGCGGTTATAGCACAAGAGCCGGACACTGTTACGAACACTACGGAGTATGTGAATAACACAACCACGGTGTTCCTCAAAATGGTTCCCGTCACCGTAGAGGGTCCTAAGGGGAAGGTGGACACCTACGCTATGTTGGACGACGGGTGCACTATAAGCCTGATTCAGACAGACGTAGCGGACACCGTAGGAGCTACGGGACCTGCCACGCCGCTATGTCTCGCAGGCGTAAGCAATATGGAAGCGGAGCCTGAAATAAGCAGACAGGTGAAGGTGCGCGTACGCGGAAAGGGCTTGGAAACCGCATACGATCTCGTCTTCACGACGGTACGACGTATAGGCCTACGCACGCAACGGATGAGTAAGAAAATCATGGAGCTGGAACACTTCAAAAATATACCGACTGCGTGCTATGAAGAGGCTATACCTAAACTGCTTATCGGCATCGACCAATGGCCTGTGCTACTACCACAGGAAGCAATCGTCAGGGGTCTGGACGAGCCAGCGGCAGTGCTAACTGGGCTTGGCTGGGTGATCTTCGGGGGAAAACCACGGCTGGTTATTCCCAAGGAGGGCGAGGAACACCTGATGCTGCACTGCCGCGAGAGGGATGAGAACCTAGACTCCATGCTACGAGATTATTTCAACATAGATTCGCTGGGAATAAAAAACGTTACAAAGGTGGATCCGCAAGTCCAAAGGGCCATGGATATTTTGGACAGAACAATAAAGAAAATCAACGACAATGGACCACGCTATGAAGTAGGTCAGCTATGGCGGGACGACGAACCACGAATGCCACCGACCATACAAACTGCAATGTGTCGGT
Source organism: Cydia pomonella (assembly GCF_033807575.1). Taxonomy (NCBI): domain Eukaryota; kingdom Metazoa; phylum Arthropoda; class Insecta; order Lepidoptera; family Tortricidae; genus Cydia; species Cydia pomonella. The sequence goes on from NC_084712.1 coordinate 16,780,399, forward strand.
TAAGGAGTATCGAGAGAAAGATGGATCGGGATCCGGCATTCGCTGAGAGTTACAAGGAACAAATTGATAATTTATTAAAGAAAAAGTACGCCGAGCCACTGCAGGAGCCGCCAGATAGCAAGATAGCGTGGGTATTGCCGCATTTTGCGGTAACTAATCCGAACAAACCGGGCAAGATAAGGCTAGTCTTCGACGCTGCGTGTCGCGTTCAAGGGAAATGCCTAAACGATTTTCTTTTGGAAGGACCGGATCTATTACAGTCAATTATAGGGGTTCTCTTTCGGTTCCGCGAAGGGCAATTTGCAGTTGTGGCGGATCTACAGGAAATGTTCCTCCAAGTAAAAATAAGGGCCGAGGATCAACCGTCACAAATGTTCATTTGGAGAGGGGACCGCCGGACAGGGAATCCGCAATTTTATAAAATGACGAGCATGCTTTTTGGTGCAGCAAGCTCACCATTCCTGGCCCATAGCGTCAGAAATAGAAACGCTATGGACAACGATGATGAGTTCCCGGATGCTGTGGAAGACATCACACGTAATCATTACATGGACGATTACGTAGCCAGCTACCCGGATGAGAAGGAACTCTTACATCGTGCTACGCAAGTTGCGTCGTCTCACGCCAAGGGAGGGTTCCAGTTACGAGGGTGGACTTCAAACAGTGTGAAGCTACTCCAGCAGATCCCGACGGAGTTACACGCAAGTACACCGGCACAGCTCGGCAAAGGCAAGGAAAATAAGATCCTCGGGATGTACTGGAACCCTGAAACCGACCAGTTGGGTTTCAACACAACAATGATAAGGGTACCGGCCGAAGTGAAGGAAATGATACAGACGCCTACGAAGAGGCAAATGTTATCGGCCGTGATGTCAGTATATGACCCGCTGGGGCTGTTAAGCCACTATACTATAACAGCAAAAGTTCAGCTGCAAAATCTGTGGGCCAAGAAGCTGGACTGGGACTCTCCACTGCCAGAAGAGGATAAGCGTGACTTCGAGGCCTGGCTGCGAGCTCTGGATAGCGTCGCGAAGCTCAGGATACCAAGATGCTATCTTTCAACGGGGGCAGTGGCGAGAAGGGAACTACATGTGTTCGTGGACGCCAGCACCAAAGCATACGCATGCGTGGCGTACTGGCGAGTAGCCTCAAATGGCGGGGAGGCACAAGTGAGCCTAATCGCGGAAAAAAGTAAGGTTGGGCCAACGAGGCAACTCAGCATACCACGCATGGAACTTCAGTCGGCGCTCATCGGGTCAAGGCTACAGCAGACCATCCGAGAGGAGCATCGTCTGACACCAGATCAGGTCATCAAGTGGACGGAAACCTGCCGCGCAATGTGTGGCCACGCGGCATCGTCACCCAGGTGTACCCAGGACCGGATGGTGGAATACGATCGGCTGACGTGCAAACCCGAGGAGGCGTGTTCCGGAGGCCCGTCACAAAGTTGGCTGTCCTACCGTTGCAACAGGAGCAGTCGCAGGAGCGTCAGCGGGGCAGACTGTTACGGACAGCATGGACCCCTGCCGAGACGAATGCTCGGACGGTACAGACCCGGGCCGGAAAGAATTGCCTAACGCGTAAAACTAAATAAAATAGCTATAGGGTGCCTAGCTATAGGATAGGAATAAGTTGACACAAACACACTTTGTATGATTGACTTGTCGGTCGATTGACTAGAAACAGGATAAAATTGTGGTCGCTATGAAAATAGCGTTTTGTGTCAGCTTGTTACGTGACGTCATCACCGCGGGTGAGCGGCCGGTGCGATCGCTGCGGAAGCCGGAAGCGTACTGAGCGGCGCGGACCTCGGTGCGCGGTATTTATATGTTCGGGTCGAGGCGACCCAATTTCACCTGATTTCTCCCAAGTTAGGCTTTCCCCAGGGATCGTAGTGACCTGTATAGATAGAACATAGGATTAGCTATCCGTAGACACAAACATTGTAAGCATTGGGCCTAGAATTATCGAGATATTAAGACTTAAAGTTATTTTTGTATGGAGTTGAACTATCGATGAAGATAATTCTTATATTCATGAATATTTTCAGCTGAAACTGGTATAATAGGGTAGATCTTCGTAAATGCTTTCTAAAAAGGTACGGTTCATCACTGAAAACCTCAGGGTTCCCGAGATAAACCCGAAAAGGTGGTTAAATACGGGGAAAGTTCTACGCCCAATGCGAGAAAGAGATAGCACAAGAAAGAGAAGTCCACGTAACGAGGCCGTTCTCGAATTATCTGGAGTTACTTTCGAGACCTCGTATTCGCCCTATATAAGCAGGCGAGATACGGCCTGCGGACAGTGAGTTAGTACAGTCAGTTCAGTTCAGTTCAAGCGATCGGAAAACAAAAAGGAAAAGTGAGGAAAAAGTGAAAGTGCCCTAAAGTTGTGATCAGTATTAGTGGTAATAGTGGTTTTAGTGCTAGTTACGTGGACCGCTTAGTTATTTTACCTTAGTAAGTACTAGAATAACGTTATAGTGAAAGTGCCTATAGTGTTAGTGTTTAGTGCTTAAGTTTGGTGCCTAAGGTCTAGACTAAGTGTGTGCTAGTGCTAAATAAATAGGAATCTAATTAAGTGGTGTTTGTTTGACGCTCCAACTACGTCCCACCGTGGGAGGAATTGGATTTCCGAACCAGCAGGCTCCGTAAATAAATATTAAACTGAGTTATCGCTGAGAGCTGACTCCAGGGTGTCCTCTGGCGGTTACACCAATTAAGAAGACAATTAGGGAATTCCGTGTGTGAGTAGACTGCTTAAGAGTCATAAGATAGCGAGTAGAAGTTTTACTTACAATTTATACCAACGAAAACTAGTACCAGCATATAGGTAGATATGTAAAGTTCCGATGTTAAGTAAATATTCGTGCCACATTTTATATAATGTAGGCATGTCATGTTATCAAATGAGAGAGCAACTTCGGGTTTTGACAGCGGGTTAGTGTGACTCTTAAGGTGAAGGCGAGTCATGTGGGCGTACAACCAATATTTGGTAAAAAGTGTGTACAGTCATTGAGAAATGAGTAAACATAGAGTGCTCACTCCATACATGGTTTTCGTTACTTAATAAATAATTAGTTGTATGGGAGGTATGGTAAAACTATGTCGGTAAAATTTAATACTAATTTAATACATCTTATCAATCTCATCATAAATAAGTTTCCGTAAAGCTCGCTTAAAACTTATTATAATTAGATTTTTATCTTTGTATGCAGCGACCACCCCAAGCATATTTATTTGTGACTTTTTCATACAAAAGGTACGACTTTGTCGGTTACCATAAAGACGAGATTTGCTTGTATCTTTATACGAATAACTTATCAGAGCGTCCTTATGGTAAGCGACAATGTGGTTTGCTTGAAAACTATACATTTATTGGAGCTACAATTGGAGCGTGTGCTGTTGTGCGAGGGTCGATCTTCATTATATTCAGTGCGATTTGAATTGAAAATAACTCATACGCCAATTTGAGTTTTAGTCTGTTTCACATATGATCCTAATCTGTAATTTTAAAAAGTGGAGTTTTTGGATGAAGAAATGTCACTTTTGACACTGACATATCAGTATTCTAATGGAAAAAGATCGAATAACTAAAACTCGAATCGGCCTCTCAATCAAGCTTGTGCGGATTGGCTTGGGCGTACAGTGACAATATTTTTATTTTTTATAAGTGAAGCTACCATGAGATCGGAATACGTTACTCGATATCGTCAACGTTACGGAAAATGTATGGAGAAAGTGTACAGAGCTCCAAGCGGTTACATATGGTACTAAAAATTTTAACTGGTACGTTTTTTTTTTTACTTCGATTCGTGCCTAACTTCACACCCAAAGCGCTCTCTTTCTAACTATATGAAGAAAACTGAACCAGAATTATTCTAGTGTCAATAGTAAATCTCATTACTATGGAGGGTCTATGTGTATGAAAAGTGTCACCCAAAATTCCTCAATTTTTTTTGACTTTGATGAAAATTTTCAAATCGCTGACAGCGCACTTCACTTCGTCAATAACGTCTAAGTTCATGTCATGTCCTTGAGCTACCCTAGCGCCACCGGAGAGATTGCGAACTATTATTTACAGCTGCCAGCTGAATACTTTAGCAACAGTTTTCCCATAAGAGATTGTTCTCCTTACCTCTATCCTCCATACTCACCACTTTACGTGAGTAAATATGACCCACCCTGCCTATGAAGCCGATGGTCCCGGGTTCAAATCCTGGTAAGAGCATTTAATTGAGTGATGAGCATGGATATTTGTTCCTAAGCCTTGGGTGTTGTTTATAGAAATGTACATATTATATATATCTTTGTCCGAGTGCCCACAACACAAGCCTTCTTCAGCTTACTGTGGGGCTTAGTCAATTTGTGTAATAATGTCCTATATTATTTATTTTATTTATTATTTTATATATAAATAAAAATTTTTTTTTTTTCACTATCACATCAAAGTTTACCAAAAGAAAAAAAACATACGTTACTTGTGCGTCTGGCGGTCTACACAAAGGCATACTATATGCCTTTGTTGCTTCTTCCTTGTAACGGATCATCTTCAAATATATTAAACGGTACCTATTTTTAGATTTATATTTCATTTTTAGTGCTCCGTACCAAATTACGTTTACGGAGAACTTATTTAATCACTTTGGTCTTGGAAAACGGGATTTTTTTTATTAAATACTTCAACAACCTAACTAAGGGCCAACACACAATTTTACACGATACGACGTCGTATCGTGGGACATTGCGTCGTCGTGTCATTTTGCACACAAGATGATGTGGTGAATGAATACTGTGAATAGGACGTTGAGTATTAAGGGTGGTAAACAAGAATTCACGAACGAGTGTGAATTGAGACCCGAAGCCGAAGACGAGAACTTTATCAACATGAGTTTGTAATTCCTGTACCGCCCGTGGCACACAAATGTGTGAATTTCCTACTTTTCGCACTTCTATCATAATGTACTATTTCATTATGATACAAGTGCGAAAAGTAGGAAATTCACATTAGTATTCAAATAATTTACAGTAGGTACATACATATACATACTTTGCCGCACTAGTGCGGGTATAAGCAGTTTCCGTACCTTTGTCGAAGATTTAAAGGGCCATTATATGTCCTGTAAAGCGTTATAGGATACACGTGCGAATAAGTAATTCGCATCTCGTGTCGATTTAAAGCACTCCTCTCGGTCGTGTTTTAATTTATCACCACTCGTTGCGAATTTCCTTCTTTTTCACACTTGTATCGTAAATAACTATTGTTTTGCAAGAGAGCAAAATTATTGTTTAACCGCTCGTGCTAATTGATACCTGAGCAAGCGAAAGATTCCAAAACTGAACGACGATGCGAGGGTTTAAAGGTACGTGGAATAAATAAATTTTGCCACTTGGTATTTGATACTGTATACTAGTTATAAAGGTGATTTTATTAGAATATAGTTATTTACAAGGCGCGAATAAAAACTAAATTAGCAATACTTAAATACAACTACATCCTTAAAAATCAAATTCATGTTAAATAATGAAACAAAGAAGTTATGTATGCTGAATATGCTCATTTCAAGTGGCGATAACGTTTTATTAAAGGGGTTAATAAATAAGTAATAATTATTTCCGAAAAGACTCTTTGAAATCATCATAAGTGAGGTTTGACATCATCGGCATTAAACATTTGAGCCCTTATTTGAAGGGGTTCTTTTTTACCAATTTAGCAAAACAACAAGGATACTGTTTTAAGAGACAACGAGGAAAAACAATTATTTTTCTTAAGATTATTCATCTCCACAACCAACATTGACAGTATTGACAGTACCACCTACACAAAACGTGAGAATGTCTGCTTGTGTAAGAGAACATTGTAAATAGTTTCGAATTTGCTTTCGGAAATTATACTCCCAGGTTTTCCAAACAAGAATAACCAAGCATAGATATAAATAAAAACCGGTCAAGTGCGCACCGAGGGTTCCGTACAAACCTGTAGATATATATATTATTATTATGATGTACTTAACTAAAAAATTACGGTTTTCGCAATTTTTCCTTTATCTGTGCCATAAGACGTTGCTTCGTACCAAAGTCCAAGATTCTAGGTTTGCAGGAAGTACCCTGTAGGTTTTGATTCCCTTGCAAGTGTCGAAGATTTGCGGAAATTTGCGGCATAAACGGCTGTATCTTTTGATTGCGTTGGCTTAGAAGTTTCATGTTTTCACAGCTCCAAGGGACAGTACACCTGAGTATTTGATATAAATTCTACGCGATACCTCCACGCGTTCCTGAGAAAAAGGGTCTTGACAGACAGACAGACGGACGGACGGACAACAAAGGGATCCTATAAGGGTTCCGTTTTTTCCTTTCGAGGTACGGAACCCTAAAAAAAGTGAAAACCGATAACGCAAATAATAATACATTACTACAAACGCCGGGAAATAGGGACTTGCCGGCAGTGTGATAATATAAAGGGCCAAGCCACGCCGATCGTAGCAAGGTCATTTAAATATAATACCTATGTTACAACAACGGTATATGAAGCAGAATGGGTGTTTCGGGCACTAAGAATGGTGCTAGTTTAGTGATGGACCCGGGTATGTCCTTAAACTACGTCCACAAGAGAGGTATGGGCATTGTGAATGTCATCTCGCTCTGTGTGGTAGGGCACAGCACAGCGGATGTCATTCCAGATCTAGAGCAGAGCCCAACTGGGGAAGTACCTCCACCTTACAGAAAATCGCAGCCAAATAACACTAGACCCTACTCATAGTGTTGTGTTCCTGCCGGTGAGTAAGGTTGCCAGAGCTCAACGAGGGTGGGAGGGGGTTAGGGTCGGCAACGCACATGTAACTCCTCTGGATAGGCTACGGATACTGCTTACCATCAGGCAGGCCGTATGCTTGTTTGCCACCGACGTAGTATAAAAAAAAAATGTCTAGAGATGGGTAGGGGTGAGTAAATACTAAGTATTTACCCATGAGTATTTACTCACTACCCATCTCTAATGGCGTCACTCATGAATTCGAGCCAATCATGCAGTCTAACGCAACTAGTTGCGACCAATGGCGCGCGTGATGCGAACTTATCAACCAATCGCGTTGTGGCGTTAGACTGCACGATTGGCTCGAATTTGTATGCGTGGTATCGCTGTACTGACCCCATTCTTATTGCCCGTAAGGCCCGTCCTTAGATATATGTCAATGTCTTAGCCAAAGAAAATTTAGTATAGAGGCATAAAAGTAAATCTTGTAGTCAACTAAATTTACTGCCATCTTTCGAGACAGGACTTAAACTCTTAGAACGACATATGGCTATTTCTTACCCATATTCTTTCACTGATATGTGTTAAACATCAATCGGTGACGTCTACTCGAGTATAAGCCAAAGGTGTATCGCCATCTATTCGAGCATATTTTTTTCTTGATTCTTCGAGGCACGTTTTTTTCTTAGATTTTATTTATCTTCTACGGAGTTATATACATATATTTGCGTTAGTTTAAAAATGCTTGGATCTTGGGTGCGAAATTGAAATAAATTTGTGTAAAACTATTTACTCTACTTTTATTTGATATTACACATATGTGTACATACATGTGTAAATAACTGTTCAGGTGGAATCTGGATACATATCTGAATAAAGGATGACTCACGCTACACAGTGCCAGGGCCGGGCCGGGGCGGACCGGAGCGAGCCGTCACACGGACTTTCAGGAGCGCCACCGTCGCCGGACCGTTCCAGGGCCGGGGCGACCGGGCCATCATCTCTATGCGTTGACACTATCGTTGAGTCTCCGAGCGCGAGACAGGCCGGGCCGGGCTGTCCGAGCTCACCGAGCCGTCCAAGCAACGGACTGTTCATGACAAATGTCACAAATGTCAATCATATTGAAAAAATTGGTTCGATGGGAAGCAAGTCGATATAGAAATAAATAGTAAAATCAAAATATTGGCCCTGGCTGCCATAATAGCTGATGAAGAGAATACTGCATACTCTGGGCAATTGTGCATTTGGACATTTTGCGGACACTTTCGGAAAAAGGAGAATTACACAACATTATGTGAAGAGCGTTATTTCCACATGACCCGAGACTCTTTCGGAGCCACCGTGTTCTCTGCTTAAGGTAATGGAAATACAATGCGTGTATATTGTCTCAAATAATCATGTGCCGAAGCATATTAAACTATTAAAAGGAAAGGAGATGACCGGTTCTCCATACAAACATAGTCCCCATTTTCCTCTCTGGATATTGATATTCCCTTCGTTCTACATCCAATTTTGTACGATACAAGCGCGAAAAATAGGAAATTCGAAACAAGTGGCGATAAATTAAAACACGGCCGAAGGGAGTGTTTTAAATCGACACGAGTTGCGAATTACTTATTCGCACATGTATCGTACAACGTTTTACAGTACATGGCTCTTTAAATGTTCGACACAGTAACGTAATATGCTAATTTTCGCACTAGTGCGGTAAAGTAGCAACATATGTACTGTAAAAATATTTTCCGTAATGGGGACTACGTTTGTATGGAAAAGCGGTCTCGTTTTGAGGTAGGTAACTAGGCAGATTACTTAGAGATTGACTCATCACAAGCTGCCCTAAGTGCTTCTTAGCGAGTAGACAGGCCTATTGTTTTTCAGTATTATTTTCTTCTATTGAGGTGTGCATTTGTGTTGTATTGCAAAAATATATCCGTTGGGGTTTAGTGATACCCGATAGATATTAACCCTGAATCACAAATGATCATTTTGCTTAATGCCGCGTTTTTGCATTATTTTCTCCCATCAATCCTATCATAGACTTGTTCCGTTTCAGGAATGCATGAAAAACTTAAGTTTAAAAGAGAAGATATTTAAAATGGCTGTAGGAATACCACAACATTTTAAAGCATCGATATAAGATAATCATCTACAAACATTCAGCTACAGAGAAATACGCGTACACCACTAAGAATGTCGGTGGTGCGCTCTCAAAGTAAAAAAATAACTGTTAAGATCGGTATACTAAGATAGAATTGTCTAACAAGTACAAAAAATAAACTACTTACTGGCTTACTTACTTCTTGCGAAAAAGGAATTTTTGATCTATAATACGAGTGGGTTAGGTAGTTGAAATTTACAGTGTGCATTTTATGGTTCCGTAGCCAAAATGGCAAAAACCCTTACAGTTTTGTCATGTCCATCTGTCTGTCTATCTGTCTGTCCGTATGTCACAGCTATTTTACTCAAAAACTATAAGATAACCAAACGAGAAAAGTGGAAAGTAGGTATTTTTTTATACTACGTTGGTGGCCCGCCTGATGGTAAGCTACTACTTAGTTTAGAAGTTCAAATGTATAAAAATAAAATTTTTAGGCACGCCATACATGTAACTAAAAGTGAAAAGGTTACTCAAGTAAAAGAGTATTAAATTTAAGATTTTTTTTAAGTAAGTGAGATGGCAAAGGAAGTCTTGCGTAGCCCGACATGCTAGCCCGAAATGATATGAACGCTCTGACGTCGGGCTACAGCGGCGGCCTCATATTGAGAAAGTCGGGCGTAGCCCTTATGCTATGCGTACTCTAAGGCCGAGGGCCCCCTCATAACAAATGAATCGAGGGTAGCCTTACGTACGTAAGTAGCTTCCTCATACTAAAAAGTCGTGCAGAAGAAGATAACAATATAATTTTTTCAATATGTCAATTCCAGATTTCCTGTGTTTCTTAAATGTATAGTAACATGGCAGCAGTTTTCATCTTTAGGGTTCCGTACCCAAACGGGACCCTATTACTAAGACTCCGCTGTCCGCCCGTCCGTCCGTCCGTCCGTCTGTCACCTGGCTGTATCTCATGAACCGTGATAGACAGTTGAAATTTTCACAGATGACGTATTTCTGTTGCCACTATAACAACATAGTGTTGTGTTCCTGCCGGTGAGTAAGGTTACCAGAGCTCAACGAGGGGAGGGAGGGTTGTTAGGGTCGGCAACGCGCATATAATTCCTCTGGAGTTGCAGGCGTACATAGGCTATGGAGACTGCTTACCATCAGGTGGGCCGTATGCTTGTTTGCCACCAACGTAGTATATAAAAAAACAAATACTAAAAAGTACGGAATCACGTTGAGCGAGTCCGACTCGCCCTTGTCCGGTTTTTGTATTTATTCGTAAGCTTGCATTAATTGCCATGGCACTTTAGGCTTAGCTTATAAGTACTAATAGGATATTCTTTGCTAATAGGTCTAATAAATAATATGTTGCGGACTCTTTTCTTAAACCTTTTTACTTGTATACTTTTTACGACATTTGACGCTGTCATGTTATTCAAATAGTAAGATAAATATGACAAGAGAGAAAATAGTGATCTTATTTACAGAAAGATACTTAATGTATTAAAACATAAGCAAAAATAAGAATGAATGTTTTGTGAGTGTGAAACAATTTTATTTTCTTTGACAAATAGAGCACTGCATTGCATTAACGATTATTATTATTTTAATTTGTACGTATGTCTTTCCCATCACGGAACAATGGTATTCCGGACCTTTGAGAAGCGTGCGCCGAGCCCTAACCTAACGTAGAGGCCCTTTTGACACGTTCATGAAATGTAAGATGTACACCGAGCTGATGCTGCCCTTGCCCATGTCATAGGACGCACGCAGAGGCAGGCCCGACAGGGTGTAAGGACTATTGAGAGTTGTTGGAATCTAAAATAAACTAGGTTATTGTGTGAAAGCGATGGGCTAAATACTGAGCTATGGGATAAAAAACCAGACGCCTGCCTAATAAAACGGTATACAATTTTATTTCCGGCAGACGACACAAAAAGCGACATCTGGGATGGCTCAAGAGTAACACTGGTGTGAGCGGCTCAGGGGTATCGAGAGGCGTGCACCGCTTTCAACCCAGTGGCTGTAACAGCCACTGTGCCAACTCGCGTCTTGCACTTCCACCCCTGGAACTTATAGCTCTAACGACTCCACTCTGGCCGGCCGGCCAAGGCAACCCAGAAGCAGAGAATCCTGTCCCACCCACCCCCCGTCGAATGACAGAACACCCTAGGAACACACGGGTACGTGAGGTCGTTACTCCCCAACAGCTCGCCACAAGCTGCCCTAAATTGACTGATTGCACTGGTAAAATCAGCGGGCCATAGATTATTAGTTTGCAGTTCCTAAAAGCCACTGCTGAAAGGATGTGTAGCTGTCATATACAAAAACAATGGGTAGACAGTCTCAAACGGTATGTCTTATGATAAATAGTTTCACGTCGCAGTAAAATAATGTGATTTGTAGTATTTAGTCTTAAAATATATTTTTATACTGTGTATGCTAATCTTAAGGTATTTATTTATGGGCCACTAGTTGCCTGAAATAAAGGTATAAATAAATTATGATGGATAGGCGGATAGATGGGGTGTTCTATGAGAACGTCGCTTTCAAAATGCTTTTGTCTTGTATGGCAGCTTCCTCAATCAACTGCGTAAAGCTCAAGAAAATACTGCCAAAAGGCTAGGCTAGATAATAAGTTTTTATAAAAGAAACAAATGTCTTTATGGGACCCATAACATTAAAGCAATACAAAAGTCAGAAATGAGAGTCAAATCTGACAATCGTTATCTACGCACGAAACGCCCCTTATTAAATGATACTTGATCGTGACTTCATGATTAAGTTTAATCCGTTTTATTTGCATTGCATTTATAAAATGAGGAGCTTTCGAGTTTCGAGGATTATGTTTTTAACATACGTGTATATTACGTAGGTCTATTTGTATGTTGATTTTTTGATTCTAGAAATAAGAGTTGTATAACCCTAATATGTATGTAAGTACTAAGTGCGTAAAAGGTAATACCGAAATAGGTCAGAAGAGAAGTAAATTCAATATTACTATACAGTATATCCAAAAAGAGCGCTATGATAAGTAGAAGTTACTTTTTAGGGTTCCGTACCCAAAGGTAAAACGGGAGCCTATTACTACGACTCCGCTGTCCGTACGTCTATCCGTCTGTCACCAGGCTGTATCTCATGAACCGTGATAGTTAGTTGAAATTTTCACAGATGATGTATTACTGTAGCCGCTATAACAACAAATACTAAAAACTACGGCACACTAGATGGGCGAGTCCGACTCACATTTGTCCGGTATTATTTAAATATAGGAGGCAAATGAGCAGAGCCCATGAACAGACGTCGTATCATAGGATAAGTAGATATGTACAAAGAAACAGCGGTATGTTAAATAGAAGTTTTTTTTTTTATATAGTAGGCATACGAGCAGAGCCCATGAACAGAGGTCGTACTCCTATCATAGAATTAGTAGACATGTACAAAGAAACAGCGCTATGTTAAGTCGGAGTTATTTTTTTAAATGTAGGAACCAAACGAGCAGAACTCATGAACAGAGGTCGTATCATAAGATTTGTAGAGATATACAAAGAAATGGCGCTATGTTAAGTAGAAGTAATTTTTTTGAATGTAGGAGGCAAACGAGCAGAGCCCACGAACAGAGGTCGTATCATAAGATTTGTAGAGATGTACATAGAAATGGCGCTATGTATTTTTTTTTATATAGGAGGCAAATGAGCAGAGCCCATGAACAGAGGTCTTATCATAAGATTTTTAGATATGTACAAAGAAATGGCGCTATGTTAAGTAGAAGTATTTTTTTAAATATAAGAGGCAAAGGAGCAAAGCCCATGAACAGAGCTCGTATCAGAAGATTTGTAGAGATGTACATAGAAATGGCGCTATGTTAAGTAGAAGTTATTTTTTTTATATAGGAGGCAAACGAGCAGAGCCCATGAACAGAGATCTTATCATAGGATAAGTAGATATTTACAAAGAAATGGCGCTATGTTAAGTGGAAGTTATTTTTTTATATAGGAGGCAAACGAGCAGAGCCCACGAACAGAGGTCGTATCATAAGATTTGTAGATATGTACATAGAAATGGCGCTATGTTAAGTGGAATTTATTTTTTTAAATATAGGAGGCAAATGAGCAGAGCTTATGAACAGAGGTCTTATCATAGGATAAGTAGATATGTACAAAGAAACAGCGGTATGTTAAGTAGAAGTAATTTTTTTGAATGTAGGAGGCAAACGAGCAGAGCCCACGAACAGAGGTCGTATCATAAGATTTGTATAGATGTACATAGAAATGGCGCTATGTATTATTTTTTATATAGGAGGCAAATGAGCAGAGCCCATGAACAGAGGTCTTATCATAAGATTTTTAGATATGTACAAAGAAATGGCGCTATGTATTTTTTTTTATATAGGAGGCAAATGAGCAGAGCCCATGAACAGAGGTCTTATCATAAGATTTTTAGATATGTACAAAGAAATGGCGCTATGTTAAGTAGAAGTATTTTTTTAAATATAAGAGGCAAAGGAGCAAAGCCCATGAACAGAGCTCGTATCAGAAGATTTGTAGAGATGTACATAGAAATGGCGCTATGTTAAGTAGAAGTTTTTTTTTTATATAGGAGGCAAACGAGCAGAGCCCATGAACAGAGGTCGTATCATAAGATTTGTAGATATGTACATAGAAATGGCGCTATATTAAGTGGAATTTATTTTTTTAAATATAGGAGGCAAATGAGCAGAGCTTATGAACAGAGGTCTTATCATAGGATAAGTAGATATGTACAAAGAAACAGCGGTATGTTAAGTAGAAGTTTTTTTTTATATGGTACGCAAACGAGCAGAGCCCATGAACAGAGGTCGTACTCGTATCATAAGATTTGTAGAGATGTACAAAGAAATGGCGCTATGTTAAGTGGAAGTTATTTTTTTATATAGGAGGCAAATGAGCAGAGCCCACGAACAGAGGTCGTATCATAAGATTTGTAGATATGTACATAGAAATGGCGCTATATTAAGTGGAATTTATTTTTTTAAATATAGGAGGCAAATGAGCAGAGCTTATGAACAGAGGTCTTATCATAGGATAAGTAGATATGTACAAAGAAACAGCGGTATGTTAAGTAGAAGTTTTTTTTTATATGGTACGCTGGTATGTCGCGGGGTCGGAAAGCAAACAACCGTACTGCTCTGTAGCTAGTTTATTACTCGTTTGACGTGGTTCATGCGCTTACATATATTGCATCCCTCCACCATTAATTCGGAAACCTAGAAACAATACACAAGTATTAATTGTACATATAACAATTGCAGGTAACACTTACTTATAATAAATAATTAACAATAATTAAAAGAAAGGCTTATAATTATCCTCGTCGCCAGATGGTATGTCGCGGGGTCGGAAAGCAAACAACCGTACTGCTCTGTAGCTAGTTTATTACTCGTTTGACGTGGTTCATGCGCTTACATATATTGCATACGCAAACGAGCAGAGCCCATGAACAGAGGTCGTACTCGTATCATAAGATTTGTAGAGATGTACAAAGAAATGGCGCTATGTTAAGTAGAATTTGGTTTTTTAAATATAGGAGGCAAATGAGCAGAGCCTACGAACAGAGCTCGTATGATAAGATTTGTAGAGATGTACATAGAAATGGCGCTATGTTAAGTAGAAGTATTTTTTAAATATAGGAGGCAAACGAGCAAAGCCCATGAACAGAGCTCGTATCAGAAGATTTGTAGAGATGTACAAAGGAATGGCGTTATGTTAAGTAGAAGTATTTTTTTAAATATAAGAGGCAAACCAGCAGAGCCCATGAACAGAGCTCGTATCAGAAGATTTGTAGAGATGTACAAAGGAATGGCGTTATGTTAAGTAGAAGTATTTTTTAAAATATAAGAGGCAAACCAGCAGAGCCCATGAACAGAGCTCGTATCATAAGATTTGTAGAGATGTACAAAGGAATGGCGTTAAATTAAGTAGAAGTATTTTTTTAAATATAAGAGGCAAACCAGCAGAGCCCATGAACAGAGCTCGTATCATAAGATTTGTAGAGATGTACAAAGGAATGGCGTTATGTTAAGTAGAAGTATTTTTTTAAATATAGGAGGCAAACGAGCAGAGCCCACGAACAGAGCTCGTATCATAAGATTTGTAGAGATGTACAATGAAATGGGGTTATGTTAAGTAGAAGTTATTTTTTTAAATATAGGAGGCAAACGATTAGAGCCCATGAACAGAGGTCGTATCATAAGATTGGTAGATATGTACATATAAATGGCGCTATGTTAAGTAGAAGTCTTTTTTTAAATATAGGAGGCAAACGAGCAGAGCCCATAAACAGAGGTCGTACTCGTATATTAGGATTAGTACGAGTAGATATGTACAAAGAAACAGCGGTATGTTAAGTGGAAGTTATTTTTTTTTTAATATAGGTGTACGCGTATTTCACGTTTGGCGATATCTTCTTCGTTACGATTGTTCTGCAAGTTATTTTTTAAGCTTCATTTTAGTCAAGATCTATTTCTGATAATGGATTCCAGGAAGAATGGATGAAACTCTTCAAATATTTTACATATAGTATCTTTTTATATTTGCATTTAAACAGTGCTATTTGTTGAAATGGAACGTGTTCATGAAGATCAGAATATAACTTCTCCTTGACAAGTATTTTACGAGTTAGGGCTTAGGTATTATATGGGCTTACATATGGGCTGTTGTTTTTCATTCAATAGTTTACATGTGTGAAAGAGAAAGTATAACAATATGCTTGTTTGACTAAGATTGCTTTAATTTTGTTAATTTCAACACTTAGTAGGTGATAATTATAACATTGGTATAGAATCTTCAAAAATAAAACAATAGATACAAAGCAGGTGTTACTCGTATTGGCCCGTCTTTATATATTACAAATGTATGAATGCAGTTTTTCTTGTTATGAAAATCAATGGCATGATTCCTAGGAACAGATCTTCGTAACGATCTAAGTGGGCCTCCGTGTATACCCTACGGAACATTTTATTTCGTTGGATGAATTTAGGGTGTAGGGTAATGGGAGGCATGTTTGAACTTACAAATGAATGTACCCAAATATCTCCAAAACGTATCGAACGAATTAGTTGCAGTTTTCAATAGTGTAAAATAATTGGTGTATTTATCGTATCTCCTGTTATAAATGTTTTAATTTTTTTAAGGTTCAAGCTACAGGTATATACCCTAACAGTAAGCTACACAGATAACTGACCAGGAGGGCCTGCAAACAAGTTTCTTTGCAGGGGGGATACAAGTGGAGAAACTACCCAATTATGAGCTACTGAAAACTATCATTAATTGTAAGGATATTTAACATTGCCAAAATAAGGTTAAAGGTGCCCTCTAGTAGTAATTATATGCCCTCTATAGAATGGTATTATAAACATTTTTCTTTTTTCATATACCATGGACGTTCCTCGATGGCACCAAGCTGCAACCGGAAAGCGATGATCACACGGCAAACAAAATCCTGAAGACTGTAGCAGCCACGTCTAAGGGGGATAAATTCAATAAATGTTTATTCTATTTGTTTGATATGTAAAAATGCACGTCAATAAGGTGGCCAACTATTATTAACAGAGACCGGAATTATTGTGGCATTCTTGAACTGTCATAGAGAGTTCTCATTTATCGACTTCTGGTACACATTATATCGACATAACGTAGAACACAAAATATTAAAAAGTTATAATAGTTAATGGATATTTCACTGTAAAAGAAGTAACTGCTTTTTTGCATTTATTTGTACTTACGAGTATTAAAAAGATAGCTACATAGGGAGTACAAGTCCGTAAGGGTTGCTAGATAGCATCTCTCCAGCAACTCTTACTGAGTTTCAACATAATTACTTATATTTTCAAGAAATGAGAGGCGGAAAAACATTATAACTAACCATATTATTCTCAAAATGTTGGATTGTTTTAAGCATGGCGCTGGGATTAGGTGGATAACAGTCATAGTCGGTCTTTCGCATGTATTGCCGTCATTCTTTATTCTTTAAAAACGGATGGGAAAGTTACATTTTATTCACAGGAGTTGCAAAGTAATTTCGTTCAAATTCTGAAATATTTTATCACCTAGGAATGTAAAATTAACGACGACGACGACTTGTGATGATTTTGAAGTTTAAGTATTTTTTCGCGTTGGTGTGGTAATTATACATTAATTCATAACGAGTTCAATAATTCACAACTAGTGGCAGTAAATTAAAACACGACCGAAAGGAGTGTTTTAAATCGAAACGAGTTGCCAATTATCTATTCGCACATATACAACGTTTTACAGTACATATGGCACTTTAAATTTTCGACATAGGCGCGTAAAGTGCTAATTACCGCCCTAGTGCGGTAAAGTAGCACCATATGTACTAAAAAAAATGTTGTCTCACTCGTTAGAAAAAAATTAAAGCCCTCGAAACGCTCAAGATTTCCACTTCTCATTTTTGTATTGGTTAAACAACTACTATGGACCCCTCGTGAAATAGATAACTGTTTTAGCCAAAAATATTAACTGTTGAACTATATTGAAGGCCCGGTTCACATTGAGTGGCTACACCGCTTTTTTTGGTAAGTTAAAGTAAAATAAATCATCATGAAAGGTACAAATTAGGTACTAAATCTTTGCCAAAAGATGAATTCAATATAACGCCTACAGCTAGGAGAACTGTAAGGCTAAGATGGTCGGCTCTTTATCATTTATCACCATACCTGTCCCGTTCTAACAAGGATGTAAGTGCGAAAGTGACGGGCATAATGACAAGTGATAAAAATGGAACCGATAAAGAGCCGACCATCTTAGCCCTACTGGACTTGGCCCTGTCGACCTGACGTCAGAATAGCTGACCACATTATTTTCAATATTTTTTCTCGATTTTTAGCGAGGTAAATTTTTTTTGATATCATGTACCAAATAGTACAAAAAAGGTACTAAAACTTGGAGTAAGCGTCAGGATGTCAGGACCATGATAGCTATTTATATCGTTATAAAACTTATAAATAGCTATCATCGTCCATCGTCATCATCGTCATCTTGACACTTACCGATACTACAATACACTTCATTAGTTCATCTATTCGCCTCTATCACTGCGCCATCTATCTTTGTGCGAAAGAGAGGCACATATGCTTCCCTCTGACGAAATTATGCGTTCCACGTCTTAATCATTAATTTAAGAACAATAAAACATACGAAGAGTATTATTGTATTATTTCAGTAGTTACAGTAATAATAGGCATAAAATAGGGAATATTACGCAAAACTAGAGAGGGCGTTACTAACACACACGGGGCCTACCGCGAAATGGAAAAATCTAAATTGTGGTTTCTGCCTCCATCATTCTTGCATATTCGATAGACAGAGAGGCAGGTTAGTAACGAAATTTCGATTTTCGCGTTTCGCGTTAGACCATCTGTAACTAAAACGCCTTGATGCATCAATGCCATAGTGAAAACTTGTCAAAAAACTGTTTAAGGCATAGTATGCATAAGTTACTCTCAGGTTTATAATACATGCTAGTGCTGCTCTCTACAGCCTGAAAAAATGTATGGCCTATCTATTTCAGGAGAATGCATCGTACGCGAGCAGTTAGCAATAATATCATCAACGACTGATTGCAAATGAAATATAGGCACCTTTATGAGTAATTCAATAACTGCACTGAAATATGATGTTCGTACTCTCTGCAGGCAGATTTACAGAAGATCAGTTGGACTCTAAATTAAGTAAAAGAAATGGTTTCCCGTAATCTACAAATTTATTAACGAGATATTTCATTATACATAACTTCGTACGAAATGAAAAGTAATACGTGGGAATATGAGAAAAAAATAGTATATTTATATTAATTATAACCTACATGCTCATTAATGAATAATTTTTACAAGCAGTAACATTACTAGATATCTCATTTAATATAATCCGACTAAATTACATTTCCGCAACACCTCCGTATTTCACAAAATAAATCAAGACATTATGCAACTTATATAATTTTGACGTATATATCCGAGTCGCCCGTGTTGCGACCGTTGCAACTTTCATGTAGTAACACCTAACACGGAAAAGTAAATAATAAAGACTGAATCTTCACGGATACCGCGTTGTTCGGGAAATATATATAGGTCAAATAAATACTTAACTAAGTCGCTTGTAATAAACCTTGCGTAGATAGATAGATAGATAGATGTATAGATAGAATACTCTTTTTTGGAACACCTCAGTAAAAAGATACAAAAGAAAAGACAAAACAAACAATTGATTAAATGTAGAGGCAGACAACAGGCGGCTACGTAACGACTTATATATACTTATAGTACGTTATTCTTTTGTTATATAATTTATTTCATTGCCAATAATATGATAATCCGACAATATGTACGAAACGGCAGTATTTAGTTCTTAAAGCTCTGCTTCTTCTGAACATTTTTTTATTCCACTTCATTTAAGCCCACAAAATTAACACACTGGTTAATATCTAGGAACTATTAAAATTGGTAACAAATTCTTAGGCAACTTGTCTGGCGCTATCAACTATCTCAAGTAAAATGTGGAGCCAGCGTGACTAAAATAAATATAAGTACTATTTTTTTATTGCTTTCCACAAAACCGGCAATATGTAGAATTGTGTAGCTTTATTTACAGAAATTAGGTTTCATATAGAGATTGACAGTCATTGTTAATTAACTTCTCTCTGCGCCGAGTAAAATATAACCCGACCAAGTAATGTATTGGCTATACCATCCATATTTAACAAACAAATTTATGACGTTTTGTAACCTTCTTATTTTGGCAAATATATACCGACACATCCGAGCATGCACATTGCGAAGGGTGGTATTCTGGTTTTTCATCTTTCCAATATCTTGGTGCAATGTGTATTTGCGTCTGACATTTTGCTTAATGAGAGAGTGAGACGCAATGCACATTGGACAAAGATCTTAGACTAGTGGAATATCACCCGAAAGGAAGAATTGAGTCACCGGGTGGCCCGGAGGCTCCGGGAAGTCCGATTTTTGTTCATAGCATGACCGGCTAGTCTCCGGTCCGAGCCCGCACCGGGCCACTACAGAGCTCCGGTGATGACGTAATGCTTTCCATAGAAAACGAAGCGCCGGAAGCTCCGGCCCGGCCCTGCCCCTGTGTAGCGTGAGTCAACCTTAAGCCGCCAGGTAATTACTCAGGGAATTGTCTCTTTCAAAATTATTTACAATATGTTTTAGAGGCTTAACAACGAACAAAATATTAAAACTATTAAAAGTTGGTTCAATTAGTAGCAATTTAATGGACTACTTCGTCAAAATATTAGGTTTTAATATATAAGGCATATTTTCAATTTCAGTTGAACTCCATTTTATGTCAATTTGGTGACCACGAAATATTATGGTACCAATCGTGCTGTGCTGATCTGCTGATGGCTATAAGTAGAGAATGCCTTAAGGCATTAAGTCCGCACTTTGTACTTTTTTTGTATTGTGCAATAAAGGTTAAATAAATAAATAATAACTTCATTGTGTTTGGATTTATAAGAATTATCACGATGATTATTAATAAAGTTGACTGTTGAAAGAAAAACACAGCAATAGGGTTGTTTCCAATTTTTTGAAACGCTTGTATTACGTTCTATATTAACTAAAAGTTGCCCTAAAATTCAACTTTTATACTAAAAACGGCTTTAAATATGTTAAATTAACAAAATATATTTTGACAGATGCTTTCGCGCCCAAAACGCTCTTTGAAAATTGTGTGACGTCACAGTTTACGGTTTGACACATAACTGCCTACACACGTGGAAGATACGACCTGTCAACTGACATTTGTCATTTGCTGCTTATCGCCTAACTGTCAACAGTGTCAATCCGAGAGTTGTGACGTCATCAGAATCTTCAAAGACGTTTCGAGTTTGGTCACGTGACGTGTGCCAAAAGATATTTTAAATTCAATATTTACAAAAATATGGTCATTGCAACATAACATGTTCTTATAATCCAAAAGAATGTATTGGGATACAATTTTGCCCTAAAATTTGTAGATGGAAACAACCCTATTTAAGCTTATATCAAAAATTACAATTTTGCACATTTGTTGTTTGTATTTAGGTAGTACATAATGAATAGTCAGCCAAACGTAAAAAATAGGAACAAAAGTCCAAAATATACAAATTGTTAAGGACTTTATCCACAAATTAATTGCTTCCATTGTGTTCCGAAAGCTACGCGTCGCTAAACAATGATAAACAATGATAACAATCAAAGTCTTCAATTTAGTAAATTACATAATATATTTAAAGGGGTTTTGGGCTAATTGGTCCTTATGACCAATAAGGACAAGCGTGTCACAAGATAGGTTATTCTCTTGTAAAACTTCTGCTGTGGCAAATACTTAAGGCCCGATTCGAAGAATGAGATACAATAACGATAAGTTCTGGTTTAGATAAGTTCTCATTTAGATATCGTTTGTATGTCGTATAATTGACAGAAGCAGCTCGATTCGGACAACCAATGTCACTTTGACATTAGAAATATCGTAGATAGATCTTACTGGGATCACAGCGGAATCGAAATAAACGTTAATTTTAACATGTCGTTTAGTTATCGATCTTTCCAAGATCTTAAACGTGTTTTAATTATTCTTCGAATCGGGCCGTTAGTCCCAAATTTTTGAGTGAAAAAAGCAGTGTGAGTTGAAACGTGACTATGGTAGATCGTCAATTACTGGCCACTCTTTAATAACTGACCAACTGACACGTATTAAAAATTAATTTTAATCATCTATAAACATAATTGATTTAGGTAAATATAAGATGGCTAACGACTAAAGGGTGGCCAGTAATTGACCAATTATCCTTTATAGGTATTTTTTGACACTAAGTTCCTGTGCTGTGTCGCAGATTATGAAGGTTTTGTAATAAAATTGTCGATGATTTTGTGTTTTAGTTTTTATGCGTTTTCATAAGTATGTTTAGCTGGGCACTTAGCGCAGCTCATAATTGACGAACCTTATGTTTGTCATTTTTTAACTAGTATGTCGATATTTGGTTGTTTTCTTATTCGTAATTATAGAACTAAACCGCAATTACAATAAAAATAATATTATTGTTGAAATGTCTACTTATCTTGCCATATTTTTTTTACTACTCTCGCCATACAAAAAAATGAAGTATCTATATAGTACGATGTCTAGCATTCACTCCAGCTACGATACGTAGTGCGCGTTTTTGAATAACTAAAACTCGTCTTGCATCTGTCGAGTTTCCCCATATTATTGTCCCATTATTATATATTTCCACTCATTAATATTTTACGGGACAATAATATGGGGAAACTCGACAGATGCAAGACGAGTTTTAGTTATTCAAAAACGCGAATAACTAAAACTCGTCTTGCATCTGTCGAGTTTCCCCATATTATTGTCCCGTAAAATATTAATGAGTGGAAATGCCCATAGTA
This sequence comes from Cydia pomonella, assembly GCF_033807575.1. Classification (NCBI taxonomy): domain Eukaryota; kingdom Metazoa; phylum Arthropoda; class Insecta; order Lepidoptera; family Tortricidae; genus Cydia; species Cydia pomonella. The sequence goes on from NC_084712.1 coordinate 16,802,706, forward strand.
CACGGATTTTAAGGCGCCTCGAGATATAAGGGGTTTTAGTTTTCGCAGTGCAAAAACGGCACCACTCAATCGAGCACAGAGTTTATCCACGTAACTTTTCCAGTTCAAGTAGGAATGTATCATGAACCCTAGAAACCGGTTTTCATTACACATTGCCATTGGGCTATTCGCAAAACAAAGAGGCACTTCAAAGTAACGTCCAGAGAAAAGCATTATCTTAGACTTTGTTATATTCAAAAGCAATCCATTTGAAGAGAACCACTGCTGCAGCTGCACACACGTCTCATTAACCTTTGCACTGAGTTCTTCATACGTCTGGGATCTAGCAATAACAGTAGTATTATCAGCGAACGGCACAGATAGACCTGTGGTAATGGCGGACGGAAGGTCATTTACGAAAAGTAGGAATAAGGTGTATCCAAGTGCTGAGCCTTGAGGGATGCCAACGTCGACAGTTCCACCGTCAGAATCATATCGTTGACCGTTTGCAGTTAGCTTAACAATTTGTTGATATACAACATATTGGATAAAAAAGATTTTAGTAAATTGTACGCGTTATATGTAATTCCATAATGATATTTGTTTAAAAGAAGCTTGTGATCAATAATGTCGAACGCCTTAGACAGATCGCAAAATATACCAGCCATGTTCAGTTTTTCGTCTAATCCAGCTACAATTTGGTCAAATATATTATTGGCTGCCGAGGTATTAGACATTTTTTAGGCTTCCGTAGCCAAATGGCAAAAAACGGAACCCTTACGTCATGTCCATCTGTCTGTCCGATTATGTCACAGCCACTTTTTTCCGAAACTATAAGAGCTATACTGTTCAAACTTGGTAAGTAGATGTATTCTATGACCGCATTAAGAGTCCTTATTCCTACAGACGAGCGTATTTTGTAAAATGCTTCCTTTTTCATTCAAGATTACGACGTAACTATTAGTATTTATTCAAAAACTGATAACGTACTTAAATAATCGTTTCCTAAACTAGGGGCTCCAACAGTTCAAATTTTCATTTTCTCTTTTAAACCTCTTTTTTAATGAGGTTTTTTGGGAGTCTTTTCCAAATTTTGCAGTGAGATGTGGCGTTTCGGTTCTCAATTTTGCTATAAACAAGAATCATTTGGTACATGAATGACTACAATTTGATTCAACATATCTCGTACGAGGGGCTGGAATGATTAACAATCGAAGATTCATTTGAAAAAACTGATAAAATACCTTCCGAGTTTTCTTAATTTTTTTGGCGAAAACAGGGTTTTATTATATTTTATTTCCGCAAATTGTACGCATATTTTGCTTTAAAAATAATATTATAGCAAACTGTAACTTTATGTTAACCTATAAAAAAAAAATCGTAACTATGGGACCTACATTGCCGTAAATTTATATTTTTTTAAAACACGTATAAATCACGCAGCAGCGACGCCCCGCTCTCAGTCCGCGCGGAGCGCGCTTAGAGGACGGACCTGTGCTCGATTGTCAGGCATTCGTTGCGATCGTAATCAGCTACGGAGTTCCGAGAAGTGCTATATACTGCGATTAGAAAATCTTAATAAAAGTTCATTGTTTACAGTATGCCTAACAGACTCGCTTATTGATGGATTTTCAGTGTTACTTTTTTTTTAATACTAAGTCGGTGGCAAACAAGCATACGGCCCGCATATGTACGCCTGCAACTCCAGAGGAGTTACATGCGCGTTGCCGACCCTAACCCCCTCCCACCCCTCGTTGAGCTCTGGCAACCTTACTCACCGGCAGGAACACAACACTATGAGTAAGGTCTAGTGTTATTTGGCTGCGATTTTCTGAAAAACGCATTTTCACTTGAAATTACGTTAGGGTTTGCATTATTATTTTTGACCCGGATGAAGTCCAAGTTCTCATGATGGAGTCAGGAGTTGGTCACCAGAACTCCTAATCTACTAATTATAATCCCATCGTGTTTGGGCTCAAAAGATTTGCCCTGACGAACACCATCAATCTAGATGAGGTCCAGGGTCTCATGATGGAGTCAGGAGTTGGTCACTAGAACTCCTAATCTACTCATTATAATTCCATCGTGTTTGGGCTCAACAGAGTTGCCCTGATGAGCACCTTCAATCTAGATGAGGTCCAGGGTCTCATGATGGAGTCAGGAGCTGGTCACCAGAACTCCTAATCTACTCATCATAACTCCATCGTGTTTGGGTTCCATAGAGTTGCCCTGACGAGCACCATCAATCTAGATGAGGTCCAGGGTCTCATGATGGAGTCAGGAGCTGGTCACCAGAACTCCTAATCTACTCATCATAACTCCATCGTGTTTGGGCTCAATAGATTTGCCCTGATGAACACCATCGATCTAGATGAGACCCAGGGTCTCATGATGGAGTTAGGAGTTGGTCACCAGAACTCCTAAACTACTCGATGCTTACAGACCGATAGCGATAATTCCAGTCATTGCTAAAATATTTGAGCACGGGTTAAGCTCCAGGTTAACGGAGTTTCTTACTCGTAAAAATGCACTTTCGGAGAGACAATACGCCTATCGAAAAGGCCGCTCAACAACTTCGTTGGCCCGGGCCGTGATTCGGCAGATTATAGAGGCCCGCGAGTGCAAGAACCAAGTCGCAGTCTTATGCTGCGACCTATCAAAGGCATTCGACGTTGCTGATCATAAAGTTCTGATTGGCAAACTTCGTCACTATGGCCTTGAAGGTTCTGCACTCGCATTGCTATCTGACCTTCTACGGAACAGAACACAGGTTGTGGTCTCTGATGGCGGCAAAGTTCGATCTGACGCCGCGACTACGAGTATGGGCGTCGCACAGGGCTCGTCGGTGTCAAATATTCTCTTCTCCATACTATTAAACGACCTGCCAAAGGCTATCACTGGTGGAGAGACCTTCATGTATGCCGACGACGTAGCTGTTGTTGTGTCCGCCCCTACATACGACGAGCTCGAACTCAAGCTTAACTCGATCGCCGCATCACTCTCAAATTGGTTTAGCATTAACGGCCTCATTTTGAACACGAGCAAAACGCACTACATCTGCTTTGATCTGTCTGGCCGGCAGGTTAGGCAGCTGTCTGTAATAGCAAATGGTACTGTAATCAGCCAAGTCATGAACTCAAAATTCCTTGGCTTTGAGCTGGACAGCTGCCTCGCCTGGGGTGGCCATATAGATCAAATGTGCAAAAAACTCGCTACGGCATGTTTTGCGTTAAAGCGGCTGGCCCGAGTACTTCCATTTGAAATGGTCCGAGCGTGCTACTTCGCGTCAGTTCACGCACTCCTGCAGTACGGGGTCGAGCTGTGGGCTGGAGCAGCCGATTGGGAGAGGGTCTTTCGACTCCAGAAGCGCGCCGTTCGCGCGATAGTTCGCGTCCCTCAATGTCACTCCGCGAGGCTATTATTCAAGTCGTTGGGAATACTCACACTGCCCTCGCTACTAATAATGCAAATGGCAATAAACACACGCGAAGAGGTAGACTCCAATCCAATCATCGAAGCTCCGCGGAGGTACGCAACGCGCAGCGCGCGGGCTGGAATGCTGCCACTTGCATCGCATAGGCTTGCGAAAACAAAAAAGCTAACACATGTAATGGGTCGTAAAGTTTACAATTGCCTTCCGCGTGAAATTGTTACTGCAAAAAGTGCGTCAACTTTTAAAACGAAACTTCGAAATTGGCTCCTTGAGCAGACGTTCTATGACCACAAAGAGTTGTTTATAAGTAAACCTATGTCATAGCATAAGAATAAATTAAGTAATACCTACATATTGTAGTACCTATTTGACATGTAATTTTATATTATTAATAAATGATGATTATGATTATGATTATGATTATGATTACTCATCATAACCTCATCGTGTTCGGGCTCAATAGATTTGCCCTGACGAGCATCATCAATCTAGATAAAGTCCAGGGTCTCATGATGGAGTCAGGAGTTGGTCACTAGAACTCCTAATCTACTCATTATAATTCCAACGTGTTTGGGCTCAAAAGATTTGCCCTGATGAGCACCATCGATCTAGATGAGGTCCAGGGTCTCATGATGGAGTCAGGAGTTGGTCACCAGAACTCCTACTCTACTCATCATAACTCCATCGTGTTTGGGCTCAATAGAGTTGCCCTGACGAGCACCTTCAATCTAGATGAGGTCCAGGGTCTCATGATGGAGTCAGGAGTTGGTCACCAGAACTCCTAATCTACTCATCATAACTCCATCGTGTTTGGGCTCAATAGATTTGCCCTGACGAACACCATCGATCTAGATAAGGTCCAGGGTCTCATGATGGAGTCAGGAGTTGGTCACCAGAACTCCTAAACTACTCATCATAACCTCATCGTGTTTGAGCTCAATAGATTTGCCCTGACGAGCATCATCAATCTAGATAAAGTCCAGGGTCTCATGATGGACTCAGGAGTTGGTCACTAGAACTCCTAATCTACTCATTATAATTCCAACGTGTTTGGGCTCAAAAGATTTGCCCTGACGAGCACCATCGATCTAGATGAGGTCCAGGGTCTCATGATGGACTCAGGAGTTGATCACCAGAACTCCTAGTCTATTCATCATAACTCCATCGTGTTTGGGCTCAAAAGATTTGCACTGACGAGTACCATCGATCTAGATTAAGTCGAGGGTCTCATGATGGACTCAGTAGTTGGTCACCAGAACTCCTAATCTATTCATCATAAAGGTAATTTGATGGTGCTTGTCGGAGTAAATCTATTGAGCCCAAACACGATGGAGTTATGATAAATAGATTACGAGTTCTGGTGACCAACTCCTGACTCCATCATGAGACCCTGGACTTCATCTAGATCGATGGTACTCGTCAGGGCAAATCTTTTGAGCCCAAACACGATGGAATTATAATGAGTAGATTAGGAGTTCTAGTGACCAACTCCTGACTCCAGCATGAGACCCTGAACATCATCTAGATTGATGGTGCTCGTGAGGGCAAATCTATTGAGCCCAAACACGATGGAGTTATGATGAGTAGATTAGGAATTATGGTGACCAACTCCTGACTCCATCATGAGACCCTGGACTTCATCTAGATCGATGGTACTCGTCAGGGCAAATCTTTTGAGCCCAAACACGATGGAATTATAATGAGTAGATTAGGAGTTCTAGTGACCAACTCCTGACTCCATCATGAGACCCTGAACATCATCTAGATTGATGGTGCTCGTGAGGGCAAATCTATTGAGCCCAAACACGATGAAGTTATGATGAGTAGATTAGGAATTATGGTGACCAACTCCTGACTCCATCATGAGACCCTGGACTTCATCTAGATGGATGGTACTCGTCAGGGCAAATCTTTTGAGCCCAAACACGATGGAATTATAATGAGTAGATTAGGAGTTCTGGTGACCAACTCCTGACTCCATCATGAGACCCTGGACTTCATCTAGATCGATGGTACTCGTCAGGGCAAATCTTTTGAGCCCAAACACGATGGAATTATAATGAGTAGATTAGGAGTTCTAGTGACCAACTCCTGACTCCATCATGAGACCCTGAACATCATCTAGATTGATGGTGCTCGTGAGGGCAAATCTATTGAGCCCAAACACGATGGAGTTATGATGAGTAGATTAGGAATTATGGTGGCCAACTCCTGACTCCATCATGAGACCCTGGACTTGATCTAGATCGATGGTACTCGTCAGGGCAAATCTTTTGAGCCCAAACACGATGGAATTATGATGAGTAGATTAGGAGTTCTGGTGATAAACTCCTGACTCCATCATGAGACCCTGGACTTCATTTAGATCGATGGTACTCGTCAGGGCAAATCTATTGAGCTCGAATACGATTGAATTATAATGAGTAGATTAGGAGTTCTAGTGACCTACTCCTGACTCCATCATGACACCCTGGACTTCATCTAGATTGATGGTGCTCATCGGGGTAAATCTATTGAGCCCAAACTCGATGGAGTTATAATGATATAATCGAGTAATATGCACAAACGATTGGCATCTTGGCTGGGCAGCATGGGTGCGTAGCCAACATGCTAAACGTTTACGATACGACAAGGAAACACTATCTGTCTCTCTATCGCACTAATATGCGCAATCGATTGGCTTCTTGGCTAGGTATCATGGGTGCGTAGCCAACATGCCAATCGTTTACGATACGACAACGAAACACTACTCTCTCTCTATCGCACTAATATACGCAAACGATTGGTATTTTGGCTAGGCACTAAGCAAGTGTGTGGCCAACATGCCAATCGTTTACGATACGACAACGAAACACTATCTGTCTCTCTATCGCACTAATATACTTTATTTATACCTGCAGTCATTTAGTAACTTCTTCATTTTCCATTGGTGTGAAAGAGACAGAATAAAGAGCAAGGGTTATAGTACACTCTGTAGTCTGTACACTTAGTAGTAGTGTACATAAAAAAAAAACTACTGTGCATATACAATAAAATAAAGAGTGCCCATATGATATCATATGACACTAAAATTAATGTTGCTTGAAATTATATTGAAAACTATCAAGATTATTCTAGTCTGCATTGAAACGCGCGTCGCGTTGCCGGCGCTCGCGTACCGAGCGCCAACGCCATCTATCGAGCGTTATTTCGTGAAATCGGAGAACGCTCCAAGGATTAAGGGCTCTTAAGATTTTTACACAAAAACAGAAAAAAAATCAATAAATTTTGGGGGTTCCCCATACTTAGAACTGAAACTCAAAAAATCTTTTTTCATCAAACCCATACGTGTGGGGTATCTATGGATAGGTCATTAAAAATGATTTCATTCATTTCATTTATTTATTTCTTTAACAATAATATATTGTGTTAGAAAACTTACGAACTAATTACATACTTATAATTTAATTAAACTAAGTAGTGAGTGGACATGTCAGCTAATAAATAAATTTTCTATGATTAAATTAAACAATTAATTCATAAGTGAAATGTAAAAATGAAATAAAATAATGTCAAAATAAAATAATAAGTTAAAAATTCAAAATTTGTAGTAATTACAATTAAATAAATATTTGATAACATGTCAATTCATACAAAAACAAATACTTAAATAAAAAAAACAAATATAACTTAATTCATTAAATAATTTACAACGCACATGTCAGAATTAAATAGATTCATTATTGTATTGGAAAAACTCTTCAACTGAATAAAAACATTTTGCTAGCAGAAATGACCTCAATTTATTTTTAAATGTGAATGGGTTCGAAACAGCTTTGAGTTCTGTGGGTAGCATATTAAAAACTTTGATAGCCTGGTACCGAGCACAGTATTCGGTGACTTTTAGCCTTGGTGTAAAGGGGCGGTTCAGGTTTTTGGTCCTTGTTGCCAGTCTTATCGCCTGAGCCTCTACAGTTTCACTACTTGCCAGGGATTTTACTAAGTCCGTACAAAGTATCATAATATAAAGGCATGGTACTGTCAGAATTTCTAATTTGGCGAAGTAGTCTTTACATGAAACCCACTGAGGTATACGCATCATTATTCTTATTGCCCGCTTTTGAATTATGAAAGCCCTTTTTATATTGTAACTATACGTTGCCCCCCAGAATTTAATGCTGTATCTGAGTTTCGAGTCAACTAAAGCATAATAGACAGTTTTCAATCGATCTATTCCGATCATATCTCTTAAAATTTTCAGAGCGAAGCAGGCAGAACTAATTGTGTTTTCTATTTGGTTCAATTCATGTTTCCAATTAAGAAAAGAATCAATTTCGACCCCTAGAAACCTGACAACCTCCACGGATCTTAGAGTGTCATCGTCAAAGGCTAGTTCTAGGATGTCCTTATTTTTTCGATCACTCTTAAACTGGACTATACTTGTTTTCTCCGTATTTAATTTCAAATTGTTATCTCTGAACCACTTATGAAAAATATTGATACTTATGATAAATTGAGGTTTCTAATATCATTTTTTTCTAAACTGAATAGTTTGCGCGAGAGACACTTCCAAAGTGGTAAAATGTGTGTGCCCCCCCCCCCCCGTAACTTCTAAAATAACAGAATGAAAAATCTACAAAAAATATATGATATACATTGCCATGCAAACTTCCACCGAAAATTGGTTTGAACGAGATCTAATAAGTAGTTTTTTTTAATACGTCATAAAACTTAAAAAAAAAAATTTTTTTTTCTTCAAACCCATACTTGTGGGGTATAGGGATAGGTCTTCAAAAATGATATTTAGGTTTGTAATATCATTTTTTTCTAAACTGAATAGTTTGCGCGAGAGACACTTCCAAAGTGAAAAAATGTGTCCCCCCCCCCCCTATAACTTCTAAAATAACAGAATGAAAAGTCTAAAAAAATATATGATATACATTACCATGCAAACTTCCACAGAAAATTGGTTTGAACGAGATCTAGTAAGTAGTTTTTTTGAATACGTCATAAATGGTACGGAACCCTTCATGGGCGAGTCCGACTCGCACTTGGCCGCTTTTTTCCTGTAAGCGTACTGGTTTTTCGTTAATAACTTATTTGATTCTAAGTAGTCCATTAGACTAGATGAAATTATTGACTCCACCAATTTTGAGATGGTTGGTACAATTGCGATCGGTCTATAGTTGTTGACATCATCAGCATCACGTTTCCCCTTAAATACGGGGCACACTCGTGTGTTCTTCAACACCTGAGGATATACACCAACTTCAAACATGTTATTAATAAGAACCAATAATATATCGGCTATTACTGGCCAGATACGTAAAAGTATGTTTAATGATACGTCGTATGTATCAACAGTTGCACGCGTTTTCAAACAACGATTGTACTACATTGTCTAAAAGCTCGCGCGTTACGATAGGAAGGGCAAAAATGGGTATGTCCGTGTGATAGAGGTGATTGTTCAGATAGCGGGTAGATAACAGCTCATCACTTTGAACCATGTACTTTGATGCAACAGATAAAAAATTGCAAGCAAATGCCTAATTAACTTATCAACTGGTTATAAAATATAAAGGTTTTCGTAAGTAAAAGGTTTCGTAATTAATCATTTCAATACAGCAACTGAAACCAATATTTCAAACTTTTTGATCATAGTCCGCTGAAAAGAGTACCTATTATCAGAAAATTTATGCCTATAGTCCGATCTGTGATGATAAGAAAAGTTAATTTTTTCCCTGTCGTCATTAAAATAGTTAGCTTCCAAAATCATTAATTAAATTCAATTCAATTTTAACATTCCTACCTCAACTTCCATAAACAAATGATATCGTCAGCTCGTAACTGCTATAAGAGGTTAGGGTTTATTATTAGGATAGTAAGGGATTTTCAGGACTCGAGTACCTTAAAGCTTCTTTACACATCTCTAGTCAAAAGCAAGCTTAGGGCAGCTGCAGTTGTTTGGAATCCTTATGAAGTATCCTACGTTTTGTTTCTCGAGAGGGTGCAGAAAGTTTTCCTCAGGTTTTTATATTAAAAAAACTTTCGGGTATTGTCCGTTTTTATATCCAACCAAATATTTACTAGGTTCTTTACGCTTGAACTCTTTGGAGGTAAGACGAAATTTAAAGCTCCTTTTTACAGCCTGTGATATCTTGCGAGGTGAATCGGCCTATCCCGAACAGGTGGCGCAATTACTGTGTCCGTACGCTAACCAGAGTTAATTTCTGGCTACCGTTACCTTGGTCTGCTTGAAGGACTAATATCGCGAATCGTATCACGCAGAAATTCCCCTCTTTCACCGTTTGCCCCTCCTGAATGCACTCTTAACATCAGCCCTCGAGTGTGATTTATTTGCTGGCAGGTGGAGAGAAGTGCGTGATGAATTGTTGAGGTTCTGCGAGAAGATTGATCTACGTCTTTCAACAGTTTGAATGTTTTTGTTGGATTTTTAGTGCGGTAAGCTGCTAAAAACAGCCGATGTATGATAATATTATTGCTTACATAATATTTTGTTTTCTTTTAAAATTCGTTTGTAGTTTTGCAGTGACTTTGTATAAAATACTGCTATGTTTTATAACTATTGTGAAATAATAATAATAAAATTTAAGGAATTATTTAATAAAAAAGCGGTAGTGGCCGAGTGGAGATGACGTTCGACTTTCAATCCGGAGGTCGCGGGTTGAAATCCTGGCTCGTACCAATGAGTTTTTCGGAACTTATGTACGAAATGTCATTTGATATTTACCACCAGCTTTTCGGTGAAGGAAAACATCGTGAGGAAACCTGCATACATCTGCAAAGAAATTCAAAGGTGTAAGTAAAGTCCTCAATCCGCATTGGGCTAGCGTTGGGACTATAGCCCGAGCCCTCGCATGAGAGGAGGCCTGTGCCCAGCAGTGGGACGTATATAGGCTGAATTATTATTATTATTAAAGACACAAGTAATAATCGATAAACATTGCATGTGTTCTCTCCCTAAGACTTGTCAAAAGTCGCACCCAAAATTCCCAGCCCTAATAATTAAGCGCTTGCCATAGCTCAAAAATTTTCTTAGAGTCAAGTTTTATTTGAGTATCGCTATAGTGGATTATCTTTCGTGCCCTGTTCCTTATTTCCAGTCGTATTCTCTTATTTTTTGTCATAAAAGCCAAATCACAAAGTCACAGTTCGTAATAAATAAAGTATTGAAAAGCCGGGGAATTTGAAGGAAATAAAAGAAACAGCGAGCCGCGCGAATTTTGTAAATAGAGATATGGCCCTCGAGCGGGTTTTATCTTTTATGTTAATAACTCTGAAAACATACTTCCGCCTTAAATTTTGCTCGTCGAGTCCCTCGGCTATATAACTAGCTATTTTATGCTAAAATTATTCTACTCTCGTATGCAGGATTTTTTCGTGATATTTTTTTTTTTTGCAAGGCAATTTTAACCTTTCAAGGTTTTGGTTCGAGTCTGCCCTTGCAAATATACTATAGTTTCTGTGTGAATATAACATGTTTTATGGCATTTGTCCTTGATTAAAAAGTGTTAAAATTCAATGTAAAAACTACAATTGGTTATCCGGAAATGGGAGTGGGTTCTTCAAGCATTTTACAACGTCAATCGTATTTCTGACTCGCATCCATGGTCGCCGCACTAGCCGGGTTTTATCCATTCGCTCGTTCACCTTGATAAACTCGCTACGCGACACGGATCGTTACAGTCCTTTAAGGATTATGATGTATGTAGTATATAATTTGTATATAAACCCTTAAATAGAGTTCACATGTAACACAATGTGTAAAAAAAACTCCAATAAATAATTGAGTCGACAAGACAGTGATACGCAAGTGCAAGTTTTTTACATAATAATATGTAAACAATAAGTGGGTATTTGCACTACAATCACGTAGACAAGAATGCATTGCAACTTGCGTATCACGGCCTTGTCGACTAAATTATTTGTTCGAGTCTATTTTTGGAGAAACTCTGTCCACATCTCTGTTTTTAAACGTATTCTATTCTAATTGAAAGTCGTAAATTGTTCAGGTGGAGACAATAGGTGACGCATACATGGTGGTTGGGGGCGTACCGGAGCGATGCTCGCGACACGCTGCCGAGGTAGCATCGCTCGCGCTTCACGTGCTGGATGCGGTGCCTAAGATACGAATGAGGAATATGCCAGCTGCCCGACTTCATATACGAATTGGTAAGTACCATAATTAAAGTATTCAGAGACATAAGTAGGTACTCAAACAATTTGTAGATGTTTTACATTTTTGAAGTGAAAACTTCTGTAGAGCGGCGCTGTGCACTTTTAGTGTTGGGGAAAAAATGTTAAACTCGCGACAGGTCACGTGCCCGACAGATTCGTCAAATGGAAAATTCGTAAGACGGACACGTGACCTGATCGAAAAACTCCATGATGGTTCTAGTAATGATGATGGTGTAAGAGTCGTTGAAATTATGGATGGAAGTTAGTTATTCTGAGAGGTAAACTTTTTAATGTTATTAATTGTAATAGTTCTGAAGTGTTAAATTTTTAATGTCAAAATTGTCGTTTGCGTACGATAGCGCAATAAATGAATATTGTATTTTACCTCATAAATGATAGTACTTTTATACTGATAATTAAACCAATTCGTGCAAAATTATTCCCTAACCATTCCAAAATATCAAAAATGCACAACACGTTAATATTCAAGTTTTCACTTCTGCCGGCACTCCCGGAGTGCAACCCATTGTTTATTTTCCTTATCTCACTTAGAATTTTTTCTGCGCAATGTTTCACAGAAACTCCACAGAGCTTGTTTTAAAATAGTTTAATGAACTTTTAATGAAACAATTACCCGTTTAAAATTTGTTTTAAATGTCGCAAAGTTTAAAATGACTTGAAAATAACTATTTGTGTCTAAAAAGTGTTACTTCAAAGTTTTCTAATAAAAGTTGAGCAAGTTTAATTGCTTGGTCATTACGATTGTCCTTCGAATAATTTAATTTATTATGGTTCAATATCATATATATGGTATCAATTAATAATAATCAATAAAACTTATTTTGTACAGTTAATCTTTATTTTCCAGAGCATAAATAAACAACTTACTACTAAGCATACTAAACAAAATCAAAACAATAAAATGGTAACAAGAAAAATCATAAATAAACAAAATAACAATTGATTAGATACCGTATGGTTTTGGATCCACATTGGGATGTTTTAGATATACTTGATTATATTGTGCACTAATGTTGGTAGGATAAAACGTATTCACATCAAAAGCATACCATTATCGGTCACAAATGACGAACCAGTGATGCTCCTAGCCTTGTCACTGGCTAAAAACAGAATCAGATCCGCAGTTTCTTCAGGTTCTGATATATTCTTCAAAGCTGTTCCTTGCTTAAACTTCTCCCAGTATTTATCTGGGTTAGGAGCACCAGCGTTTGCTACTATGTCAGTCTTAACCGGACCTGGGTTTACGCTGTTCACCCTCACCCCAAACTGAGCAAAATCCAAAGCTGTACAGCGTGTAAAGTGGTCCAATGCAGCTTTAGATACGGCGTAACACATATAGTTCTTCCCAGGAACCTTCAACCCGGCAATACTTGAGATGTTGATGATATTACCTTTCGTCTCGATCAAGTGGGGAGCAGCTAGACTTGTCAAAAGAACTGTTGCACGTACGTTAGTGTTCATGACCATGTCGTAATACTGCATTATGCTTTCGTCGAGCATAGATGAGATACCAACTATCCCAGCGTTGTTTATTAGAATGTCTATCTTGCCAAAGTGTTCCACTGTCCTCTTCACGATGGTTTTTGCTTCTTCATCTTGACTTACGTCCGCTATGATGATCAGAGGTTTGGCACCGAGTTCTTCGCATTGTTTGGATACTTTGCCGAGTCTTTCTTCGTTTCTGGCCACTAAAGCTACCTTAGCACCTTCTTTGGCCAATGCTATGGCTGCGGCAGCCCCGATCCCGGAGCTCGCACCAGTTACTATTGCCACTTTATCGGTGAAACTCATTGCCGTAAGTTCTGAAAGACACCAAGAAAGGTACTGTTGATTTAATAATTGGATGGGCTACTTATAGTATATTGGTTGCAGAGAATATCAACGAAGGATTTAAAATAATTTTAACAATAGTAGTCTTTATGTTAACACAATAAGAAATTCAGATTATTTTTATGGTCACGTGCCAAAAATGTAAATGAACCATTTTGTTTAAAGTGCAGAATTTATATTCTAATGTTACCTGTTAACCTTTCATTTGTCACGTATTGTACGTAGATTTTACCATGCATTGTGTTTAAATGTATTAAATAATAAATTTACTGGTGTACCTTTTCGTTGTACGAACGTATATATAATAAAACTTAAATAGTGTTGATGTTTTGGTCCCGCGTACTTGTATTGTACAAGTACAAAATTCAATTCGAGTTTTGAAATCGTTAAGAAATAAATGAAAGTTCCAAATTCAAAAACCTTATTATTTTGATATAGTTTTAAAAGCACCCAAGTTCCGTAGCTCAAAAGGAAAAAAAAGTACCCTTATAGGATTACTCGTGCGTCTGTCTGTCTGCCTGTCTGGCCGTCTGTCACCAATAAAGTTAAAATTTAGTTCGTGTCTAAGAGACGGACATACAACGTCAACAAATGTATTTAAAACATAGGGGGGTAAATTAGAGATTACAATTCATTTGGGGGGTAAATTAAAAAAATTAAAAACAAATTTTTGCAAACAAAATCGCGTTACGAGGGGTGATCCAAAAGTAATGATAATCAGTATGACAGAAACATCACAAGTTTAAAAACATATTTTATTTTTCTATTTCGTAAGCTTACTCGCATTAAAAAATCAGCGCCATCTCTGTCAGCCATACATTCAATTCCAAGTAATGGCTTTTTTCCTATACATCGATATAAAATATTAGCATATAGCTATAGTATAGTATAGTTGTAAATATATAAGCCACCGCGCCATAACACTTAATATTAGTCGTGCATCTGGTTTTTGATCTGACTCTGACCCTTTCGGGTTTTCAAGACGTTTCACTCACGTTTCATTTCCAAAAAAACATTAAAAATTTCATGATACACGGAACCCTTAGAACGAGATTCCAACTCGCACTTGTCTGGTTTTTTTGACGTTGTTAATTTGTTAATGTATGTATATATTCGTTTGTTTTTACAGTGTAGGTACCTATCCAATAATGCATCACCATAGCGCGCGTATCATTTAAAGATAAAGATAGTTTATTTTATAATGTGCTAATGAACATCAAATAAAGCTCGTTACTTAAATTTGTTACTTACACAAGGTCAGACAAAGAACAGAACAGCCTCAACATCTAACGTATGTATATTTCCACAGGTATACACAGTGGGCAGTGCGCCGCGGGCGTTGTGGGTGTTAAAATGCCTCGTTACTGCCTGTTCGGGGACACGGTCAACACTGCAGCACGCATGGAATCCAGCGGGGAACCTCAGAGGATCCACGTCAGCAACGACACGTACAAGCTGCTGCGGCAGCATGGCGGGTACCATTTCAAGGAGAGGGGGATTGTCAATATCAAGGTAAAAGTCGAAGATAGGTACCATTAAAAAATGTAGGCTAACCGAAGCAACAGCGATTCATGCCAACAACGACGCGTATAAACTGTTAGAGTAGGACCAAGCTTAGTTAGCAGCGATTTTGATAGCACAGACTATGAAAGTGTTCAATAACATAATAATTACATGGAAGTTTGACGTTCAAAATAACACTTCCCCAATTTGTGTTATCAAAATCGCTGCCAACTTAGCTTGGTCCGACTCTACGACAGCACAGAGGGTACCAGGGTAAGGGTTGAAGATAAGTATAATTTAAAAGGAAATGTAAAATGCGGAGGGAGGAAGATAAAAGTAAGACGCGAAAGACGTAAACCTACTATAACGAGCAACACAGCAGGTACCAGTTTAAATAGAGGGGTATTTTGAAAACATTAAGGCAAGGATGTAAGAAAGATACTGTTCTACGGTTAAAAAAATATAGACAAACGGGATCGACAGAGAATTCAATCAACAGAGAAACGGAAACCTACGAGTACTGTAGTATACCGGACGGATACCATTTTAAGGAGAAGGGCATTGTGAATATCAAAGTATTGCATAAAATATTAGGTACCATTAAAAAAGTCACTGAATGACGGATTAACTGACGCAAACAGCACATAATAAAAGGTAATCGTAAACATATCAAGCTGTCATTTACAATTTATTGCAACTCGTAAAGGGGCCCCGAATATTTTTACTTCAGCCCATAAAAAATGATGGCTTTCTTCTAGTGCAATTTTAGGCAATTCGTGGGCTAAAGTCACAAATATATCATCTCCCAAAGGTTTGCAATATTAGGTATGTTATTGTTAAATCTCTAGCGTCCTTGAAATGGAGTCACAAAGTTTGCGATTTTAGCAGACGTAACACTTTTATAAAAGGTGCCGAATCCAATAAATGTATCAAATTGAACATAAGGATTTAGAGGAAAAAAATATCGGCACAAAATTTCTAGGTATAAAAAATATTATATTTTAAAATTGCAAGTTTAGATCTTTAAGAAATAGTAAAATGTAATGGTACTTCCGTCCTAAGCCAAATTGACGTGTCTTAAATGAAAATTTACTGTATTAATTCGTTTTACGATAGCGATTTATTTTCAAATAACTTATTCAAATAACTTGTTTTAGGGTAAGGGCGACATGAAAACATGGTGGCTGGTCGGAGAGGACCATGAGAGAAGAAAAAACTCTCTATTCCGATATCGTAAGTAAAATAAATACAAAATCTTTCTAAGAATAGGTACAGTCACGGACTTTAATTATTGAGCCATTAAGGTATTACTTTACATCGGACATTTCATACCGTTAGTATTTACAACGAAATTAGCTTTAACCCTAAATAAAGTCTGTGTCCGTACTACATAGTTGTAACAGTTTTGAATTATTCACGGTTAGTTTCACTAGACTTAAATCGAATTGATCTTTATAGCGATAAGTTTGTCTCTTGTTACCTACTCATTTAAGTCCTGTCTTTGTTTGTAATATGAACTTTTCTCTAGTAGTGCACAATAAAGACTTTTTATTATTATTTATCACGGTTTATATCCCGGTTGATTTAATTCTACATAGTTATATTCGTAGGTCTGCAGGTGTAGGTTTCAGTTTGTGTGTCGAGAAATAAAAATAATAATGCAACCTATATGAGAGAATGAGAGGCCCGCATGAGAAGAGGCCTGTGCTCAGCAGTGGGACGTATATAGGCTGAATTATTGTTTTATTATTATCTTTATATGAGAGAATAAGTAGCAGTTATTTTATTTTATTTTATTCGGAAAACCAACAGCTTAAGTAAACTAAAACTAGGTAAACATAAATATATATCAGAGAAGCCAATTACAGGTTTCCATAGACAGGAAAGTTACAGGATGTTAGTCACAAGAGGTTCTCGAGGAGGCTCGCATAATTTTAACATTTAGTTTTAACTACTATGTGTATGTATGTTAGTGTGGGACAAATCTCGGAAGCTAGGTTTGACCAGCTTCCCGATCTTCGATTGAGCTGAAGTTTTGCATACATATGTAAATTGGATGACAATACATTATTATGATAACATGAAGCTGGCAATTTTCCATCGTCAATGGGTAGCGGTTCTGGCGACAGATTGGTGCAGTGGTGTCATGGAGCACCTGGTTTTGTACTCTTGTGTACCCTTCAACGGCCAAGTCACACAACATTAACTATAATAATAAAGAAATCGCAGTAAGGAACCTTAGACTTGGCACGACTTTGTCTAGATTTCATTACTTTTTAGAGCAGCAAGCAACTCCATCGAGACTTGGCTAGTTTTTTACAGAATGTTTTTGGTGGGATTAATTGAACATTAATTTTTTTTTTAATATTTATCTTATCAAATAATTTACCATATTAGAACATTCCTAAGAAGGAACTCTACTCAGGATCTCAGTCAATGTCCAGAGAGTAGACACGTTGTATATTCACGGGATTCAAAATTTTAATTCAGATGTTTTATGGCAAGTTTGTGTGTTCGGACCAGCGAGGCAGATCTTTACAGGTTTAGACGTCTGGACTTTAGTAAAGGACGTCTTTATCAATTTTTCACAACTGTCGCAAGGTTTAAAAAATCGGTCAAGTGCGAGACGGGCTCGAGCATGAAGGATTTTTACCACCACACAATTTTTATGTTTATATTTTTTCCTTAATAACAAATCATGACTGACCGGTTCCTAGTTGTTACATTGATTTTAAAACATTTACAATACAGTAACGAGTACACCGAAGTTGAGGTTTTTATATTAAACCACAAAATTAGGTTCGCTTCTTAATTATATAATTTAAATATTTTTTTATGGAAAAGCTCCTTAAATGGTTAGCTAGGTTCGGCTATAAATAGTTATAGAGTTTTCAAGAAAATTAATAAAATTAGGAGAAATAATTCGTGTAGTTTTGTAAATTGGTTTAGTTATACATGGTGGTCTCCAGATAAACATACTAAAAGTCCTCGAGGGTGGGAGTTGTGCTGAGGGTGAGGGTTTTAGATTTGTGCACATATCTTGGATATCTGTACAAAAAGCATTAAAATTAGTTCGGACAACGGTTTTACCATAAAATTTCCTCCAAATTAGGTTACCCTTTCCCCCCTACACCCTCAATACAACTCCTTCCCTTGAGGACTTTTAGTATGTTCATCTGAACACCAACAGGTATAATTGTAACAATTTACAAAACTACACGAATTATTTCCTCTGATTGCCCATATTCGGGTTAATTTTCTTGAGATATTCCCTTTTTTACCCTTCGGCTACAGAACCCTAAAAATAATTACATTCCCGTCGGGACAGGGCTGATTCTGCAAACAAACTTAGCTGCCGATTTGTCATCATTAGAGAACCTAGGTAAATTTATTTCAGGTATTTAAAATGGTTTTTGTACTAAGTTCACTTGGATTGAATACTTGTAATAAATCTAAATTTATTGAGAGGCGAGTCTGTGTAATATAATTAAGGGTTGCTATTAGGGCTCCCAAATACGAAACTTCTCAGAATACCGGTACTCTTCTTCTTCTTCAGCCTAGCGTTTTCCGGGCGTAGCGCCAGGGTCCGCTTTCCTACTTAATCTTCTCCACTTTGCCCGGTCTTCGGCATCCTTAGATGTGAGATTGTTTTCTTCCATGTCCGCTGTCACGACGTCCAGCCAGCGCTTCTTACCGAAAGTTTCTTCATCTATCCCGGGATACCGGTATGGAATGAGGAATATTTAAAATGTCAGAGATTTATCAAAAATGGGTATTAAAAGGTTAATTGTAACGCCAATTATGTCCTAATTGCTTTAGGGACAATGGAAAATTAAGTATTTAATGTCGCTTGTTGTAAAGATTTGGTTTCGCACTCTAGGTTGGTAATCATTTCATGTTTGATAGATAGTTTATAAGGCTCGTACGCTCATCACAGTCACCAGCCACTTAAGTATGACTGCAATGGATTTTTAGTTTAACCGCATTTAATTTAATAACAGTAAAACTCTACATGTTCATTCTATTAAGCGGTACAACATGCGGCAAAGAAATATATAGAATAGGTACGCATAACGTATTGTTTTGACAAAACAAAAAAGTTGACTGGATTCATTTTATATATTTTATTAGTTATTAGTAAAATGTACCAGCATTTGCTAATTTGTTTATTTACTGGTACAGCGATCATCAAATAAACAACTCAAAATATTGTTTAAAATAATGAAAAAAATCTAGTCAGCCTATCCTAAAACAAAATTAGATAAAAAATGTATGAGCTATTACTTTTTACACTAATAAAGTCCATTCATAGTTAAATTTAAATACATGATCCTTGCTCATTTCCTAATGCATATCCGTCTATCTATACATAGTTGAAGAAATAAATAATTTTACAGTGCACATGGTGCTACTTTCCCGCATGCGTGCGTAAAGGAGAGTCTGCTTGCAGATGTCGAAACTTTAAAGAGCCATATGTACTGCAAAACGTTGTACGATACACGTGCGAATAGGTAATTCGCAACTCGTTGCGAATTTCCTATTTTCTGCATTTGTATCGTAAATAACTAATTCATGCCACTTGCCATGCTTCATTTGCAGAAATATTCATCGTCAAATATTTATTTTTACTTGGCTAGTTAGAGGCGACTAACGTGTAGTGGGCTTCTTGATGCGACCGCACGTAACTATTTTCATAGATATAAAGGATTTTTACAGCGCATTTCGTAAATTTCTAAAAATAGTGAGTTGTTGGGAAAAGCCATTAAAATACGGGATCCCGATATTGCGGTCATTCTCTCGGGGAATATGCCTCGTTTTGACATCTGAAGCTATGTACATTATAATAACTGACAGCCTATCTCGATTTGTATTTGTATTCGATTTAATATATTCATGGACGAAGGTTATTTCTAAAATGAATATTGTGTTGATTTAAATTATGATTTTATATACCTATTTGTTATAGTAATTTAATAAATTTCCTCCAAAAATGTTCAGTGAAATAATACGCTGGCGAATATTTACCAAATAATGTTCTACTCTTTTGTTTTTAAATATACGACTTAAATTTCCAGGTCGATATTTGTTCTATAAAGAGAGTGAAATGGGCTCGGTACGGATGTCATAAGACACAAAGAATTTTTCAACACACTTGCTCAATAAGACGTTTTTATTCCACCGATTTTCGGCTTATAATCCTAGATATTAGATATTAAACACGCGTGCTTTTTCAGTATATTATAACACTCGTGCTTTTTCATTATAATTATTATCCGACTGAGTTAAGAAGGTATCTGATTGCTAATAATATGCATGGAAACGGAGCCTTTTTAATTTAGTCGCGTAATACATTTTTTTAAACAACTCTTAGGTTTCAAATGTTAGTTCAAAGAGGTTTTATCACAACAAACATAATTTATAGATTAAATTATCTCGTAAATTACTTTCTGTTTTTATTATTTGTTGTTATAGTGGCAACAGAAATACATAATCTGTAGAAATTTCAACTGGCTAACTATCACGGTTCATGAGATAAAGCCTGGTGACAGACGGACGGACGGACGGACAGCGGAGTCTCAGTAATAGGGTCCCGTTTGACCCTTTGGGTACGGAACCCTAAAAACCATCTTCACAGTACAGTTTGATATGCTATTTAAATTATTTATAACTATAATGCATAACAATTAAAACAAGCCCCGAGACGTAAAATACTTGTCGTGGAGGAGTTCCATTCTGGTACTAATGGGCAGTTCCATTTCACCAAATAGCACTGTTTAGATTTTTAAAAATGCTATAAGTATGCTATTGAAATTTGAGAAGTTCCCTCAATTTCACTTGGAATCCATCATTTATTTTAACAAAAAGGTTGCTTAAAAACCTAACTTGCTGAACAACTTTACGAAGATGACATATCGCCAAACATAAAATACGAGTACGTGTCGTTGAGGTGTTCCTTTCTGGTCTTCATCAGCAGTTCAATTTTTTTATACTACGTCGGTGGTAAGCAGTCTTCGTAGCCTTTCAAATGTCACTTTTTTGTCAATCCAAAAATCACTATAGGTGTGCTTATAATATTTGAGGAGTTCCCGCGATTCCGCATGGATGCCATCATCAGAACCAAGGGACCAATCTGTAAAATTCGAAATCGTTTGAGTAATTACTGAATTCTGAAGTACTGGGTACAAAAAATTAAAAACATAACCAAATTGAGAACATCTTACTTAAGAAATTTTGAAGTCGGTAAAAACTTCGAAATGCACGGTTTCCAAGTCTTCCAACTATGTATATGGGTCCGAAGTTAAACGGAAGTTTGCTGCCGTTCGCTTGGTCTAAAAAATACTTGAATAATGAATACAGACTCGGTTGAAATATTTACAAAGGGAGCGTAATTTACATTCAGAATATTCAGATATAATAAATAGCCTGAGGTGTATTCCCAGTTTAAAGCTACCCGTGGCAAATTCAGAATTTTATTTCATGGATAAAGAAAAACAAACAACGTGCGCACAGAATAAGCTCACGAAACTTCACGTTTATAATATTTGTAGAATTGCGTTTTTCAGAATAAAAGATACGTTTAAAACGTAAGTACCTACTCGTAAATTCGTCGACAGTCTTAAGTCGGTCTAAACTGCGAAATTGCATGGAGAAATTATGAATAAATTCATTGATAAATTCGCCATGTTTTTTTACGGCCGACGCCACTAACATACAGGTATTAATCATTATCACTTTCGTTAAACGCCTAGAAGATTCCAAATAGTATATTTTTTCAGTAATTTTCAATACAAAACTAATTTATAAACTTTTTCTTAAGAAAATAATATACCTACTTAAAGCAATAGGTACACGTGAAGGTTTTACGAATCTTATACCGTCAAAAATAAAATAAAAACTCTATCAGAGATAGGCTAAAAAGCTGTTAATTTATCCACCTTGCCCCCCACCCGCTTCCGCGCGTGGCGAACATTCTAAAAACTTTCACGCTCTTAAAAACCAATTCAGTCTGAAACTGAAATAAACAGTACCCCTAGTGTAACTTTGATCGACATCATAACGTGACGAACGCGTTTGCGTTAAGTCTCATTTTGTATAGGATTTTGAGGTTCCAAAACGTCCCGCTTGGCGCGCTCTTTCGAAATCCAATACAAAATGAGACTAAACGCAAACGCGTACGTCACGTTTGGAAATCGAATTTATTTACACTAGGGGTACTGATAGCTACCTATATTTCAAACCGGGTTTGAGTTTTTTTCATATTACGACTTTGTCAGCGTAACTGATATATTCTAGCACTAAGAATCACGGAGCAAAGCCATGGACGGACAAATGGACAGACAGACAGACAGACCGAAATAGCGAAACTTCTTCTTCTTCTTCTTAGTTGACTACGGAACCCTAAAAAACGAATTCTAAATTATCCATGTCTCTAACATCTTTGTAAGTAAGTACATATAATAATTAGTTTATACTTATACTACATAATGAAAGGCATTAAAATACGACTGTTAAAAAGACCACACGAGTGTTTGAATGAATACCTAATTATGTACAGTTACATACACTATTTTATCTATACACATATTATAAACTCTCTATAATGTATTCACTAACTGGTAATTGCATGTTACAGCCAGCATTGAGGCATCATCATTAATCAGCATCATTGCTCTCTGGCGAAACTTGCGGATTTTTTTAAATTCTATACGGCGGTTTTCCTATAGTTAGTTTAAAAACAAAAATCAAATTAATTTTATACATACAAACTAATTAAAAGATAAACTGTACGTATTACTTTATGGTAAAATGGCGGTAAAATGGTAACCATGCTAACCAACCAACCAACCAACTAACATACGAGATTTGTCAAAGTTGTTTGCAATTGACTTTTCATTTCGAATAAAACGTAATCTCGACTGATATTAGAATAGAAGTCAACTATTTTTTTTCCTCAAAGATGTTCTAAATTAAAATGTAATTAAAAATCGATTTCGATATTATATTTATATATTAATTACGCAATAATAACATTTTCACAGATAATCAATTTGTTGTAACAAAACAGTTTATTTTAGCGTTAGCCATTATTATGAGCAGAGATCGGCGGGGGTGAGCTGATTTTACGTCATTAATGTCATGTAGCTGTGTCTTGTAAATGTTAATATGGATATGAAGTATCCATATACAAGGTGCCCGTGAAGCGAAAAATGTTATATGACTTTTTGTGAAATTGGACAAAAAAAAATCTTTTGTTTTCTTTTTCCCTTTTTTTGAACACTCCTGTACATAAAACGTAATTTTTATTGATAAACGCATAACCTAAACTTAACTAAAAAGTTTTTTTTTTATTTGGGGGTAGCCTCTCGAATGCATTTTTTTACTTTTTCGATGTCAATCAATAGGTATGTCCAGACTAGACCTCAAAGTGGCAATACCGCAGTCAAAAATGTGTTTTGTACCGACTTATGGCGAAATAATGATTTCGAAAAACATTTAAATATCTCTGAAACTAAGGCCTAGATTAGGCCAATCCAGAAAATTTTATATGACATTTTAGTTTCTAAATATTACCAGGAATGCTTAGTTAAAATTTCTCGCAATGCTCACGGGCACCTTGTATAAATATTAAAAGATGATAAGACTGAAATGATTAAACTAAAATTAAAATTCATTACAAAACGAGTGCTAAGATGTTTTATAGTCATAGTCATAGTCATAGTCATTTATTTTATAAAGCCAATTTTATTTATTTATTGTACATTTAATTTTCTGTGCTATAGTAATAAATAACTATAAGTTTTTCTATATTTTCAGTTTTTAATTTGTTTTTCCTTCAGTTTTATTTGAGCTTTATTTGTATATAGAAAAAGATCTTTCTACATCCACTGAGGTGAGTGGAGTGAAATGGATATACAATAATAATTATATTATCTAAGGAAGCTTGCTTTAATACTATATGAAACTTTTTCTCACTTAGGCAGAAAGCTGTGCAAAATAGATTAATCACATTCCGTATGTTTTGATTGCGACGTGACGTGAAGGCAGCCCAAATAAAATAATTTAATTAGTTTATAATTATTAATTACACATGGGGCAATTACCATTAAATGACAAACCATGTCTATGTTATGCAAAAACTGAAAACAGCTCACCCCCGCCGATCTCTGATTATGAGGATTATGAAAGCATCATAGATATTTGTGTAGATAAAATATTACTACGCCATGTTTACGTGATTTTAATATGACGACTAAATGTATGACTTTGTGATTAGCACCGACGTGTGTATTTTGATAAATAATCTTATCCACAGTAGCAAACCACTGTCTTTACCGTCATTTTTAAATTCCCAGACAACCTTCAAAATGATTTAATTCCAATATTGACGTAAGTAAAATGCCAATCAGGTTTCCGAACCAGAACTTATTAAGACAGAAAGCCTGTCTTATTTATTTAGTTAAGGACATTACATTTCGGATCAAAAGTTTCCAGTGTTTATTATTTTATTTCAAGATTCATTACGTAACTCAACCGTAGCGATTCTCGTTAGGGCCAACAATTTCATTTTTACGTTTGTTCTTTTTAGAGTGAACTCTTTTTTTGGCTTCCGCTGGCAAAGACAAAGTTGTTTATCAAGATACGCAAATAAGCAATAGGCATGACGTACATCTAGCTAGAAAGTGCCATTACTTAGCTCCTTAATGTTTAGTATAGTTTCAGGTAGATCGATTTTGACGGTAGTTACATTAAACCAATAAATACCGAGTAGGTAGGATAGGTTCATTAGGTTGCTTCACATTCCTGAAGGGCAAGCTGTCTATATAGGCGTCGACTCAGAGAACGAGGCAAAGATTTTCACGTTTTACGATATGTCTTGGAATTTCATGATCTGCCTTATCTTACGATCGGCCGCCGACATATGTATATACAAAATAAAACCTTAATACTAAGTACACTCTCTAGCAAGCAGGCAATGATGCCTACTAGAATTTGAGTTTCAAAACTTTCAAACATCGAATCTTAGACAACGGCGTCACCGAACTCAAAAGTTACCTAACTACATCATAGATATAAGGAGTAAGGAGATTTATAACGAAGCATAATTTCAACGAGTCTCGCTGTCTCCAACTGTCCCCCACCACATCATTAAAGGCGTGGCCAGACAACCAACTCACGCGCTGTGATTGGCCAAACCGCGCGGTGTAGGAGCCTAGAGCGGCGGCACTAGAGTGAGGACAATTCGATAGAGCTATCGATATTTTACATGTTCTGAACATGACCTTAAAGTTTTGACATTTTTGTTTTAAGTAATAATTGCCATAGACTTAATTTATATTCCTTTAAATTTTTAACCTTATTTACGAGCTAAGAATTTTAAGGTACGTGTAAGGTATATTAGTTGATCCATAAGTTCTCTCACAGGTTTTTACTGATAAAATGTAATATAAAGGTTTTAATTAAAAAAACATGTATCATGATGCTTAACTAATCAAATTGGTTTAAATTTTAGTCATTATTATTTTTTTTTTTTTAAATTGTTTACTTTGGGATTGTCGTTAGACGCGAGCGCTTCATTAATAGTTTCAGTTTATTATAGCATATATTAGTTATGAAGAACTGCGAAAGCAAGTTATAGTAAATGATATTGTAAGTATAATGCACCATTAAATGCACCATTAAATGAAGCGCTGGTGGCCTAGCGGTAAGAGCGTGCGACTTGCAATCCGGAGGTCGCGGGTTCAAACCCCGGCTCGTACCAATGAGTTTTTCGGAACTTATGTACGAAATATCATTTGATATTTACCAGTCGCTTTTCGGCGAAGGAAAACATCGTGAGGAAACCGGACTAATCCCAACAAGGCCTAGTTGACCCTCTGGGTTGGAAGGGCAGATGGCAGTCGCTTTCGTAAAAACTAGTGCCTACGCCAAATCTTGGGATTAGTTGTCAAGCGGACCCCAGGCTCCCATGAGCCGTGGCAAAATGCCGGGACAACGCGAGGAAGAAGAAGATAATGCACCATTAAATAAGCTTTTAAATCATATGTACGAATAATAAGGAAAGAGTGATCATAATTATCAGTAAAAATCTTTCTGATAGAACTTTTGGATCGACTAAGTATACAATATACTATTATTTTAAACATATTTATATTCTATCGTTATATAAATGAGGCGAAGTGTAACTGGAAACATTTTTCTTGAAAATGATCCGAACAAATAACACTTTTCTCGCTCGTAATCCAGTTAGGGCCCTCTACCTGTAGCATCTATCCATTTTTCTTTAATACTGGGATTTTTCGGGAAACTGAAAAAAATTGCAATCATGAACATATTTGATTATACCTAGTGCAGTTATTCGAATCGTTGCTAAGAACCGGAATAAAATATACTTATAGGTATAAACTATAATGTTCTAAATAAATTGTACTTAATTAAATCAGTTTATTTTTTGGCTTACCTATTCGATTTTTAATCCAAATTAATAAGTACGAGTATTAAATTAAACATTAGGTGCATATAAAATAATTGTAAAATTTTACTTGAATAATAATTACTTTCATACACACTATATCCAAACATTTTTATCGATAACGCTCAAAGATCAATTATATGCACGAGCACCACTCTACTTCGCGGCGTCAATGAAGGGAGCGGTTGGCGGTCGTACCAAGAAACAATAATGCCCCTGTGAATATCGTTAGCGGTTTAATGCATTGCGCCGTTGCTAAGAACACTACAAATAGTTTTCCATGCCAAAGCGTCAATATAGGATGCATAGACAAATTGCCACGCGTTTGTATGACAACATGGTCTGACTCAGACAAATCATATGTCACTGGATTTATTTGTTAAAATGTGTGGTTTTATTGACTAATACGTGAAAAAAAATGTACTCACATGTGGTATGTAACTCCATGATCCTTATAGTTTTTGAATACACTCCTATTTCGACACAAAATAACGCTATGAGTCGGCATTTCAATAAAATTGACGCGCACATTGTTCAATGACAGCTAATTTGCTACTGTCTCATTGCGGGCCGGTATGGCCACGATGTGGCCATGTCGCGGCGACACGCGCCACGCCTCTGTCAGCCATCTAGTACTTTCTATGATCTGAGACCTACAGTCAACTAAGTTGTCTGTGTCAGTCTGAGCAATCAGTAGTAGTATTTAATTAGTTACGTGAACTTTGAGTTCGGTGTAGTAGTATGTAGTTCTCAGATCATAGAAAGTACTAGATGGCTGACGGAGGCGTGGCGCGTGTCGCCGCGACATGGCCACATCGTGGCCATACCGGCCTGCAATGAGACAGTAGCAAATTAGCTGTCATTGAACAATGTGCGCGTCAATTTTATTGAAATGCCGACTCATAGCGTTATTTTGTGTCGAAATAGGAGTGTATTCAAAAACTATAAGGATCATGGAGTTACATACCACATGTGAGTACATTTTTTTTCACGTATTAGTCAATAAAACCACACATTTTAACAAATAAATCCAGTGACATATGATTTGTCTGAGTCAGACCATGTTGTCATACAAACGCGTGGCAATTTGTTTATGCATCCTATATTGACGCTTTGGCATGGAAAACTATTTGTAGTGTTCTTAGCAACGGCGCAATGCATTAAACCGCTAACGATATTCACAGGGGCATTATTGTTTCTTGGTACGACCGCCAACCGCTCCCTTCATTGACGCCGCGAAGTAGAGTGGTGCTCGTGCATATAATTGATCTTTGAGCGTTATCGATAAAAATGTTTGGATATAGTGTGTATGAAAGTAATTATTATTCAAGTAAAATTTTACAATTATTTTATATGCACCTAATGTTTAATTTAATACTCGTACTTATTAATTTGGATTAAAAATCGAATAGGTAAGCCAAAAAATAAACTGATTTAATTAAGTACAATTTATTTAGAACATTATAGTTTATACCTATAAGTATATTTTATTCCGGTTCTTAGCAACGATTCGAATAACTGCACTAGGTATAATCAAATATGTTCATGATTGCAATTTTTTTCAGTTTCCCGAAAAATCCCAGTATTAAAGAAAAATGGATAGATGCTACAGGTAGAGGGCCCTAACTGGATTACGAGCGAGAAAAGTGTTATTTGTTCGGATCATTTTCAAGAAAAATGTTTCCAGTTACACTTCGCCTCATTTATATAACGATAGAATATAAATATGTTTAAAATAATAGTATATTGTATACTTAGTCGATCCAAAAGTTCTATCAGAAAGATTTTTACTGATAATTATGATCACTCTTTCCTTATTATTCGTACATATGATTTAAAAGCTTATTTAATGGTGCATTATCTTCTTCTTCCTCGCGTTGTCCCGGCATTTTGCCACGGCTCATGGGAGCCTGGGGTCCGCTTGACAACTAATCCCAAGATTTGGCGTAGGCACTAGTTTTTACGAAAGCGACTGCCATCTGCCCTTCCAACCCAGAGGGTCAACTAGGCCTTGTTGGGATTAGTCCGGTTTCCTCACGATGTTTTCCTTCGCCGAAAAGCGACTGGTAAATATCAAATGATATTTCGTACATAAGTTCCGAAAAACTCATTGGTACGAGCCGGGGTTTGAACCCGCGACCTCCGGATTGCAAGTCGCACGCTCTTACCGCTAGGCCACCAGCGCTTCATTTAATGGTGCATTTAATGGTGCATTATACTTACAATATCATTTACTATAACTTGCTTTCGCAGTTCTTCATAACTCTATGTAACATGCTGGAATTGCTTTCAATTGGTGACGAAATATGCTATAATAAACTGAAACTATTAATGAAGCGCTCGCGTCTAACGACAATCCCAAAGTAAACAATTTAAACAAACATTACATCAAATAATGACTAAAATCTAAACCAATTTGATTAGTTAAGCATCATGATACATGTTTTTTTAATTAAAACCTTTATATTACATTTTATCAGTAAAAACCTGTGAGAGAACTTATGGATCAACTAATATACCTTACACGTACCTTAAAATTCTTAGCTCGTAAATAAGGTTAAAAATTTAAAGGAATATAAATTAAGTCTATGGCAATTATTACTTAAAACAAAAATATCAAAACTTTAAGGTCATGTTCAGAACATGTAAAATATCGATAGCTCTATCGAATTGTCCTCACTTTAGTGCCGCCGCTCTAAGCTCCTACACCGCGCGGTTTGGCCAATCACAGCGCGTGAGTTGGTTGTCTGGCCACGCCTTTAATGATGTGGTGGGGGACAGTTGGAGACAGCGAGACTCGTTGAAATTATGCTTCGTTATAAATCTCCTTACTTCTTATATCTATGCTGTAGGTAGAGATAACTTACTGTGTGAAAGTAATTTTTCCTTGTATACCTTCTTACTTAGTTTGGAAAAACCTTTTTCTTTCAATAGATGTTGACTTTTCATTTTCTTACAGAACCAGGCCTTGACAGGCCCTCGCAGTCCGAAGACTCAATAGAACCTTGGTGGAACCCAAACCGCTCTATTCAGAACATCCGCGACCGGGCGCGCCTTTCATGCGGGGGCTCCCTTGGCCCTGGCTCAGCGCTGTCTTCCCCTGGTCCGCCAGCCTGCGCGTGCTTCGTCCCTCAGCGAGACCACCACTCCGCTCCGGCCGTCAGCTTTTGTGACGACTGGCGCTAACGGACTACCCGACCCCTTGACGAAAAGACTGATGAAATTTTTGAGGAAGTAAATGTCAATGTTAACTATTATAACGCTTACGTTACGTGCGATGAGGAGGCGGAGATGAGGAAAATGAAACAAGCCGCTGATGAAAGAGCGAGGGGCTTGGCTGCGATGCAGAGACTATGTTCCGTCGATTTTGATTACGGTACCTGGTTGTAAACAATGTATTTCGTATATTTGCATGTTTTAATAAAGCATAAGGTCTATATTCACTCGTCATTCATAAGCATCTGTCAAGCGAATCTTAGTATCGATGCTATGGCAAGCATGCTGTTTTATAAATGAAGATGCTACTTTATATTTTAGTACATTTATTGAGTTACTAATTTGTACATTTTCACTACCTAAAGGCTCTCTTCATGAATCAAAAACTGATGAGAAAGATGCATTGTATCCACAAGAGTGGCAAAGCAATTTGATGCAAATTTTGAGTGGCATTTCATGTTGGCTGGCAGAAATGACTTTTAAGTGGTGATTTTGAATGATAAATATTGAATACATTTCATTTGATTTTTAATGTACGAATTACTGTTAGTATTTTTTCTCGCCGCACCAATGGTGAAAGTTTTTGTGCTTCACTCGGTAACAAAGTTTGTTTAACTCTCGTGATTTCAACGCTCACAACGCTCAAGATTTGACTTCACAAACTTTAATTTAGGAATTAGTAAATATCTTTTAGTGCATTAAACATAAACTGAAAAAATACATTTTGAAATAAAAAGCTGCATCGAAATCGGCCCATCCGTTTGAGAGTTACGATGCCACAGACAAACAGACAGACATTGGCGTCAAACATATAGCTCCCCTCTTTTTGCGTCGCGGGTAATAAAACAGAATTTATTTCGACAAACATGCAGATACTTTATAGAATTAATCTTATTCTTATAGTATGTATCCATCATATGTACGATCTAGCTTTAATCACATGAGCGTGTAAGTAGAAACATAATCGCCCAATAATCGAACAAGCGCGTAAAGTTCTGAGATTTGAGTAGGATCACAGCTGAAAAGGGGCACACCCCGGCATTTCGAAGTTTTTTGATTTTCAATTTAGGTTGTTCCGCGATAACCTAAGTAAATTGGTTCTAATTTAATTTAAATTAGTTAAACGCGTAGTTGAAGGGCATATATGTTTAAGTTCTAACATGGGCAGATTCGATCAAGGGGTCATGGAGCGAGGAGATCCAAAAGCAATTTGTTGAGGGGTCTTGTTATACTGGTCCACTCGTTTGCAAGGAAGTAATCGTTGGGAAGTAGAGCTCTATACAGTGAACCGTTGTCTAATCGATGGTGGCAGGTAAGCAGAAAACTTGGCGTTTTCAGGGGCATACATATCAAACATTAGTAGGTCTATGGTCCGATTGGGTGCGGAAGGTCCTTTAATGCAATTCGGGGGTCACCGATTTCTTTACTACTGGACTGATCATGATAAAAATGAATATCTGAGAATCCCAAAGACCTCTTAATTGTGCATACTTAGTCAAAATAAAAATAAAAATAGACCATATCTTTAATTTCTCTTTTCTGACTTTTTACTATAATGAAAATTGATATCTGAGAACCCAAAAGGCCCTTGTCAATCCATTGTGGAAATTGTAGAAAACGGCTGTCATCTTGAATTTCTACATTTTTTTATTAATTCGCGCAAACAATTAAAATTATATTTATGATTCCACACTATACAAGGTGAAATCAGAAGAGAGATGGACATTATTCAAATTAATTTTATCGGAATAATCATTCGAATAAACAATAATTCTGCATTTTTTAATCACTTATTATCAGACCTCGGACAGAGTGAGCCATTTTTACGTCATTAATGTCAAGTGTAGATGTTAATATAGATATGCCTCAAGATGAAATATTAAAAAGAATTCATGAATAATAATTAAACAAAAATGACAGTGCATTATGTACAAAACGAGTAAGTATTATTTATTTATTCAAATTTTTCTTTGTTATTGGTTATTGTAATAAAGAACTATAATTTTTTCTAGATTTTCAATTTTCAACGCACTTCTTCTTGAGTTTAATATCCACTTATAGATGGAAAAAGACCTTTCTACTTCCACTGAAGTGAGCGGAGTGAAGTTGTACATTAAAATACCGTCCACATCTGTTCCTTCCGAAATTTTTTCAGCATAGTCCCTAAACAGATCTAAGTCTGGGTTTCTAGCTATGACGTCTTCTAATTTCTGACTGACAGAAGCAGACGAAGACCAGCTTATAAAATAATATGCTTATCATTTAAAGAGGCTTGCTATACAATTAATTTGTTTTGCTAGTTATGTAAAGATCTAAATAGAATAATTTAATTCGTTATTCAATTACATCACATCTGCCATTGAATGACTACGTAGGTATGTCCATATTATGCAAACTCTTAAAACAGCTCACCCTGTCCGAGGTCTGCTTATTATTTATTCGTCAATGATTTATTCGCGGATGATTTATTCATATAAAAATAATAATCCGACAATGTTTATTCGTCATTTGCGAATAATTTTGTTGTTTTTATACAATATTCGTCATTCAAATAAATTTTGCCGATCTCTTAATCAGAATATGATACTTAATGTGCTCTTAAAAGGATTTTATTACATCCTGTTTATGTTACATGCTGTATAAATATGTATGTTGTGAAATGACTAGCTCATTCAATAGCAATTTTTTGGCAAATCGCGAATTCTCATTTCGGAGCGAACTACTAGTTATTAATTGCAGGTATAAGATAGATAGGTAGCTAATCAATTATGTACTGCAAAATATTTGATGATATTTCTTATATTGCCTCTATTTTCTATGCCGTAGTTAATATATTTCTCTGAACGATATAATTATCGTTCGTTTTATGAATAATATATTTATTACAAATATGAAATGAATACGAGCATCTGTTTTAATAACAAAACTTACGTGAGATACAGACATATTAATTATATTAAAATATGTGAGTGACCCGTTTTAATATATTTAATATCTGTTTAATGTTTATTTTTTTCTGTACCTTATATATAAGATGAGTGATTGGTGTCGCTAGTCGCGTGTTTCCATTATATGATGTTGGGAATTACATTTCTGTATGTGCTTCCTAACATCATATATGACTTATATGCTACAATATAGTTATGACATTATTTATAAACGCACCACAAGCCTCAATTAGCTATAAATCGTTTGTCTTAGTCGGTCATTTTGACTTATGTATTTGTAAGAAAGAGATAAAACATAAATGAGCTAATTGAGGCTTCTAAATTTTTATCAATAAAGAGGTGTATCATTTGATCTCATCAAAACTTTGTGCTGGCGGGGCTTCATTGTTTCATTAATTTGTTTTTAATATTTTAATAATTATGAAAAAAAATAGAGACAAAATAGAGTGTGAGCTACAAAATCATCTTAAAAAATTTCAACTATATAGAATTCGAAAATTTTAGTGTCATGCTGTTTAGACTTTAAAACGTTTCAATTACAATTATTCAATGATAATTATGAACGTACCTAAATCGCTTATGATGGGATATTATTGTATTTAAACGGTAATAAATATGACGACTTAATGTCATTATATAATCTGTTTCCTTATACGTGTATCTTTCTCAGAAACAGAATGAATACTCTGGCTTAAATATCTCATTACCACAACTGTCTACTTTTTCTAAAACTAGTGGCTGTGTGTTTTTATACATGATGATAAATCATATTTATAAGTATACATGTAAAAAGTTAGGTTGAAAAGACTACGTCACCATATCATTGTTGTCATTCTCATTTGCATTCATATATGTAAATTTTGTCCTTATATTTGGTCGGTCTTAGAGCGTTGACAGCTCAAGGTGTCCTCTTCTATCGATTTAAGTGAGCAGTATTATCCAACTAGTTAAACTGTCCTCTTGGGAAAAGGGTCTTGCTTGTCAACGCTTGGAGAAACCCCTTATACTCTGTCTTATGCCCGGCATTTGATTGAAATGAATCCTTAGATTTAAATGAGCAATTTGTGGACCTATCCATACTTTATAAAATTCACAAAGCAACGTTTAATACAATTTGCTGTGAATGCTGATATCACAAAGGATTCGTCTGTCGAAACATATTTTAGGAACGTTACGAGATTTATTTATTCCTTTTTTATTACAAGTGTGTTTCCATGGTAACTCATTCTAAATACATACAGATGGGTAAAAAATGTGTACTTGTAATACAATACTTATTCCTTTGTTATTTTATTTATCAAGGATACATGAAGCGTATAAGTACAGTAAAAATTTTGCTTACAGAATATAGATGTTTCCTCAAAAGTATCTCTCACTTCGGGGTATCGGTATGTACGTTTAAGGAAACTAAATGGCATAGTTAATTTAATTTTTTTTTTTTGTTTTTTTTTTTCTATTTTTTTTTTATAAAAAGTAACTAAATGTTGCATATAGCGTTGTTGTATTGTAACACGGGCATTACATTTAAAACTGTGACATATCAATGTCATTTCGAACGTCGATCGTCCGAGATAGTACTTACGTTTAGTAGCAAATGTATGAACTCGCACTAAACACTAATCAATAAGTAAACAGGCCCTAAGGCGTGTATACACGCTCGTAAGGGCCTTATAAGATAAAAATTAATGATTGATTATCTCCGAAATGGAGTTAATTAGAATATCGGTGTCTTTGAGAAAGTTACTTAATTTCAGCTCAGGAATGCACCCTCGAAATTAACGCAAATCAAAAAAAACACGGTGTATATATATATATATATATATATAAATAAATAAATAAATAAATAAATAAATATTATAGGACATTATTACACAAATTGACTAAGTCCCACAGTAAGCTCAATAAGGCTTGTGTTGAGGGTACTTAGAAAACGATATATATAATATATAAATATTTATAAATACTTAAATACATAGAAAACACCCATGACTCAGGAACAAATATCCATGCTCATCACACGAATACATGCCCTTACCAGGATTTGAACCCGGGACCATCAGCTTCGTAGGCAGGGTCACTACCCACTAGGCCAAACCGGTCGTCAATATATATTTATACGTTTTTGTATTGAAAGAAAAAAGTGTCGGAGTATTTCAAACGTATATGTAGACGAGAACGAGACGAGAGCGTATGTGGGGCACCCGGGTGGAAAACGTCCGTCTGGGCGTCCCAGATACCGCTGGAGCGACGAAGTCCTAAAAGACCTGTTCGCCCTCGGAATACCCAACTGGCGTGAAGTGGCGCAGGATAGGGCAGAGTGGCGCTCTCTTGTGTCAGAGGCCAAGATCCTGTTTGGGTCACTGAGCCAGTGAAGAGAGAGAGAGAGATGTAGACGAGAAAATATCATATTCAAACTGATGATTACCCATGAAAAACATGATTGTATTTTTTTTTTGTTTTGAACCTGCCACTGTACCATACCTAAATAACGTCACACTTTTTCAAACAATGCAAGGTTAAAAAATCTGTTTTTTTCATCGTTTCTCATTTTATAGAGTATACTTTAAAAGTTTAAATATTTAATAACAATGAGGTTCGAACTCGTGTCCAATAGTTACGTAAAACGTAACGATAACGAAAATAATATATTTATATAAGATTAAATTGTATGCGATAACTCAGAATTGAGTTGTATGACTATAAAAATCTGATTTACAAAGAAAGCGACTAGACTGACTAGGCATGTCAATTAATGGATTATCCCTATTGTTATCCCTAATTGACTTTAAATTTCGTGATTTAAATTCATGGATTATCCTACTGCGGGATTAAAATTGCTAACGACATTGTGCTACATTAATGGATTGAGATTAACATATAATCAAATAATTCAGTAAATGAACGATTATTTTGAAACTCACTCTAAAGGACAGGCAACGAATGCTCAAAAAAATTATAGAGGGAAATGTTTGG
The DNA here is from genome assembly GCF_033807575.1 of Cydia pomonella. Classification (NCBI taxonomy): domain Eukaryota; kingdom Metazoa; phylum Arthropoda; class Insecta; order Lepidoptera; family Tortricidae; genus Cydia; species Cydia pomonella. The sequence continues at coordinate 16,838,257 of NC_084712.1, forward strand.
AATACAAAAGAAAGGTGATGGCAGCAAGTGTAGTAGCCCATTCTGACCCTACAATTTGTTTGTTTAGTCTTGTTTTGATGCGACTTTGACGATCGTTTCCGTGATTAGTGCACTTCTGACGCATGACTTCCACTTGATAGCCCTTGCTTCAATCAGTATGAGCGATTTTCAATGTCGTGTCAAAACAAGATTAAAGTCGTATCAAATAGTGAAATCAGAATTGGGATGTAGGTTAATTTCGCTACCTTTGAATTCATGAAAACTATAGGTACATAGAGCTCAGAGAAGTGTTATACAATGTATGTATATAACATATCCCCAGGGTGTCTAGCCAAGGTGACAATCACTTGCGCTACGATAACGAAACGCTTTGTGTCTCTCTATCACTTGTCCATATTAGTACGACAGTGACAGTTTCGTTCGCTACGGAGCGAAACGATTGGCATGTTGGCTACGCACCCAGTATACAATTAAGTACCTGATAATTCAGTATTTACATTTTTAGCTAACAGTAAATGTGTAAATTACTTACATAACATTGCAGTTTACTACCCCGTTTCGGCCAATCTAAAGTTAAATGTCGTACTTACGCATACATAATAAGATCTGAAAACTCATCTATTACATGGTAATCAGTAGGGTTTACGATATGGAAAGTAGAGGCAAGGAATATAAACTCCACATACCAAAAATTGTGCGACAAAAAACCATAAATAGGTGGCGCTACAATATACTTAGAATACTTGAGAAAAAAATCTAATCATAGACGGCGCACTTCACTCCGTCAATAACACCTAGGTTCTTAGCTACTCTAGCGCTACTATGAAGAGATTTGGAACTATTATTTATAGCTGACAGCTGGACACTTTTGCAACAGTTTTGCCTAAGGAGATTTTGTTCCTTGGCTCTACCTTTCATAGTTTACGAGTTAAGTCGTGAATCTCTAAATGTCATTTAAACGGGTCGGGTATTAATTTAACGATGTGTGTGTGTTTGTGTGTGAAAATAGCGGTAAATTAGGTGTAATTACATTAACGAATTGTAAATATAAATGTACAAGTCAAGGCCAGGTGGTAATCAAGATGAAGGACGCTTGCCAGAAAGATACTTAAAATATTAACACGAATCTAATCGTGATATCTTATTAGTCTTATTACATATTAACTAGTGTCCAAACGCCTTGTAAAGGCAAAATAACAGGTGAACGGAGAATTATATAATCTCTCTGCAGTAGTAGAGTATTTTTTTGGTTTTGTTTATTTCTTTGTAGTTTTTTTTTTGTTTATTTCAAACAAACTTAAATTTACAGCTTACGCCAACATACTTACATTTAATACGAATGTTCAGGTTTTGTACTTCCATGTTTCGATTTTATTATAATACGACTTATGGCTTTATGACAAGACCATAACACTTAGTAAACTACCGCTTTTCTATTTTGTACAAATTTTGACATAAAGATTTTAATTTTAAACAATTTATGGGTGTATCAAAAAAAGTGGGGATCAGTTTAAGGCCATATTAAATAAATATTAAATATTATAGGACATTATCACACAAATTGACTAATTGTAAGTCCAAGCTCAATAAGGCTTGTGTTGCGGGTACTTAGACAACGACATAAATAAAATATACATTATTTATAAATACATAGAAAACATCCATGACTTAGGAACAAATATCCATGCTCTTTACACGAATTAATGCCGAATGTCCTTACCAAGATTTAAACCCGGGACCATCGGCTTCATAGGCAGGGTCACTACCCACTAGGCCAGACAGGTCACCATATTGTGTATCGTGTTCCGAAAAAGTAAAAGAAAATTTTTATTTGACGCGAACAATTGTTGATCTTTGTATGGAGGGTTGGCCGACTTGGACTTGTCTCAAAGAACGGAAAAAAAAATTGGTGTCCAAAAATTTTTTCTTCTACTTTTTCCTAATCGGAACACGACACAGAATATATTATATAGGTATATAATTTTTTTTTTTTATCAGAATGCATTTTGGACTATTATTTAAATATTTTGTTCCAAAAATTATATATAGGTATATACAGAATATGTCATTCAACGGATCCCCACTATTTTGGTTGCATCCTATATTAACTCTCCCTTTGACTTTTTTCGATTTTTACTAAGATATTTTAAGAGTTATGGGCGAAAATTAATACTATATAACATTTTAAAAGCTACTAACTCACGTTATAATTAAAGAAACAAATCATTCATGTGGTTAATATTCATCAAATTGCGTTAAAATATTTTCCTTTTAATACAAATCACAATATATCTTCCGCTGACCAATTTCAAATGAATCATAATATATTTTGAGAGACATTTTCTTTTTTTAATCTATATAAAATACGTTTAGTAACAAATTTCTTGAAATACTTAGTTATTGTTCAAAGCTCAAATGTCTATCAGAATAAAACTACATAGCTCAAAGATGAAAATTTGAAATTGAAGATTTTATGGCTGTAACAAGTTGTTCTCGGCCAGGCTAAGATGAAAGTTCGATTAAAATGTCTTTTTCAGATTTATTTAACTGAGACAAAGTTAAAATTCCAACAAATCTAAAGTAATATCTGCCACTTGAAGGGATAACCCTTATCAAGGTGAGGCGACTTGGCGGCCACTTCCAACATGTGTTCTATATTCATTGAGCAAGACTGACATTCGATTGTCATTTGTCAACTGTCAGGCCGGATAAGGGTGAACATTTTAGATTCGTATATTTATTGTGATTTATCCAAGTTCAGTTCTAAATGGCATTTGATCACTTTCTTTTTTCATCAGACACCTAAGCCATAAAGGCGTATTTTATAGGTGAGCGAGATTTACAAGACTTTAGGTAGGGCCTTATAGCTAATCGCGGGCTTTAATCACACATTGAATAGAGTAGGACAGCAAAATTTTGCATGTAATAACAATGATTTATAACTCAAGATAGGTTATAAGCGTTCCAAAATTGAAGCGCTTACGTTGTGACAAATTTAGCCTTTTTCCGCGGCCGGGCAAGCGAGAAATGTGTATATGCTAACGAACTCCCGCACACTGAAAGAGAAAGAGGCAAGCTTATGTTTAACAACGAGTATGACAAATATGTATGGAATGCTAAAATTAATCAAAAATTACAGATCTTAGAATTATCTCGTAGGTATTGAAATAAAAATGGAAGTATTTGTTGTGCTCCCCGAGTATAAGTATAACCTATCTATAGTATAATATAATCGTGTCATTAACAGTATTTTTCAGATTTGTGTTTAGGATTTTTGTCCATAGATTTTTTTCTGATGGATCCACTATGGGTCGACTGTAAATATAATAATGCACATACTCAAGATATTTTAAAATTAACTATTACGATCAATTTAATGTGTTAATAAGTGTATTTTTGAGCGCAACAGTAGTGTTCATACATATTCAATTTATCATAACTCGCGAATGCAAAGCGAACGCTCAACGTGTAGTGATTATATTACTTACTTATATGTAAAAAATAATAAGAAGTTTATCTAATTCCACACATTATACACATATAATAAATATAAAACAGAAATAAATTAAAATTTCACTTTTAAAATGTGGGCCACACATTTTCTGGTAAAAGCCGTCCCCAAGACATTTCACATCCGGGCTGTTTAGCCACGTTGGACCCATCGTTGCCGGATTTCCTTAGGCCATCTGCCACGTGGTTGACTGTTGCTTGGCAGGGCTTGTGCCCAGACCATTTTACTGTGCATGTGGTCCACAGCTTAGCATCACTTGCGTTGTCGCGCGCGACTCTATACTTGCTATCGCGTTTGACTTAAAGTTGTGCTAAGCGGTAAGGTGAGATAAACATTTAACTGCCAAATATATAAAACAATAATTTTGAAATATTTAATATATTCAAGGAAGGAGACCAAAGGAGTTTAAATCGTTACACATTTTTACAAAGCTATAATCATTAATCATGTAGAATGTGTACTGAATGAAGATGAGTGTATACTTTACTAAGGAGGTTTTGAATGTGATATGATATAATATGCATTAATGTGTAAAGCTAAAACACAATGCCACGAGATGCTGCACTGCCAATATAAATTTTGTTTTACAATGTTTTCTTCAATTGTTTTCCTTATTTCTAACATATACGTTTTATTATTTGTTGCTATGAAGGATATTTTTCTTTACTTTCATACCAAGTTGCTATTGAATCTTTAGGCGTTAATAAAATCCAAATAAACCGTTGTTAAGTCTACTGGAAGAAAGGACTTATGTAGTGGAGTTATCTATATGTTAGTTGCCTGATATGTTATGTCGGGTTCGCCGAATAATCGAAATGCAAACAGTCGAAACATAAAAATTTTACGTGTATTTTTCGACGTCGTTTACACAATAGAATCAATATATATTATATTCAAACGTTCAGAGAAAAACGTCAAGTTATGTTATATACAGGGCCCTTACATGTCATGCCGTTGACAAAAAATGACCTTCATCTTATTGTCACTCAACTAAATAGTAGATTGTTAGTTTATTAAATTACACATTTTTGATTTTAACAGTGTATTTTACGTAACACGAATGTATTTCATTTTATACATTATATGTTCTAACAATCTGCTGTAAAATATTTGTTATTCGTAGAATGAAGTATTTACTTAGGTTGATTTTCTACACGTCAATAGGTTAGCTATCTAATTTTTTGTGTTATAAATAAACTCGTTGTGTGTTAAATTACGTCATTTTTGGGTCAAAGGCATGAAATGTACGAACCCTGGTCGATTTGTACGTATGCAACCCAACATCGCCCAGTAATATAGTTTGAAGTGAGAACGTCAAGGTAGATACTCAAGCGGATTCGGTGTCGATAATGTCGGTCATAACGCTCATGTTATGCTGACTATACACCATCGTCGAGAGCCTCTCGCCGAGTTTCGGCACCGCTCCGACTCAATCGGAGAAGTGCGACCGAGACGAGTAAGAGCGAGACGATAAGGGAGCACTATGTACACAATCTTTCTCGGCTTGACTCGGGGTCTCTCTACAAGTGTGTATAGCCGGCATTATCAATATATCGTATTACGCAGTGTTTTGAAATATTGGGCCAAATTTAAAAAATAAATGTGATGTAAGTAGGTACTTATTTAAATGGATAGTCAATATTTACGTATATGTATACTATAGTAACTAAATTGAATATTAATATATTTATGTGTGAACAATAAGTATTTTATACGTTTACCTATCTATAAGTCAAGACTGTGCGTGCTTATCTTCTCTTTGAAACCTGTATCCTTACCACGAGTTTGACACTGACAAACGCTAGTGACTGTGTAAAATTACTCACAATGCATCTCCCTCGTATTGACATTGGTGCAAGCGAGATGCACTGCTTTTGAATTGACGCAGTCGCTAGCATTTAAGGTCATGTAAAACTCAAGGTGAGGGTACCTATTGGTGTGATTTTCCATGATGTGTGATGTTAATTATTGTGAATGCCCGTCTTAGTTCTTAAGAAACTGTACTAGATTATTTAAATGTTAACTGTTATTTATTAAAATCCATCCAAAGAAAATTCTATTGAGATCTGGACAATAGTTTTAAGTCAATGTTGAATCGATGTGCTATGTTATTAAAAATAAAGTTTATATAAATCATGCGTATTTTCTTTCGTAAATGACATATCTGACATTATTTCGCTTTAGTCGACGAGGCGAATGAGGCAAAGCGCTGGTGGCCTAGCAGTAAGAGCGTGTGACATGCAATCCGGAGGTCGCGGGTTCAAACCCCGGCTCGTACCAATGAGTTTTTCGGTTACTTGTGTACAAAATATCGATGGCAAAAAGCGGAAACGTAGGAACCGCCAAAATGCAAACTATACACCAGAGCCAAAAAACTTCGATTTAAAAAAAAACAACTTCTTTGTTTACTAACGAAATGACTTCAGAACCCCTAGTGTAAATTTATTCAATAGCGTGACGTGACGTATGCGTTTGCGTCAAGTCTCATTTAGAAACAGCGCGCCAAGCGGGACGTTTTGGAAACTCAAAATCCCATACAACATGAGACTTAACGCAAACGCGTACGTCACGTCACGCTATCGAATAAATTTACATTAGGGGTACATATTTGGAATAAATATATAAATTTCATAATTCTTTCAAGTCTCATACTCAAAACATTATTAAAAAAAGTGGCTGTGACATAATCTATGGAGTGTGGAATTAAGAGGAGTGGCATCTCTTATGGTAGAACTGTTGCAAAAGTGTCCAGCTGTCAGCAATAAATAATAGTTCCAAATCTCTTCAGAGTAGCGCTAGAGTAGCTAAGAACCTAGGCGTTATTGACGGAGTGAACTGCGCTGTCTATGATTTGATTTTTTTTGTTCAAGTAGGTACTCTAGGTATTGTAGCGCCACCTATTTAAAGTTTTTTGATGACACTTTTTACATGGAAAATTCGTACCTTATCTCCACCTTCCGTAACATAATCGGACAGACTGACGGACATGACGAATCTATAAGGGTTCCGTTTTTTGCCATTCGGCTACGGAACCCTAACTAGTATCAATTTTAGCGGCGCTTATTACTCTTATTCACCTATATTTTAAAAGCGTGACTTGAATGAGTAGTTTCTACTGAATTAACTTAATTAAAAGACGATGATCATATAAAACCTGATATGACAACTAATTGACAATTTCTCACTACGGAAATTATTGTGAAACAGCGTTATCTTGATAAATCTTGTATTTTACTTCGTACTTAAGGATGCGTTATAAATTTTCAAGACATAATTGTAAATATATTTCAAGCAAACTAAAAATTCTAATGAAAGGTTATTTTTCTATGGAATTATGTACGTATTTATGTCATTTTATTGCACATAAACAAGTTAACATAAAACAGACAAAACAAAACAAAAAAAAATGTTATGTCCAAAGGCGAACTTATCCCTAAAAGGGATCTCTTCCAGCTAACCTTTGAGAAAATGCGAAAGGATCAAACACTAACAAGTGAAAAACAAATCAATATTAACAGTAGCAATATGAGTATTATGAAAACATATAAAAGTAGGACGAGAGCAATCAATAATAATAAAATAAAATTTAAAGTAGAAAACCCGTTGTATGAATACGCAAACTATAACATAAACATAAATCTTTACACACCTATATATGTGATTTTCCTAGAAAAACTAGTATAAACTAAACAAAACTAGTGCACTAAAACACTAGTAGTAGTAAACTAGTATGTATGTATGTAGTGTGTATGTATGTATGTAGTGTGTTTTGTTCTGAAATTATGGCGTTTAAAATAACACTTGCACAGTCTGTGCTAACAAAATCGTTGCAGGATTATCTTGGTCTAACTCTATCAGTTTTTGTCAGAAATCTCTAATAAGTAGGTGAAATACGGAGAACAGTTACGGAATTTATTAAAGTATATATAAGGTGAGATGGCGTAACACTTCATGTAATCGTCATAGTGTTTTTCTTGCCTCGAGGAAAATAAACTATGTTATTCTTACCCCATTTAACCTCAGTGTGATCTCATTAGAAATGACAAAAAGAGATCACTATTATTGAATAGTTGTTACAAAAACATCCTTAAGAAACAAGGTACAAATATAAAAGTTATTAGCATTTGAGAAAAAAGAATTTTTTTAATGTCACAATTTTGCGATAATTCGCCAATTATAAACTGTTGATGATGATTATATATTTAAGTAATATCTGCGTATATCCATCATATTACAAAAAAAAATATTATAAGGGCACATAAAATACTGGATCCAGTGGACCCCTTAGCGACTAAGTGTTTGAAAGTAGGGTGCGACTGTCGACGTGTAAAACAGAATAAGTACTTATTCAAATTAATTAATTAGCAGATAAATCTAGATTGACTTTGTACAAAATCTTGGCAATCTAATTAAAACAGATTATAAATTAAATTACTTGTCGCAAATTACGAGTTTTCATTAAGTGAAATATGAAACTTATTGTTTCTCTGCATATAAATGAGAATAAATTGACAAGTGATAATCTATCTTTCCTTGTTTATTTTTTTTTCTCATTTACATGCAATTTAAACAGTTAAAACCGACCATCCGACATCAATTTACTAAGATAACGCAGAAAATTGCGATGGTAAGCGCTCACATTTGCCTGCTGTTAGTAGTGGATATTTGTGAGACGTTATGTTCCGCATGTATTTGCCAAACCTGAATCATCATCATCATCATCGTCTCCTAGCCGTTTTCGGCCACAGCAACTGTTTTCTACCACTGAGAGTGTCGCTGGTGCGCTCTCAGGTGACTGACGTAGCCAATCTTAGCAGCGAATGTGCGGCCACACTCGCTGCAGGTCAGCACCCCTCCGACGTAATTATATGTTATGGCCATAGGTGGTCTGGCCTTTAGCTCGTCACGCTTATCGTCAAGTTCTGTGCGTCGCCTGGCTTCGAATTCACGCACATGCGTCTGCACAATATGCCTCCACTGTGGACGGTCACCAGCTAGACTCTCCCATGTCGTTGGTTCTATATGAGCTCTCTTCATATGCCGCTTCAACACATCTCAAACCTGAATAATATATTTTTAAAACAATACTTAATAATCTTTGAACTTAGTATAGTTAAAACAAGGCAGATGCCGAAAAACGGTTTAAAAGAAGGTTTTAAATTATACGTCGTAATTATTAATAATTAACAGTATTTGAATAACAAATACCCAATCAATGAAAAATATATAGGACAAAAAAGTCGGACAATTATAATTATCGTTATCATAATTAATATTACATTTTAAATGCAGATAAAATTAATAATGCATTAATTAATTTAAACGATAACGTTCTCATTACAATTTTTTTACGGAAAATAATGCAGACTGCTATTTGCTATGTCAAAACAGTTCGTGTCTTTGTACTAGCAACATGTTTTTCTTACGCGTCTTATTTTCGTTGTTTATATTTTACTTTGCCGGTAAGTTAACTAATAGTTAATTTCATCACACTTGCTCGAAAAAGATCTTATTTCATGCAGGTATACTGAAGGATAAAGGCTTATATTGTTCCCGGGGAGTTATAGATTGTGAAAAAAAAAGCTATAACTCCCTAGGGAGCTGTAGCTTTTTTATTTTAATTATGTCACTTATTCATACAAACTAAGTAGCATACATAAAATACTGAATATTTTTGTTTGTTTTTAAAAATATCTAATTTTATTAATTTAATAGCTGTTCAAAATATTTTTACATCATTTTTCATCGTGGCTGAATGCCGAATAGGTCTGTGCCTTCGATGCCTCACCTGTCAAGAAATTACAAAATGGCGGACGAATGTTTGCTATGTCACCGTATTTAAGAATAATTTCGCTTAAAATTTAGTTTTTTCTTCGCAAGTGTGATGAAAAACATTGTGTGTAAGTCCGGGATTAAGAATATTGCAAACTCGGGTCTTTAATTCCCTCCAGCCTGCGGCTGTCGGGAATTACCACCCTCGTATCCAAAATTTCACTTACCCCCCTCGTTGCACAATGTACTATTGTTTAACCCGTACTCGTAACTCGTTCTAATATTGATACCATAGCTAGCGAAAGATTCCAAGATTGAACCCCGAGCGTTGAGAGGGTGCCAGAGAACGAGGGTTAAATTTTGCTCCCGAGTGAAACACGAAATTTTTTCACCGCACCAACGCGAGGAAAATACTAACTGTATAACATAACACATCTAACTCATAAGAACGTTATTACATATTTCTCATTCAAAATTATTACTACAAAGTCAATACTCAATACCAACCAACAAAACAAAACAACAACTCAAAATTTGCATCTAATTACTTTGCCGGTCTTGTGGATAAAATGCAAATTTCACATCAGTTTTTGAAGTTTAAAGATAGACTACGAGTTGGTTTGGTAAAAACAATATACAAATGCAAACGAAATCGATTCGTGCGAGTGGTTGTCTTGAATACATTTTTCTCTTCGGTCTATACCATTTAAGATACCTAGTCTTTTCGATTTTGTATGTAATGAGAAATATGTAAGTTATAGCCGGTGAAACAACTTTGTTAGTACTAAAAGCCGCGAAATTCAATTTATTTTATTTTATTATAGGACATTATTACACAAACATTATTATTAGTTAATTTATATGGGGTGACAACCCTTCGCACCTACATTTTTAAAATTTGCCGCTTTTTAGGGTTCCGTACCTCAAAAGGAAAAAACGGAATTCTCCTGCGTCTGTCTGTCCGTCTGTCACAGCCTATTTTCTCCAAAACTACTAGACCAATTAAGTTGAAATCTTAACAAATTATAATTAAATTAAATATATAGGGCATTTATGGGAGGGTGGGGCGACTAAATGAGAAAATTAAAAAACAAAATATTGCAAACTATATCGTGTCTTATATCAAATGAAAGAGCTCATTGGAAGTTATTGAACAAAATATACTTACATTGGAAGTTATTGAACAAAAAAATACCATTCCCCCTTTATCTCCGAAACTAGTAGATGTATTTTTTTTTTTAATACACAAAATAATTATTTACCTGTAGATGACTGGAAAACCTAATAGAAATATACAGTCAAGCGTGAGTCGACACAATGGTTTACGTGAAATGTGGTGTGAACAGCTATTGCGAAGGCCAAAGGCCATGGTAAGCGTAGGGCCAAAGGCCCGGAGCCTCCGATATGTGCATGCTTCCTGCAAAGGAGATCGTCGATTTTGTTATGCGATTCCTTGAAATCGGACGTAGGTATTTTATGTACCTACATGAATCGTTTGTATTTCTAGATTATTACGGTGAAAACAAAATCACTAAATATAACGGGAATTGTGAGAAATCCTGCGATAAAAACTAGAACATAACAATAAAAACTTTCATAATCATAAACAAAACGAAGTAAGTAAATGAAACTGAAACCATTATACATTAAAAAGCCATATTTTGATTTTGTTCGTAGTTCATTGTTATTTCTAAGGAAACTGAACAGATTGATAACTGACCATTTGTAATACTTGTGTCAACGACAAAGGTTTATTTATGACTGGCGCTGCTTGCATACTTTTGACATATTGAGAGAAACTTTTGCGTTTTGTTGTACAAAAAGGAGCATGATTAGGGCATACAAAATCAGTCCCGGTAATTCCGGGATATGTCACGATTAGTCATGGGAATCCCCGGTCTCGAGACTGAGAATAAAAAGTTTCATTTTAAGTAAAATACTCGTATTACCGTATATTCCTGTACCCCTAGTGTAAATAAATTCGATTTCGAAACGTGACGTACGCGTTTGCGTTTAGTCTCATTTTGTATTGGATTTAGAAAGAGCGCGCCAAGCGGGACGTTTTGGAAACTCAAAATCCTATACAAAATGAGACTTAACGCAAACGCGTTCGTCACGTTATGATGTCGATCAAATTTACACTAGGGGTACTGAAGGCGCATAGAAATAAAAAAAACTACTTTAACGTGTATCAACTGTTTTAAGGAGTATCGACTCAAATGATTTAATGACCTAAGGGTGGTATTCCTTTCCATTTCTCCAAGATCTGGGAGTGAGTGAAAGTGAAATTCTATGAGTAAAAGGTACAGCAGAAAGTTACCTGTAAAAACAACATTTTCACTATCAATAACAAGAGAAAATAGCTAAAAGTGGTAACAAGAATATCAAAAAAAGCAAAACGTACAGACACAGATATTAGTAATATATAACTCATATAAAAAAAAACAATCTAAGACCAAAATCCAGAGAGGAAAATGTCGAGAACTTTTGTATGGAAAAATTACCACTAACGTATCCTCCTAATATTTTTTAGGAGCAGAAGCATCGCTGCAATGGCCTCAAGCATACCACTTTAAGGCAACTCTAAAAATACCGTCAGCAAACGTGATAGAACCTTATGAGGTCTGGTAAGTACTCTGAATTTTAATTTTAATGTTTAATGCCGATGCATGTCGGCAGAATATGCTGACCTAACACCTTCTACTAACCAACATTGCATGTACCATATTCTTGGAAATAAAGTATTGAATTGAATTGAAAGGTCATAATAAGAGTAATAAGGCCGTAAGGCGGAATGACGAATTCGCGCGCAGCGCGTCGTCACCGCTCCCTATCTGTTCAGAGGTCCTACCGCGAAACACGTATGAATTTACAAGTTCGACAGAGATGCACGACGAACCAAGTTTATGTGCAAAAACCCAATCCGGTACTACGGAACTCGGTGTGGCATACCATACCCTGCGGCCCGCACCGGAACTCCATCTGAATGCGGGAAGCGTCGCCGCTTCGCACAAAGGGGCTTACGCAGCGGCTTACGTGAGCGAAATACTCGCGAATGCGACGCGGCGCGGCGCGGCGGCCCAGCGGCATTCGCGTTCACAACGAGATCGCCCACGTAGGACACTTCCAAAGGTATCAAAGGATTGAATTCACCCGCGCCGCGCCGCGCCGCGCCGCGCCGCTTCGCGTTCGCGAGTTATTCGTTCACGTAAGCCGCTGCGTGAGCAAGTGCGTTATACCATGCGGATTTTGTATGCAAATTAAGATTCTACGGTACAAAGTCTTTTAAAAGCCGCAGCACCGGACGCCGCTCCAGAGAGCGAAGCAGTTTAATAACCGCCTATGCGGTTGTAGAATAAAATATAAACAAGAAACAAATTATAAAGCAGCAGCACTCTAAATATTTATCTTTAACCCAAAGATTGACGAGTAGATATGGCCGGATAGTTCATGTCATCTCTGTGATCTATATCATACTGTTTTCTATTATCCAATAATAAACATAACCATCTCTTCTGTAGTATTCTAGCTACAGAAGAGATGGTTATGTATACAGGGTGGGCAAATAAAAATATACATTTTGTTATTACATTTTAACTATACTAAGTTCAAAGATTATTAAGTATTGTTTTAAAAATATATTATTCAGGTTTGGGAAATACATGCGGAACATAATGTCTGACAAATATCCACCACTAACAGCAGGCAAATGTGAGCGTTTATCATCGCAATTTTTATCATATTTTCGCACATTTTCGGCGTCTTAGCAAATTGATATCGGATGGTCAGTTTTAACCTGTTTAAATTTCATCAGCTTGTTAGCGAGCAAACACATTTAAGAAAAAAATGCTTGTTGCTAGAGGGAGAAATATGGCAGAAATTCTTTTTCATATACAATTGCCAACCCTAAATAATATATTAATGTTTTTTTTATAATTATTGCACTTCATATAGTTTTATTTATTTTATTTTATTTTATTGTTTTTAAGGGATAACAAACAACTATACAAATACAATCTACAAATGGTGTTACATTATAAGTGTTGTTTTTATGTACAGCCAACAACGTTATCCACAAGTTACTTATACACATAAAGTTGAAGAAGGTAGGACAGATATACAATTTTACTATGCTAATAATAGTTTAAATGTATCTCTGGCTAAACACGGCAATTATAAATTAAATTAGTATACATTAATCTATATTAAACAATCTGATAAGGCTTTTCTATATTTAGCGGTGGGCAGGTGGAATATGTCTATCGCAGTAAAGTTTTGGTTGGAGGAAGCAAGGAGCCGGCGTTAGTAGTTAAAATTTAATAAACAAAGTGTATGCCTCTTATTTGCCCACCCTGTATTTGTATGTACCTAACGTGAAATGGGTGAATCAACTTTTTTTGTTTTGTTATCCTGTCCCGTTGTCCAAGGGACAACCGTGGCACAGTTTGTTTGAAGAGACGTTGTATGCCGTTCTATTAACATGCTTAGTAGGGGGCCCATTATGGACATTGGTTATAACGACCACAAAAACGCAAGTTTGATACATTTAACTACCATAAAATCAGTATTTCAATGAACTTTTGTCCCCTGGACAACTAATCGTAACCATGGCAACGAGTGACGCTAAAAAGTTGATTCTCCCAAATACTTAATCCCAGGTCTAATGGCGTGGAAGGACATCACAGATTTGACTTCTACAAGGGAATGTCTAAAATGTACCAGAAACGACACGGGAAAGTGAATAATGTCGTCCAATTCCAATACTATTGGGTAAGTGCGGGGAAAGACCAAAATGTACAGTCACGTCTGAAAATATCGATACGAAAAAAAAGTGCCAAAAATATGTATACACTACCTTAATATATGGGCAATAAAGTCGTATATACATATTTTTGGCACTTTTTTCGTATCGATAGATTTCGCAAGAGATAAAGAACATTTTTTACGTTGTGTCCGAGATATACTTATTTGAGGCGCGAGGCCCCTCGGACCGCGAGGCCGTAGGTCCACGTCGCCCACGACTAACACCGCCTCGTAAGTGCTTTCTTAAAGTGCCGTAGGTTAAATAGAGAACAGAGTGTTAGAAAAATCGTGCCGCTTTTTTAGATCACAATATGATTGCCAAAAATGTAATTAGGTAGCAACCTTTTTCTAGTGAATTCAACAATTTGAACCCTGTTTTTTTTTTACTTTCTGTACTGGCATAAGTAGATAGATATAGATACATACTTATATAATATAAACGTAGTGATTATATGCTCTTTGTAATATATAAGTTACATAGATAGAACAAAGTGACAAAATAGTATTTTATACAATCGTGATATAATAGAGAGCTTTTCAGTCGAGTACCGTGTTTTGGCAAAGAAGCTTGCTGAGTTGCCAAAGTGAGGTACGAGATTGAAAAGCTAGATTATATCACTATTGTATACAATACTTTTTCTACGAGTCAATAAATATAATACTTTAAAGTAATAAAATCATACAGATAAATTAGCCACAAGTATACAGCTATTTAAGATACGCGAGTAACCGCGATACCTTCACACTCGTACGCGCCCCGGCCGCCGGGACCCGGCGGGGTGGTCAACGACACCTTCTCGTAATTCATGAGGCCCTGGTACTTGCTCCTTGCTAAATTCCCCCCCCCCCCCACACACAAAAAAATGTCCCCCCCCCCCTCTAACTTTTGAACCATAGATCCAAAAATATGAAAAAATCTTGGAAGTAGAGCTTAAGAAAGACATTAAATGAAAACTATAGCGGATATGATCAGTTTAGCTGTTTTTGAGTTATCGCAAAAAGTTTCCCCTTCATAGTAAAAAGACGTACACCCACAGTACATCCCTTGGTTAACAATCTACCATACTTTAAGCTCCAGTTTAGCTTATTGTGACGGAAGAGTAACTACGGAACCCTACTCTGAGCATGGCCCGACATGCTCTCGGCCGGTTTTTTATATCATTAGGCAGGTGCTCGTAGAAAGTCGGACCCCACTACTCGTGGGTTTTTTTGCATGCAATACCTACTGTGCGCCCCGGAACAGTCCGTACTTATCCGTCCGGGCTTTTGCCCACGACCTCCACACGCTTAAATTAAGACAGGTGTTTACGCATGGTCATAATGATAGGCATATTCATAAACGTTATGTTATATTATACATAATCCCTTTGTATAACTTTAGTTTGAGACGCGTGAAACGGATATTAAATAAATAAAGGACACGACACCTTTTGTACCTCGGTATCGGGTGGGTATTAAGTACAAAATGGAATGTATATTGAAACCACATTTAGCAATAACAACACATAAGGTGACCCTCAAAAGGTCACATACTTGAAAATTTCATAACAGGGGCACTAGGTAACTAAGAGGATTGTTCAATATATCGTATTTTGTGCGCTATACGTTACATTTTGGAATATTGGCTAATAGGTTACTTATAAGTTTATAACCAAATAGAATGGTCTATAGTTTATGATTCCATTTACGTTTTTATATGTATAATACAATCCGTTCTCAACATAAACACGAGAAGTGAACAACAACTTGCTTGTATCACAAATTAGTAGATTATACAACAAGGTCATAAATTAACTCATTTTATTCAAAGCAATTTATCGGTCCGATCACAAACGAGGACCGATATAGGTCGAGCATAAAATGAGCGAGGTAATTTAGCCGGATTTATTTAAAACTAAAGAAATTAAGTACTAGGGCCCGCGTAACGTCCGCGTAGGGAGGAAAGCAGCTGCACCAGTGGCAGTTTATATGGCAGGTTTTCAACTTAGTTGCTAAGTCAATAAGGGTCGTAATATATGATTTTACTTTGTAGGTACACTAGCTAGAGCATAAAAAGCCGCTCACACGCGACTTGAAGAAAAACGTTACGAGCATGAGAAGTGAAACGCTTTTTTTCCGTGCAGGTAACCCCCGATCCGACGAATGTCAATCAAAACGATAAAGTTTGTCGCCAACTAAGCGCGAACTCGAGCGAGGTAAAGCGGCTTTACCACTATTTGCCGCCTATGTACAACTATAAGGAAACAGGTATGCACTTAATACTCACTTTGAGCGCCATTTTTTTCGATATTGGCGCGGATATAAATTGACAATTGAATTGTGTGATGTGGACCCAATAATGAAATTGCTAGTCTATTAAGCTGGCCATATATTAGGGTATGCCTGCGCAGTTTTGCCTGTACAGTTCAACTGCACAGGTAAAGTCATATAGGAAACTGCACTGTCTAATGCCACACACGCTCCGATTTACCTATGCAGTTGATAAAGTTGTGTATGGCCAGCATTAAAATGTGTTGGTGTGGACGCTAGATTAGATTGACAACGAATTGCCAATTTATTGTTTGAGCAAATTGGCCCTAGAATTTGATTGTCCTTCTGGACTGTTTGGGGTTAAAAGAGAGCTATAGTTTATTTCTATTTATAATAAAGTTATAAAGTAAACGGCGCATCCAAGCCTAAACACACCTGCCTAAGTAGTGCTCAAACTAACTATAAAATATAATGGAAAGCATTTAGACATTTGGATATCCTAACTACACCGTCTTGGCCAGCTTCAAATATGACAATATAAAGGCAAAGTCACAATTTCATAATTGCTAAATGCCCTCCCTTAAAAATAATGCCGACTTTTTCGCTGATATTTATGTGTTGATTCTCTATATTAATATTTTTTTTATAATTATTATTTTATTTACATATAGTTTCATGTTGCAGGTCCTGATGTCAATCATACGACAAAATGGGAGTACCAATATACCCAGAAGCAATATGGCGCAGTTTTCAAATATGCTCTCTGGACTACGGGAAACACCAATGAATGGGTACCTGTGAGGCAAGTCTTTGTTTATTAATCATATTGGTACTATCTAATATATTGATGTCATTAGGCATTGCAAATCCCAGCACATTGTAAATCTGAGGACCTAATAAGACATGCATATACAGTGTGTATTTTTGATATAACCGCAAACGTAAACTAGACGTAGGTTTTAGTGCTATAAAACGAAGAATTTTTTTGAGCTGTAATGTATTTCGTACATCATAGGCACTTGTAACAGTTGTGGTTGTGACCATGTCGTGGCATCGCGTCACTTTTGACTTAAAAGAAAGTTGATACATTGCTTGCTGAATTATTTTACATGGAAAAATAAAAGTCGTCTGTTTTTATAACCTATGAAAGTGTATTCATTAAAGCGCAAACTAACTATCCTTTGTTTATTCGGTCGTATGAAAAATGTACGCTATATTACGTAAGTATCTACATATGTGTCTGGAATAGTTCAATATGGCACTCCACTTTATGTAATTATTTCTTAATTGTATATTTTTAGATATGAGTACAGGATGTTTTATAAAGGCGTCGAGTGCGATTTTATTCAGCATGTATATGAATACTTCAGCCGCTCCAAACCAGACGCCGATGTGTATAAAATCCCACGTGGTAAGTAGGTTTTTTAATACCGAGCTCAGAACCGTCGTTGTACAAAACCGACCTGTTATTTTTTTTAATACAAAATATGGTAGCTTCCTGTGGTTCCCAGTAGGTAGGTAGAATCCTATTATAAGTGCCGTATCAAAAAAAAGATACAAATTAAATTATACTTTTATTTTAACGAAAAAATAAGGCTTATACAAAATGAGGGACTTTTATGCAAACGAGGAATTGTTTAGGTTACGTAAATACTTTTTTTTAACTTTTAGAACGCTATTTGACTTTGATCCTTATTTTTTCTATTTACAAATCATATTATTTATTTTTGTGCTATTTTTTAATTATTTCATTAATCACGTTAATATTTCTAACAGTTTTTGAGATACAGTTTGTTAAACATTAGTCTAAAAATCTGTGTGTTTCATCCCTAGCAAGTAGATTTTAAATTAACACATGATATGACATGTCTCAATTTAAAATGTAAATAATTTTATAGGTTTGCCACTGATATAAAAATATTTCATTTTAATGATTTTGTTTTACTTTTTAATCTAGCCTTAGGATTATAATAACCCAATTGTAGATCACTTAGATTAGATAACACTATACTTTCAGCTCAGTGTCTAGAAATGTTCCACCCTGTATAATAGACTCCCTAGAAGTCCCATGTTAACATATTCTGAAATGAATTTTCAGATCTTCGATGCAATTCTCCTTCTGCAAGAAACCCTGGAAGAGATATTGAACACCATTTAGATCTAGAAAGCCCTATTTTGCAACAAAACATGACGGAGTTATTTGAAAGGTAAAATGATACCATTACAATTAAAGCGTTTATTTCCTATTATTACGATCGATCGATCGATTTATTTATTACGATCGTTGGAATTGTCTCCACAATCAACAATGTTTTCTATTAATCATTATTAATTAGCTATATAGCCATTTTCAAAATAACACCGCTTTAGTTACCCCACTGCACACTGTACCTTAGTTGATATTTTGGCTAGTTGAACTCCCGAACTCAAGAAGCCAAACAACAAAATGGTTACACGATTAGGTAAACAAAGTTCGCCCTAATGGAAAATTGAATCGAATCTAAAATCCCGCTAACCAGTGTGTTACAAGTCCCAGAACTATGCGGGAAGATGAAGTCAGTGTGAGTACAAGGTAGCCGTATATTACGCATCATTGTGTGTGTAAAAGTGCCGAACCATTGCAAGCGACTGGACACAACCATTTGCGCCCTGCAGCACCCGGCGACGCTGCTGTATGTGTCCCGTCTACATTACCTTACCTTATCAAAAAGTATGTGAAAGTAAAGTCCGGGCTCGTCCTGTGGGTCGCGAAGATGGAATCTTGACACAATGCGAATTTTTTTCGAAGCAACGATGAGTTTTGGCCGAAGGGTGTCAAGTTTCGGCGGTTCCTCGGCCGGCTCCCTGACACTGCGGGGCTGCGTATTGTATGGCAACCATAATGTGATACAAATCAGTGTTTCGTTTACAAATATATTGTTATAATACATATGTTAGTTTTAAGGTATTTATTTATGGGCCGGAAATAGAGATTTTCATTAAAAAGAACGACATAAACCTAGCCGCCGCCATTAAATAGAAGTTACGCACTCATTTTGAAACGACATTCTGAGATAACACGAAATATCCGTATATTCAATTATTTTCGTCCACTGATATTAAATTATACTTCAACTTTAACATTTATTCAGCAAATAGGCCACAAGGGCCCTTGTGGCCTATTTGCTGAATAAATGTTAAAGTACATATGTTAGTTTTAAGGTATTTATTTATGGGCCGGAAATAGAGATTTTCATTAAAAAGAACGACATAAACCTAGCCGCCGCCATTAAATAGAAGTTACGCACTCATTTTGAAACGACATTCTGAGATAACACGAAATATCCGTATATTCAATTATTTTCGTCCACTGATATTAAATTATACTTCAACTTTATCATTTATTCAGCAAATAGGCCACAAGGGCCCTTTTACACGTCAACATGGAATTTACATACAAGCAAAAACAAGCATATCAATAATAATTATAAATATAATATTCCCTGCCTACTTGAAGTCGTGCAAGATGAGAGTAGCGTGCGAGAACGCAACTCATATCGTGCTAGCAAGTCAGGGTGCTTAGCCAACGTGCCAATCGTTAACCTCCGTAGCGTAGCGTATAGTCATCTCTCTTTGTCACTCTTCCATATTAGTGCGACAGTTGCGTTTCGTTCGCTACGGAGCGTTAACGACTGGCATGTTGGCTACTACAGCTAGAAAGACATGCAATAGCACTAGACTTTATTCATTTATTCGATAAAGGACCTAAATCTAACCGTGACAGAGTAATCAGAAACAAGACAACGAAATAGTTATTTGTTTTACAAGAGGGCAAAGTTGTTGTTTAACAACTCGTGCTACCAAAATTAAACCACGAGCGTAGCAAAGGGTTAGAGAAGTGGAATCTTGAGCGTTGCGAGGGTTTCAAGGAAAAGCAGAGTGGAGAGAAACAAAGGAACGCTGGCATTTGGAATATGTAACAAATGTATTTAAAAAAATGTACAGTCGCCATGAGATATATCGGAGCTGCCAAGGTGCTTAAAAATATCTGAACAGAACACGCACTCTAGCACATTGATAATAGAGGCGTGTTCAGATATTTGTGAGTACCTTGGCCGCTTTGATATATCTGATGGCGACTGTACCTACTATTTTTTCATTATATTCGTTACATATTCTTAATAGTCAGCGTTCCTTTGTTTCTCTCCACTCCACTGTTCTACAAGTCAGTTTATACATAATACGAAAATACCTACCTAACAAACAATTTATAAAGTGCATGTTTTATTACAGATTCAAGTTGGCACATAATAAGCAATACAAAAATACCGAAGAACACTTTATGAGGTTATCTGTGTTCCTGAATAATGTCAGGTATGGAAATTATATAAGTATTACACTTAGGTGCAAAACTGTCGGTATCGGCTCCATAAATCGGGACTTGGAACACATTTCCAGTTGGAGCAAACGCTATGGGCTGAAAGTTAATCCGTGTAAGTCGCAAGCTATAATTTTAGGCAGCTCTCAACTCATTTCTCGGATTGACTTTCTTAACTTACCTTTCATAGTGTTTGATGGTGTCCCGGTTCCATTATCGAGCCAGGTAAAAAATCTTGGAGTTATATTTGATCGCACACTGTCTTGGGTACCACAGATAAGTGAGATCAGTAGGAAGATGTTTGCTTCTCTGGGGTCACTTCGCAGGCTTCGTAGCTTCTTGCCGCTCGCTACCAGAATTGCGCTTGCTCAATCTCTTCTTCTCCCTATATTGGATTATGCCGATATTTGCTATCTTGATCTTACAGAGGACCAGCTAAATAAACTTGAGCGCCTTCAAAACGTCTGTATAAGATTCATATTTGGATTACGCAAATATGACCACGTCTCTGAATTTCGTACCCAGCTCAAGTGGCTCCCTTGTCATTCGTCATCGCCGTAACTCTCATATTCTTGTACTTCTTTATAACATTCTTTTCAACCCCTCCACCCCTCTATATCTGAAAAAGCGTTTCAACTATCTTTCCTCGGTCCGCTGTGCGGAGATGCATCTCCTTGCTCCACCACCTTCATCATCAAAATTTTATAGCAACTCTTTTTCTTTTCGTGCTGTTCGGTTGTGGAATGCTTTGCCATTAGACATTAGACGTGCTAAATCCCTTCCCGTTTTCAAAAATCTTTTGAAGACTCACTACCTTTCGCTGCCTTAACTTGCCTTTATTTATGATTGTATAATATATAATGTATGTATGTATATATGTATTTATTTTATTAGTATGTAGGTATGTATTATATTGTTTGCGTCTTCATTTTGTTGAATTATATGTATATCGGCACTACCCGTTCAATGTTGTAAGTTCATTGTTTCCTGCTACCCAAAGGTTGTCTGGAAGAGATCGCTTCTTAGCGATAAGACCGCCTGTTGTTACCTAACTTTTACGTGTTTTTTCATTTCCTGTCTATTTTTAAATGTATGGTGCACAATAAAGAATATTTACTTACTTACTTACTGTCCCAATAATAGCATGTTAGTAAAATGTGGAGAAGTTCATGTCGATCAAGGGGAAGGGCACATGATTAGTACATAAAGTACTCCTTGAAATTTTCTTCAAATCGACCTAACATAGTTGATGTACTTGGCATTTAAGGATATTTTGTAATTTTCAATCGAAAAGTAGAAAAAAAACACGTTTTTTTTTTTTTTTCAATATTTTTGTGTCTTCCTATGGAAACTCCAAATATCACAGTTTTGCACCTGAGTATATATTTCTAATGTTTTTATTCAGTAAATTACAAAAACTTTCACATCACCTCACTTTGCTAGACAGCAGACTCTTAAGAAGAGAAGAAGATTCTTAAGAGTCTGACAGTATTTTATTAACCCTAGCAGCAAAGCAAAGACAGATTTAAATAGGTCTGCCAATGTGACTGTGTGTCTGTCTGTGACATCGTAGCTTTCAAAGGGATGGACCGATTTAGACGCGGTTTTTTTACGTGAAAGCGAGCTTGTAAAGCTATTTTTCAAAATGATGTTAGGCATTTTGGCATAAATGGTTTAAAATATTATGATTAGCGTAGGGTTTTTTTTATTACTTATAATTAAATAGTGATTCGTGAAATAGTGTTTCCTAGGACTTCGGGACATTTAGCTGAGTGAAGAACTTTTAGCGCAATTCTCTGTTCGTTTAAATATCAATTTGTCTATTATGTCATTTTTATTGTGCTAATAAATATTTGTTATCTTACCTTATCTTAATACTTGCCGATACAAAGATTGTACCTATCGGCAAGTAATAATATAATATAATGATTATTGTACAGTCAGCATCAAAAGTAGCGGATCAAATAACGTTTCATAAGTATCTACCATTCTGTAACAGATTAACAAAAAGTGATGTCTTTAATATAGAACAACTAAGACTGTAAAAGATATACTTTTGAGCGCGAATTTTAGAAATTTATCTATATTTGGAAAAGTTATCCGGAATATCAGATACTTTTGGCGCGTTGTTTCATCCGCTACTTTTGATGCTGACTGTACATCAAAGATTTGCTGAAAAGTAAAAATAGGGCCGTCACAATATTTGACACGAACCTTTTTCATATAAGTAAAACAAGCGACATCAATTCGCTATGCACGACTGTCACGCCACCTAGCCATTCGCAAATCTAGCGGAAAACGACAAATCACTACGTCCGTCCTCCCAACTAAAAAACTACTGAACAGATTTTTATACAGTTTTTATCTATCGATAGAACGATTTTCTAAGAAGGTTTAAGTGTATAATTTGTTAAGGTTTTTTTTGTAAAATTGGTTGAAATATGACGTTTGCTAACGATATCGGAAACCTATTTTTAACATCTAGAAAAAGATCACTATTATGTGGTATTTTGCCTGGTAAGGGCATGTATTCGTGTGATGAGCATGGATATTTGTTCCTGAGTCATGGGTGTTTTCTATGTATTTAAGTATTTATAAATATTTATATTATATTATATATATCGTTGTCTAAGTACCCTCAACACAAGCCTTATTGAGCTTACTGTGGGACTTAGTCAATTTGTGTAATAATGTCCTATTATATTTATTTATTTATTTATTTATTTATTTATTTATTTATTTATTAATCATTATGAAAATAAATACGTTACTTGTATTAAGCATTTCATACAGATTAAAATGGTAACTTACACCATGCAATTAAAATAAATTTCTCAAGAGATATCGTAAATCAAAAATTCCATTTCGAGCATATAATTTGTACGAAGTCGCTAACCTCGGTTAGTGCTAATTATTACCACCGCATGCGCTGCGATCTCTTTACAATACCCCCACCATACACTTACCCAATAGTTTATATACTTTGTATTCTTTGTAACAACTTTTATTTTTACCATCGTGCAATGGGTCGTTGATGTGAATTGCTAACATTTTATGAGAGTTATGCCAAACTTGGCTATTTCACTTATAAACTTTAACTTTGACGCTACTATTTTCTTAGCAAAAAAGTGATAATAAATAATGTTTAAGGTGTTTTTGGTCACACACCTCGCCGGCTGTACGTCATATTTACCATTACCTACAGCAAATTCTTTTCAAACTTAGTCTAGGTTTAAGTCTAATATAATAGTGTCAATCTTTTTAGTTTCGTTAGATACACAATGGAAAGTTATACGCAAGAACGCAACTAAAGAAACTTTTACTTTACCAAAATGTACACTATTTTAAAAGCGCTTTGTAAACATCTGTAATCCGCCTACAGTAACTTATTAACATTAGTGAACAATATAAGTGTTGAACCGTTATTTTATTCTGTGGTATTTCGAGCGTGTGAGCGCATATAACACAAAAAAAAACACACACACAAATTCTTAAAGGTAATCCAAAAGCATTATTTGCTTACCTAGTAATTCTATTAAAAAAAAAGAAGAAAAAAAACATTTTTTATTTCGGACAAAAACATCCATATTATGTTAGTAATGACTTACGGCTAAGTGTGTTAGTAGAAGTATAATTACAATTTGGAATGGCATGCAGAGACATCCAGTGAATAAAACGATGTGTGAAATTTGGTTATTTGTGTTTTTTGAGTGTTTTGCATACTTATTTTGCCTTATATTTAATATAATTATATTATTTGACGTAAAATGAGATGTTAATAATTTCATAGAATAGGTTTTCTTGGTAATCAAACGTATATTGTGGTACCCATTTTAAATGTAATTTTAGCGTAACGTTTAATCGCTTTATTCTCCGAGTAGATAGGTAATTAATAAGATAATTTTGCTTAAATTATTTCATAAGTTTATTTCTTGTGCGTAAGGTAAGATTATTGAAATTGTACTTTAATTACAGATACATACAGTCTGTCAACAGCCAACAAGGATCTTACAAATTAGCTATCAACCAATTTGCAGACTTAACAGAAGACGAGTTGGCATTGTTAGCCGGTACTAAATTCAAACCGGAAATTGTCAATTTGACGCAAAGTTTTTTAGACAATGACGATAACATTAAGGACAGTAAGGACTTCGATTGGAGATCGTATGATGCAGTGACGTCAGTTAAAGGTATGTATCTCGAAAGGAATGAACGATAATCAGAACGATAACGACAAAGGCGGCGCTAGGCGTGGGCGACGTGGGCCACCGCCTACTGGGAAGCAACGTAATTTTTATTCCTTATTGCTTGCGCCACCAGAGGGCCTCGCTAAATGTACCTTGCCCACACTAAATTTTGGTCTTGCCCCGCCACTGGATAACGAACGAGAATAACTAGAAAAGTCTGACTAGAGCTTCATAATTACGCCACGGGAATTTTGCATTGAGCGATTCAACTATACAGCGCACATTTTCCAATGCCAAATATTGCATTTTTTATGTCTGTTTTTTTGTTTCGTTGCCGTGGCGGCAAAAATAAGAAATTGTACAACTATATTTTATATGACATCCGCTTAATATGATGTGTTTGTCATTTCCCTTCGATGTCATTATAAGCGGTTTCTACTGTACTTATACAACTTTACTGCCGATCAAAACTTTCATTAACAAATCACAACTTTTTTTAACAACGGGAAACATAAACACAACATATTAATATTACTTTTTCTTCTCGTCGACTGTAGTGGTTGAATGAAGATTTCGTATAACGAACTATAATTAAGTATTTTTTAATTTATGGGTTCCCACTCAACTATAAAATTTCATTTCGATAAGCTGTAGTCAACTGTAAAAAAATTGACCAATCACGTGCCGCCGCGCTACCATAGAAAATACTAAGCGGGCGCTCCGGTGGGAGTCGCGCGTTTATATCTAGGTACATTTTGATCTACTGAGATACTTACCAAGTTTCATTATTTATTTAGGTTTTATAGTAAAAAAAGTATTATTTTGTATGACTCGTAGAAAAAGTATTGTATACAGAATAGTGATATAATTGATGATCAAACGAACTTCTTGAAGTGAAGTTCGATCGATATTATATGAGTCACTTCATTTGAAGATATAATTTTATATTAACCATGTAGTTTCCCTATTGTACAGATAGCATCGCACACATTTAAGAGTAACTATTTTGATTAAAACTGTGAAAACCAATTTCCGCCCACTTCCGCTTACTGGTTACCTGCGTGCGGCGACCGCTGCGCTCTTCATTATTTTTAGAGAAGGCAGGAACCAAAACTTATATCAGGGCTCTAGGGTGGGTGGGACCTTATATTATATCTTCAAATGAAGTGACTCATATAATATCGATCGAACTTCACTTCAAGAAGTTCGTTTGATCATCAATTATATTTCGTCACTTCATTTTTCAGATATAATTTTATATTAACCATGTAGATGTTTAGAGATATAAGTTTTGGTTGAAATAAGCCAAAAGCTTTGGCTGTCTGAGTATCTGGTTTAAGTTAAGACGTTCCTCCTAACTAGCACATGGACGCCGGGACGTCCCAAAGAGAGAGAAAAAAAAACTTCCCAATTTATATGCCATGCCAATGACCGCAGGATTTTATTTTATTTACTGTACGTTACGTATACACCGTACTAACATTAGAAATATATTATTAAAAAACATCATAGTGAGACACTAAAAACATATATCTATCTTAGTCCGAAGTAAAATAAGTCATTCGGGTGAAAATTATTTGTTAATGTTAACCATGGTGATAAACCGAAATATTTAGTATTTTTATTTATTTTTTATTTATCTGAACTACTGTATTTGCAGTTAGGCCGTTACTCATATAAAGTATCCTTGGTATGAGATATTCATATTATAGTTTAATGTTTCAAATTATTAGATTATAAGTTAATCGCCATCTATATATGGCTAGAATTTATTTATTTTCAGGTGCTAAAGATTTATTTTGATCAGAGTTTATTTATTTTCAATTTCTAGAGATTTATTTTCATCAGTTGTATTAAGTTAGTGTCCCAAATATACCATATTTTGATGTTTTGAGTTATATTATTTAAAATCGTATTTCAGTCGTTTAACTTTAACCAATTCTATAATAAAAGAAAACGATCTGATGATCGTTCTTTATGAAAACACATATAACAATACTATTTTAATTGACTGCTAAAGAAATCCAGAAGTATGGTAAATGAAACTGAACCAAAATTAAATCAATGCTTTAGCGAACAACTGTGTAATGGGTTGTGTTTTAAGCCATCAAGTAATTGAAGTTATTATCACTGTATCGAACGCAGAGTAGCCCACCTGCGTAGACTGCAGACCAAGCTCAGGACATAATATGTGTACACAAGTATACTGTGGCAATTGAGTTATGAAGCCTTGTTTAAAAGCATAAAGAAAGTTTAGGTATGTAGGTTCAAAATAAAAAGTACATATTAGGTATGTACACATGATACATATATATATATATTTTAATACACCTTTTAGGATATCAAAACAAAGCCTAATAATCCCGTTTCAATTTGTTGTTCACAATGAAACATAATTCACTAAGATTCTATACACTTTGTGGTCTACTTTACATTCAGTTTAATTCGATTTCAAAAAGTAGAATTAATTCATAAAACGTCCATTTATGAATGCATGAAAGTTCACTAGCGGTCCTTGTCCGCGATACGGAATTAAAGAAGACAGGCGGTACTACTATTGATATCAACTTCAGACTCGTCTAAGAGTAATAATAACTAAAATAAGACGTAATTTATGTCAACGATACAACCCAGCGTTACCTCCAGACAGGGTAGGATACGTTGTATTCATTGAGCAGATGGCGACAATGAGAAAATTCAGTTATTAGGCTCATGCACACGCATGTCGGCTTACAGCAGCTCCTGCTGAACGAATAGTGACACAACGAGTCTTTGTAGATACAAAGACTCACGCGGCCTAGCGCGTTTTAAGATTTTTAATTTAAAAATAATAGTTTTTTATTTTATTTTCTCCAAAACGTGTCTAACGTCATTAAAATGCATTAAAATCTCTGATCTATTCAAGAAGAAATATATTTTGGATTTTATCAAATGCAAAAATCCATCATGTTCTTGAAATATAAGAAATATATGAACGTGCATAAATCCATATGCTTTCGGTTAAGATATGAAAAAATAAATTTATAAGGCTACTATAACTACTACTCAACTTTCGAAGTTATTTCTTATATAACATTATAATTTACCCAAATTGAAATGTTTATTATTGCGCTCATATTGCATATAATAAATAGGGCAAGGGCCAAGGCCCATTAATGACATCGGAATATATTTATAAATTAATTTTATATACCTAATGTATATTCGAGCTACTCGTATTACGGTGCTAAGTTAATAATAACCAGTTAAACCTGAGTAGGTAAAGTCAGCGTACAACATACATGATCAGTAATTAGCTTAATAAACATATGTACATGACTCCATGTGACAAGTCTTTTCATTCGAATAAAGATAAATAAGATGACCTTTTTTCTTTTATTAAATATTAAAAATGACACGATTGACCATATTTGCACAAATATCGGTGCTGTAGCTGCTATTCTCTCAGCGCAAACTATTTAAACTAGCACAGCAATCAACCACGATAACAATCCATAGTTTTTCACGTATTAAGCATCAAATCTCAAATGCCCTCTATTTTTATTTTATCCAAATATTCGCTCTGTCGGTAACGAAAGACATAGACGTAATGTTGTATATTTTTATAATGTATTAAAAATACACTTATAGAATAACTGGCATAATAAAATAAAAAAAATGTATTGCTACTGTGGTTGTATTGCGAGTTTAGAAAACAAATATTATATTTAGTGATTCGGTCTTAATTTTATGAATGACTATATTAATTATACAGTAGTATAATTAGATTACAGATACTAAATGTATATGTACATATATTTCAAACTTAGCAAAAACATATTGCATAACCGTTTTGAGTGTTTTAAGTCTAGTGAACGTATTGCATAGTACCATCGCAATGGCTGAAAGAGTACCGCGACAGACACATGAGAGTTGAACCATACATTTATTTATTTATTTTATACGATTTCTATTACCTAATTAATTATTTAGTTATTTAAGTAGTAATCTGAGGGGTAATCCTTTAAAGGATAATCAGAGGGTAATCGTCTTGTTGTTTTAATACAATTAAATAAATATATGAATAGGTATTTACCTAGTTACCGATTATTTACAACCATAAAAATAAACACTCAATGTCTGTGAGAGATGCGAACAAAATATCTTAATATGTGCAACTCGCCAAAATGAAGAGAAAACCATATTCTGATTAACTCAGATGGATGGTACTCTAGTGGTGCTTGACACTGAGCTCTTGCAAATTGTTCTAGTAAATTGTGATGAAAAAACTCGTCTTCCTCTAATTCAATTGAAGTAAGTGTACTTATTATAATTCAATGATTCAATTGAATTAATTATCCG
The DNA here is from genome assembly GCF_033807575.1 of Cydia pomonella. Taxonomy (NCBI): domain Eukaryota; kingdom Metazoa; phylum Arthropoda; class Insecta; order Lepidoptera; family Tortricidae; genus Cydia; species Cydia pomonella. The sequence continues at coordinate 16,867,478 of NC_084712.1, forward strand.
GTATAACTTTAAGAAAAAATCTAATTTTCAAACAGATAATAAGTACTTACTGGCATCGCCAATAAGCGACCATGACAATTACTCATTTATATCAAGTTTTGTTATATCTTATTTTGAGAAATAAAGATTCTTAAAACTGATATTATAAATAGGTATATTTTGATATAAGTATTCATTTGGTTGACTCTTTTTTATGCGATTTAATATAGGAGTAAACCAAAGTTGCCCATAACATTATTGACGTACGTAGCCATATTTTTATAGTTCGATTTATGAATGTTTCTGCATATCATAATGATTTAAAAATCGACACCAAAAAGTATGCACTGTCAGGGCACCACTATACATATTAACAAGATATTTTATCAAGATTAAGTTTAGAAATTGCTTTCAAATCCATTACAGGTCTTTTATGACATATAAGAGTTCAAATATTGTACGTCAGAAAGAATATACTTTAAATAATACTGTGACGTGATGTAGGTACACGTAGCAATTCCCACTTTTAGAGACAAGTTATACCTACCCAATGTATTAATATTATATTTATGTGGGTAGTGTAGTATAAAAACAATGTACTATTGTGTTAAATACAACATTTGTGAGTCGCTTGTTGATTTACATTCAACCTATGGGCGGGGATTCATACTTCTTTTTTCATTTAATACCGTACTATGGGTTAGGTGTGAGTAAAATTTGGATATATTTTAAGTGTTGGGCCGTCTAAAACCAAATAAAAAGAAAGCCTCCCTCGGCTTTATAACACAACATTATTCCCATTTTTAAGGCAATAAATTTCCCACAAAATATATGGGTATTATGAAAAATGCACCAATATGAATGTCTAGGCCCTTTGTTTCGTTGTGCGTTGTGCATTATCCGATCTTTTGGTTCACGACCAATCGCCGCGCCGGGCGAAATCGGTGTTCGAAATACGAACAGACTTTCCTTCGTGTTGGTTCACGACCAACCCCCAGGATGATTTTTTATGCCTTTGTTTCGTTGTGCGTTATCCGATCTTATACCTTCGTGTTGGTTCACGACCAACCCCCGGGCGAAATCGGTGTTCGAAATACGAACAGACTTTCCTTCGTGTTGGTTCACGACCAACCTCCAGGATGATTTTTTCCATCGTGTTAGTTCTCGACTAACCTCCAGGATGTATGTATGTCCTTCAAGTTGAAGGATTGCACAACGATTTTAAAAACAAATATATGTATATTGCACAACGAATTCAATGAAATCTCACAGCTAACACCATAGTAGGCAACGAAGATCGTTATAAAAAATGTGGTCTTGTGCCGAAGTGTTCGGCAACTAGACCGAGGTGTGGACGCTACCACGCACAAATAAAGAATGAAGAGCGCAGCGGTCGCCGCACGCAGGTAACCAGTAAGCGGAAGTGGGCGGAAATTGGTTTTCACAGTTTTAATCAAAATAGTTACTCTTAAATGTGTGCGATGCTATCTGTACAATAGGGAAACTACATGGTTAATATAAAATTATATCTGAAAAATGAAGTGACGAAATATAATGATATAGTCAAGCTTTTCAATCTCGTACCTTAATTGGGCAACTCAGCAAGCTTCGTTGCCTAAACACAGTACTCGACTGAAAAGCTCTCTATTATATCACGATTGTATAAAATACTAACTTGCTGTACTTATCTACTTACAGTGTATTGCGTAATATAATTTACAGTACATATGGTGCTACCTTATAGCACTAGTGCGAAAATTAGCATATTACGTTACTGTGTCGAACATTTAAAGGGCCATATGTACTGTAAAACGTTGTACGATACATGTGCGAATAGGTAATTCGCAACTCGTGTCGATTTAAAACACTCCCTTCGGTCGTGTTTTAATTTATCGCCACTCGTTTCGAATATCCTATTTTTCGCACTTGTATCGTAATGTACTAAAATAATATTCAAAGCTACGGTAGGAGTATATTAATAGAGATATAACTTTCAGTGATATGTGTCAGGTAAATGCCAGTCCTATGGACCGTTTTTCGAAGTCAAAAATAAACCAAGAGCATTGTCTTTATAATTATATTCCGTCGCTGACGATATATGACAATACATATCGAAAGGGACCTTATCGCAGTCGCCCATTATTAGCGGCGCGACAATGCTAATGCATGATACTACGTGACGTAAGCGTCGACCGCCATAAGGTCCCTTTTGATATGGATTGACACATGAGTTCTGGAAAATGATGAAATTATTATTGGCTTATAGGAATAATCGGCAATTTGGTAGTTTACTTCCTTATATTCACGAACTACGAGTATACAGAATATTTCATCCAAATGTGAGAGTAAACTCTAAAATCACAAGAAATACAGATTACACAGACGAAATTTATTTATTTAGGTTTTTATCGGGAAAAATCGTTTAACCGAGATGTCTCGGTCGTCTAGATAGTTTACAAAGTTAATGGTTCTTAATGAAAAACATAGTAGTGCTCCCACATTGGGAATTATATAACACCGTGTAACAGGGACAAAATGATAGTATTGATACTGTTATAACATATTGACCCTTTCACACTTATATTAAGTATGCTACTATAAAACAGGAACAGTGAAGGAGCACCTGCATAAGATGCAAAAATACATTATTATGTCATGTATACTCGTACAGCGAAGTCATGAAAATTGTGAATATGATTATAATAATAATAATAATTCAGCCTATATACGTCCCACTTCTGGGCACAGGCACGAAAGGGTTTGGGATTTAGTCCCCACACTAGCCCAATGCGGATTGGGGACTTCACATACACTTGAATTTCTTTGCAGATATTATATGCAGGTTTTCTCGCGATCTTTTCCTTCACCGGAAAGCGACTGGTACATATCAAATGATATTCCGTATATAAGTTCCGGAAAAACTGATTGGTACGAGCCAGGATTTGAACCCAAGACCATAATCATAACATGGCCATTAGGGTGATCAGGGCGTTTGTGAATATTATTAAATGAAGAAGAAAAGAAATCATGTGTTTATGTTTTCTTTTCTCAGATCAGACATTTTTATGCGGAAGTTGCTACGCGTTTACAGTCGCTGCAGCCATCGAGTCTGCAGCATACATCACTAACGGCTGTAACAATTTGGTAGAAGCCAGCGAACAAGCAATCATAGACTGTTCGACGGGCAAGAATGGGTAAGTGTTCAACCGACGACCCGGGTAGTAAAACTTCTCATTCACACTTACACAGTCGTAGCAAGAGATAGTAATATGATCCCGGTCATCAATTTGGTTTGAGGATAGTACAGTTCTAGTCTCAATGAGTTAATTTTAGTTATCGAATAACCCGCTAGATGTCACTGTACCGTGTGTGAAAAATCCTACTTCGCGCTTTTAATTTTTTTCCGGGAAACATGACCTGACCGGTAATAAGTTTTGTTTAGTTTTTAACAGTTGTAGGTAACGTAGGTTTTAGGAATTATTACATTACTCTAACCCCCCACGGATAACAAATATAAGAAGTATAAGAACGGACGACAACCTTTCGCGCGTACATTTTCTTTAAATTTGCTGCCTTTTCCCACTGACGGCAATGGTAGCCCAAAATAGTCTAATCTAAGCATTGTAATTTTTTAAGCGATTGCGGCGCCGTCAGCGTTAAGCTTTACGCGGTTATCCTGTTTAAAGTTTATAGGTACTTCATATACCTAATACAGCTTTACTTTATTAACCTAATTAACCTTTTAACTGCCGTAGTCTGATATATAAGACATGCAATATCCAGCTCATTTCGCCGCAGTCTAAAATAAAACAAAACTTCATGTAACTTCCTACCGTCGGTAACACGAGCACGCTCGATGAAAAATTCGAAGTGGTTAAAAGGTTAAGGCCTGTGCACAACGGATGCGTTGCGTAGACTTGTACGTGCACACTGTAATGTACAGATCCTTATGAGAGGCACCCCGCTTGCGTAACGTGTGCGACAGCTCCATCATTTTATCACGCACGCGCATCTAGTATGCTATGGCCTTTTAATACTGACATACAACGCATAGCCTAACATTACCATCGAAGGACTTTTAAATTTGTAACACATTTTTCAATTGTTATTAGAGCTCTACTTTGCTTTACTCTACTACTTAAAATTGGGTTAAAAACTTCTTAACAACTTTGACGTGAACGTACAGTGGACAAAGTTACGGGCAAAGACTAGTAAGGGCATTTGTTTGTGTGATGAGCACAAATATTTGTCCCTGAGTCATGGATGTTTTCTATATATTGAAGTAGGTATTTGTATATTTTATACAATACAATACAAATACTCTTTATTGCACACCTCAATACAGAAACAATACAAATAATACAACACATTAACTCTCCGTAAACAACAGGCAGCAGGCAGGTTTATATCTCGTTGTCTGAGTGCCACAACACAAGCCTTCTTGGCTTACCGTGGGACTTAGTCAATTTGTGTAAGAAAGTCCCTATAATATTTATTAATTATTAGTGGGCCTAAATATTTGCAAAGCAATATGGACATATAATGTTTAACTTTGCAGATATAAAAACTGTAAGTCCTACACTATTCAATTTATTTTCAGAAATGGCAACCAGGGATGTAATGGTGGAGTTTTGAGTTCTAGCCTACAATGGGTCAAAAAGAATGGCATTCCCTTAAGAAAAGACTATGGGCCATATTTGGCAATGGTAAGTAAAATGAAATAAATAATACCTTAAGAGTAGTTTAGTAGTTTTTCATAACACTTGCTCAAAAAAGATCTTATTTCATGCAGGTGTACTGAAGGACAAAGACCTATATTGTTCCCTAGGGAGTTATAGCTTCTTTTTTCTCTGATTCATACGATTAACTAGGTGTAAATGAGTTTTACTTTTATAATAGTAACATTTATAATTTAGTATTGTTATTTATGTTTAAAAATATTTAATTTGATTAATTGAATAGCCGTTTGAAATATTTTTACACAATTTTCAATAGTGGCTGAACTTCGGTTAGGCCTGTGTCTTCGATGCCGGACGAATGTTTGAAATGTCACCGTATTTAAGAATTATTTCGCTTAAAATTTAGTTTTTTCTTCGCAAGTGTGATGAAAAACATTGTGAGTAACTCCGGGGGTAAAAAATATTGTTACTCGAGTCTTTGACTCATTCTCCAGCCTGCGGCTGTCGTGAATATAGACTCTCGTACAATATTTCACTTAACACCCCTCCTTGCACAATGTGCTTTTGTTTTCACTCTTTAAAAACTTAAAACTCTTATAAAGGCATCGCCGTGTAATCCAATAGGTATCATGCTGAACAATGCAAGAATGATTACGAGTAATATCTATTCGTAGCATTGACATACTAACGACGAACACTAATTCACTAGGATCGAATTTGTGTGCGTGACACCGCTGTACTAGTACTAGCTCCATTCTTATTTGCCCTTAGGACCCTTAGATATACGTCAATGATTCGTAAGTTTTATGGCGTATGTACACGGTCATAGTACCTTTCTTGCTTTCAAGTGCCTAAGGTTTATTTTTGCCTGCTTATCTTATGATGTTTACAATTGCGTGCCTTATTGGAAAAATCTAATGTCGGTCAAAATGTTTTTGAACCCGTTAGCTATGAGTTTTTCACACGCGTCAGTGAATCGTTTTTAACTAGTATTAAATTAACTTTTATTTGAATGTACACATTCATTTCAGGAGGGATATTGTCACTTGAAACAAACACAATTAATGCATATACACAATTACATAAGATTGCCGAACGAAATCAAGACGATAAAGGTAAGTACAGCCCAACTATTTATTTGGTAATCGACAGAGCTAGTTTTTCCCCGAAAAAATGTTTCTCGTCGTCTCATAGTTCGTTTAGTGTGTGCGACGCAATTCCAGTGGGGTAAATTTGGAGCTCAAGTCAGACTTCTAGTTGGTTGGCTTTCCGTGTACATAAACTAATAGGCATTTTTTTGGTCATCATGCAAACGACTAATAATGTCAACGGACTTACAGTATGCGTTATTGCTGTAGAACTGGTCGTAAGACTAGAATTCTGCCATTCTCAAGAACGCTCTTCCTTTTGTATGAGGAATGTTCTCGCCGAGAATATTTCCCATAGTAAATAGAGAGCGTTCTCGAGAACGGCACAACTATACGTAAGCCGCAGCAATAACGCATACTCTAAGTCCATTTACATTTTTAATCGTTTGCATATTGACATAAAAAAAATTATTTAGTCCAGTTCTTAAGTTTACGCTTAAATAAACTATTAAGCGTAAACTTAAGAACTGGCTAATTCAAGAAGGTTTTTATTCTGTGGACGAATATTGTGATTACTTTAGACATCAAATTTGACATTTTATAATATAAAAATTTAGTTATTACATCTGTATTGTAGTTATGACTTATGACATATTAGTAATATAATTGTGATATTTAAGTGATACATTAGATTTAAATGCTTTAGATTTAAGTACTCTTAATGCGTACCAATGCATGCTTCTCTATGTTTAGGTACTTTCTGTAATAAATTTGAATGCCAGTTTCTGATGGAATGTGTGTGACCACGATATATTTTTATACCATCTTTTGTACCACATTTTTAGGCAAGATAAAGATATTTGTATTTGAAACAAAAGCACTCTTAGGGAGAACTGCGCCTAAGTCAAGGACATCACCATATAAATCCTGACATTACCTGTACGGTCATTTTGCCCAAAATAAATCCATCATTATAACTTTTTTTGAGCAACTAGCCCCATAACTCGCCTCCCTTGCCTCAGCCCAACATAAACCTTTTTGCTGACTTCTAGTGGTTAGTTGAGATTTCTAAAAAAACCCTGACACTCGCCAAGTTCCCGCTCAATCCTGACATGTCCAAGGAAATTCTGACGTACGTATGGCAACCCTACCATACAACTGGAAATAAAGAGTTAGGAGATCTCTCATACACCTTCCTTCCGCGCTTTCCTTACAGAAATTATAATATGATGGATGGACTGCTAACACGTTATTAGGAGGCCGTTATCGATTTTAGTCGCAAAAATGTCAAATTGATAGATTTAGAGCATGAAATTGTACACCTTTTGTTAACTATTAAAAATAACAATTACTGGTTTCTATTAGCACATCTTGTTATCTTTCATTATACCTAATAAATCATTTTTTTGAAAACAGACTCACTTAATTAGTAATGACTTTTTTCTGATGGACGTTTAAGTAGACGCGCGTGAAGCAGTGATTTTGTCGATCTTATTTGTGAATTTCGTAAAGTTTGGACTGCTAAAAATGGTAATTTTGTATTACACATATCCTGTACTTCATTTAATAAACTACATTTTACTTATTATAAATTTGAAGTAGTGTAAATAAAAGTTACACGAAATCAATTTTCTCCAGAAATTACTTCAAAACAAGTGACAATTTCTCTGAAAATTGACTTAATTTCAACGTAATTTTGATACTTAAACAATCTACAACATTTGCTGAAACTGTTCTTATACATCATTTTGTATAATTTACTACCATATTTTTTTGATGATTTTTTAAAAACTATCCCTTCTCGTCAGCTATTACCGGGGACGCACGCTTACGACCTCATTATTAAAAGGCAAGATTGAAAAACGTGCTAATAGAAACCAATACTTGTTATTTAGATATTACGTAACAAAAGGTGTACAATTCCAACGACTAAATCTATCAATTTAAAATTTTTGCTCTAAAATCGTTACCGGGCTCTTAACTTGTAGATGCGTTTCCCTATGATCGCACTTGACTTGTCCCAACTGACCACATTTTCCTCTCCATTCTAGGCCGCTCTACGCCAGCACGGTCCTTTGGCGACCGTAATGCATGTGCCAAGGTCGTTATATTACTATCGCTCTGGATTATACGACGACAAGACCTGGTATGATCAGTATTTTATAGTATTTATTTATTTATTAAAACATTGGCGAGTATTTTATTTGCCCGGTACCATGCATTTTTCGCTTGCTTTATTTTTTTTAATCCGTAAGTGATACTGTCCAGTAATTCAATTATTTGTGACAAATATAATATGTCGTATATATTTAAAAAAATATCGTTTTTCATTGAATCACTTTGCTTTGGGAAGTTATTTTGTCTCTGTTAAATAGGTATTTCACAATTATCAATACTTAAATACTGTAATTCCTCTTATATAGTAAGTATTTATACTACATATGCGTTTTTGTAGTGCTAAGATGATCGGTTTTTTATCGTATGTTATCATGTCTGTTACGTTCTAACAAGTATGTAAGTGCGACAGTGACGCATGACATGACAAGTGATAAAAATGCGACCATGATACCGCCGCGGACTGATTTCTTCTTCCTCGCCTTGTCCCGGCATATTGCCACGTCTCATGGGAGCCTGGGGTCCGCTTGACAACGAATCCCAAGATTTGGCGTAGGCACTAGTTTTTACGAAAGCGACTACCATCTGACCTTCCAACCCAGAGGGTAAAACTAGGCCTTGTGGGGAGTAGTCCGGTTTCCTCACGATGTTTTCCTTCACCGAAAAGCGACAGGTATGGTGATTACATAAGTTCCGAAAAACTCATGGGTAGCTACGAGCTATACGAGCCGGGGTTCGAACCCGCGACCTCCGGATTGCAAGTCGCACGCTCTTACCGCTAGGCCACCAGCGCTTGACTGACCGATTTAAGAATATATAAGTACATACTTATATCACTACACTTTATAAAAAAAAGTTTCCCGCCGCTTCTGTCTGTGTGTATGCCGCTACTCAAAAACTACTGAACGGATTTTCATGCGGTTTTCACCTATCAATAGTGTAGTGATATCATTCTTAAGGAAGGTTTAAATATATCATTTGTTAAGATGTTGTGTAACTCGTGGGAAACCGGAGCTGGTCACTAGTTAAAATTATTTTTAACCTATTCTCGCATCATTTCAGTAAAAATAATCGCACGACAAGTAACTTTAATACTTATATATTCGAGTAATTTTAATTTTATTTTTCAGTTTATCTGTCCCAGGAAGTCAAACGCACGCTGTGCTCATAGTAGGCTATGGGAAAGAAAACGGTAAAAGGTACTGGCTGGTGAAAAACTCATGGGGCGCTCGATGGGGTGACGAAGGCTACTTCAAACTGGATATGGAGAAGAACTTGTGTGGAATTACGAATCTGGTATACGCTGTTGTTGATCCGAAATCGCTTAGGAAACAATGTAAGGTGGTTAGCTTTGGAGTGGAAGAATAAAACGAAAGGTATAAAATAGTTTAAGTACTTGGAAAGGTTTTAGGTTGTACTTGGTAAGCTGATATAAGAGCTTTTTGAGCAACTTGTGTGCACCCATATTTTTACACTTAATTGTACCTGTTATACCCCTTAACGGATAATTAGTAACCACGGAACAGTTTTGTTTCTTGACGATAAAATAATAAATTCTCTAGTGCTTCATATTTTATATATTGATTATCTTAAATTTAACTGTCTTTAATAAAAAAAAAGTATTATATTTAGGATTTGATTTTTCTTTTCATGAATTTGTAAGTAAGTAATAATACGTTTTTTTTAATGGTAGACTGACATAGTGTTAAGTAATTTTAAATTAAATACAGCACTCATTAACGTTTATAAATAGCTTTGTAACAAAACATTTGCTTTTTATATCGTTGTAATTAAAATTTGTTCTGTATTTCTGGGTTTTATTTTAGGTGATTTTCCCTTAACAGCCTTACACATAAATGCCTTACCAAGTGATTAACTACTAAGTCGTAGTACGTAGGTAGTCGTAATACAGTAAAAAGCAATGCATTCCTCGTTTTTGTCCAATACAATTAATAGGGGTATTATTTAGTGAAATATTTTGTTTTATGCTATTTTTAGGAAACATTAAACCTATAAATTATAAACTGAAATAGACGTCTTATCATTACAGCTAGACTGAAAAAGTGACAAAAGGCGACTAGTGCCACTACTGCCCGAGGCCAAATTCCTTGTCTTGTGGGGGCGGGCTTGATCACGTTCTTTAGGAATCATTTAGAAATAAGTAGAATCGTTTCCGACGAAATAAGTAAATATTAGTATAGGACATTATTACACAAATTGACTAAGCTTAAGGACTTGTGATGTGGCCAAGTGAGACAACGATCTCATATACAGGGTGGAAAATATGTATGGGTCCTGGACGGCGTTTCTAAACTAGTTACTTTAAATCATTTAGCTAGCTCATTTTACTAAAAATAAATATTCCTTTATTTTTAAAAAGAAACAAAACTGCATTCAAAGATCTTCTAAAATTTGCTTGCCTCACCCGAGAATCGATTACCTCGTTATTTTACTCGTATTATACGAATCAGTAGGATTATTTTTCACGATAAAATTTGTCTCATAAACATTTGGTCTTTGAAAAAAAAAGTGTAAACATAATTTAGTTTATTATTTTATCATCAATACGAAGAACACATGAAACATTTTTTTAACGTAGACAGATATTAAGAAGAGAATTGAATCTTAGTAATTTAACTGGTAAGTTGCTCGAAAAGACCCCCCTCGTTTCGGTCAAAAAAATGTAGTCTTCGTTGAAATTCATTTCGTGTAGCCCTCTGCAGTGTTCTGGTTAAGGTATGCTCCTAATAACATGTTCTACCCATTGACATATATATCTAAGGACGGGCATTACGGGCAATGAGAATGGGGCCAGTACAGCAGTGTGCACACGAATTTAGCCAATCGTGCAGTCTAACGGGTCTAACGCCACAACGCGATTGGTTGATGAGTTCGCACCACGCGTGCGATTTGTCGCAACTAGTTGCGTTAGACTGCACAATTGGCTCGAATTCGTGAGTGACACCACTGAACTAGCACCATTCTTAGTGCCCGTAAGGCTCGTCCTTAGAGATATATGTCAATGGTTCTACCGCAACCCTTATTCTTGCACAGTATTATAATAAGGTTTGTAAATATATTTTTTTACATGCCCTGATAACGATTCTAATAATAAAATAGCAAGGTTTTTTTAAAAATTTTACTTGATTTGATTCCCGGGTGAGACAAGCGAGTTTTAGAAGATCTATGAATGCAGTTTTGTTTCTTTTCAAAAATAAAGGAATGTTTCCTTTCAGTAAAATGAGCTAAAGGATTTAAAGTAGGTTCCCTCCAAGATTTTTCCAACCTGTATATAATATACTATTTATATACATACTTAAATACATAACTTAGGAACAAATAGGTATCCGTGCTCATCACACAAATAAAATGCCTGGTGAACTATTTACCTAGGTACTCATAACAGAATTAGTGATTTTACGTGGGCTATTATTATTAAAGGAAATGTGTAATTTTGTTAAATATTTGTACAATTAAGACACGGCCTAATTTTATTAAGGAAAACGTATAATTCTGTTAATTACCTATTTACATACAAGAAGCTAATTGTATGTAAATACTTATTTCAACAAAATTGACATAAAAAAAAAAAAAAAAAACAAAAAAAAAATCGTTTATTAAAAGAAAGAAGATAAAATTACATAACTAGCTCAGTGGTCCCACACTAGGCTAGGCCTGTATCGTGGTGACCGCTCTACAGAATTACTACATACATTTTTGGGGTATCCTCTAAACTAAAATACAATCCTATCTTGGATAATTGATGAAAAACGTGTGCTGAATTAAATACATGCAAAGAGAAAACTAACTAATACTACCTATATTACATTTACAATTTTGAGTAAAAATTAACCATATCAGAAATAAAAATCATGATGTGTGTGTGTGTGTGTGTGTGTGTGTGTGTGTGTGTGTGTGTGAGTGAATATGATGTGATGATTTTGTGAGTAAGAGCGACCTTAAGTTGGGTAGACCTGTGTTGGGTAGGGAGTAGGATTTAGACAACCCGTTTCATAATTTGCTCAGTTTCATGGTAGTTCAGCCTATTCAACCATTTGAAAAGTTTCCTCTTGGCTTCAGGCAGGGATGCACTCTTGATGTCACAATATTTTGTAACCGCATTGTATATGTATGGATGGAGGTGACTGGGGAAACGTTTTGCGAAAGTGGTTTTGGTGTTCTGAACTGGGATTTTGTACACTCTTCTACTTAGCAGGTGCGGATAGTTTTGTGAAGCAATGGTGTCACGATGTACCATGAGCGTAACCCTTTGAAACATAAGTTGCCGAACTGTTAAAACCTTCCACTCTTTATACAGAGAAACAGTAGGAAATAGCCGGGGCTTTCTAAGCATCACTTTTAATATGAAACGCTGAGCTCTTTCTAGGGATATAAGGTTTGAGCTAGCAGCTCCTCCCCAAATCGTGATGCAATAAGCGACGACTGGTTGGCAAATGGCTGTGTAAACTACTTTAAGTATATCTTTACCAGCAGCATTTCTCAGTAGTTTCATGATATATATTAACTTTCTAACCCTAGCAGACACAGAATTTATATGGTCTTTAAAATTAAGTTTTTCATCAAGGGTGATGCCTAAGTATTTTATTGTGCGGCAGTTATTGACACTATTGTTATTATTATTCCCAGAATCACTCGATGAAGGGTCCATGACTAATTTAATTTCAGGGCGGTGGCTTGGAGTTGAAGCTGCAGTTTTGTGAAAACAGAGGTATTTGGTTTTTGAGATATTTAAAGTAAGTAAATTGTTTGCAAGCCAGTTTGTTACTAAAGCAACCCCCCTCTCGCTAACTGCGAAACATTTTTCCCAAGAAGATTCGTGAAAAATGAGGGCGGTGTCGTCTGCATAACAGATGACTTCGGCGCCTATGGAAATATCTAATAAATCATTGATGTAAATCAGAAATAGCGTTGGACCGAGAATACTTCCCTGAGGAACCCCATAAGGAATATTTCTTTTAGAGCTGACCAAGGCACTAACTTTAAACATTGGCTATTCATTCATCGGGCATTTTCTTCGCTAAAATAAGATGTGTACCTATAGTAAACAGTTTTGAGCAATAGTAAATAATTGTATACTAGTTTTTCTATAGTTAGATTAGGTAATTCAGTTTTTCTGTAATTACAAAATTATTAAACGTGCTCGTAGCTACTTTGTGTCAAACAAAGTAAATAGCGGCGGCGCGCGCCGGAGCAGAGTCCGCTCAGTACAAAGTGCCATTTTCGCCGCACGCACACAGACGTGACATCTACGCACACAGACGTTAGATTTACAGGCGTTCTCGGGCACTCTCGGGCAAAGCTTAGTCGGGCTGTGCGCGCGTTGCTCACTTGAAGTCCCCGCCGCTACGTAGGTACCTACTGTCTAGGGTTGCCAACTATTTTTTGGTGGAATATAGTATTTTCCAGAATAAGGCATTAAAAATATAGTACTTTTAGATAAAATGCTTAACATAAGTGTAATATACGTTTAATCATACCTACTTACTAGCACTCTGTTAAGATTAGTTATGGTAACGATTTTAGAGCAAAAATGTAAAATTGATAGATTTAGTCGTTGAAATTGCTTTTGTTACGTAATATCTAAATAACAAGTATTGGTTTCTATTAGAACGTGTTCTCATCTTGCCTTTTAATAATGGGGTCGCAAGCGTGCGTCCCCTGTAATATGTGACGAGAAGGGACAGTTTTTAAAAATTCATCAAAAAACTATGGTAGTAAATTATACAAAATTATGTATAAGAACAGTTTTAGCAAATGTTGTAGATTGTTAAGTATCAAAATTACGTTGAAATTAAGTCGATTTTCAGAGAAATTGTCACTCGTCATCTCATACGCCCAGTAATAATAAAGAGTAAAAAAAATATCTTTTTAATAACAATATTTATTTAAAGTTTAAATTTATATTTTTTATTGAGCTTTGTGTACTTTTTAATAATGTCAAATTTTTAATAAAATGAGACAACGATTCAGTACATTCATATTGCATTTTTATGACAATTTAATAGCTCACTTTTTATTAAATTTATGTCAGCCCTGTTGCATTCCTCACGCCATTTTGTCTTCATACTTGAAATAATTTTATTTGATTAGAATTAAATTGATAATCGATCTTGAACAAATTAGAAGGATGTCGGAAATATAGTATTTTAGTGTACTATATATTTTTTCGACAGTATTTAGTACAGAGAGCCAAAATATAGTACAATACTATATAATATAGTACGGTTGGGAACCCTACTACTGTCATGTACGTCAAAACGCAGTCTCTAAGGAATGTAAACATGATAAGATGTATGTTTAAACGAATCGATGTATGTATGTCTGTAAACTTATATTACCTACTCCTTTTTAAAATTCGAAATTAATACAGAAGCAACCCTAGTGAGTCGGGCAAGTTTAGGTATGTATTTTCAAGAACGGCGGGAACGGACCTTCTGTGTATTTTGTTGTTTTGATTTAGCAGAGCTAGATCTAGCGCCTATTCTTACAGTCGCTAAAATGCTGGTTATGGTAAAACTATGTACCTGTTTAACAAATAAGTACTACGAAAATGTTTACCGACTGCTGGCAGAAATTTTACGACCTCCAGTTTTATAGGCGTAGACAATGGTATTTAGAAATTGAGTATTAATTCTCTATATCAGATAATAGTAAATTTATTACCAGAAGTAATTAAGAGGAAACATTAGTGGTTATTTTTCTATACAAACGTTCTAGAGGGAGCTGGAAGGGGTAGACCTCGGCGGACTTTATCTGATCAAATCGGGGAAATCCTGAAGAAAGGCCAGGTCAAGAGCACCCTAAACCGACGAGCGTGTATGAGGAATGTCATGAAAGTGAAGGAAGCGAAAGAGGTATGTCAGGATCGTAGCAAGTGGAAATCCGTGGTCTCTGCCTACCCCTCCGGGAAATAGGCGTGATTATATGTATGTATGTACAAACGTTCTCTACATTTTCGTCACTGAGTCCTGCATTATAATTTTTTTTATATGAGTTTATTACTAGTGCTTTTGAACTAAGAACTAGGTTACCTTATCTAAAAAGCACTAAAAACGACCAAATAAATCCACCGTAATCAGACGCCTCGTATACGAAATCAGCATCAATAAACTCAAAAATCAAAACGGTCAAACACAGATAATTTCTTTCTTATTCTGTTCCCAAAATTTCGTTACGATTGGTTATGTTTTGGAGGAGGAAAATGTCGAGTAACAGGATTCTTCACCTAAGTTCCTTATCAAATTAATTTTAGGGGCCGCCCCCGTCAGGCGACGGAGATATTTACAAAATTCTCAAATCTGAGGAGCGCCGCTGGTATTTCCTCTTAATTGCAACTATTAATACAACAAAGCGTGCCTCAACTAGATGGTGATGATGATGATGGTGCTATACTTATACCGTGTTTGCATTTCAACTTAATACGCATTTTGGACGTATGTTAAATGTCACCTTGCTGTTAATTACCATCTTACTCTATGATTACCATTATTAACTTCGAAACATATACAATTCGAACCACAGCCACAATCACGAAAATGCAAATCAAATGTAGTGATGTGCCTAGTCTTCTAGAAACCCGATGTTGCCAGGCTGAAAAGTGGTGCCGTTACCCCCATCACCCCTTAGAATTTACCCCACCTTTTCGTAAAAAAGTCAGATAGGTTTGTGAAAAAAGTGGGATTTTAGGAGCTAGGAATTCCACTACAAGGATCAGAACTCAAACTGCGGTCTAATAATTATGCATACGACACACTTCTACAGATCCTGTGGCTGTACATCCTGGTCTAATGAAAGGTAATTCAAAGCATTTTAGGTATGAGAGTAACACAGACCAACCCGTTTTCTGTGGAGAGTAAGGATTTATCTACTTACGTTGGTAAACAGAAGGCATACCGCGAAGCACAAAAATAGATAATTCGGTATCAGTCTCTCTATCACTCTTGCATATTCTAGCATTACTCCAATTATGGCGTAAGTAGAGTGAGACAGTGAAAAATGCCCTCAATTTGCGAACTTTGGTGTTCGCGGTAGGCCCTCAGCATACTTTAGACAGGCGATCTTCGAATTGAATACGAATTCTCACGTCGCTCCGGTGTGCGAACAGAACATCGCGCATATATGAACATAGCGCTGTCACGCTCATACCCGAAGCGACTGCGAATTCGCATCAGTGTCATAACCTCGTTAGACAGTTCGATCTTTGTCTGGCTGGGTTTTAGCTCACATTTGAAAGGCCTAACACAATTCATTTTGAACAAATAATGTATTTGAAAGTACTAGGATTTTATTTATCTTTACAACTAATTGGTAACATTCATTTTATTTCTTAGACTAAATACCTATATTAATATTTGTACAAATGATTAGCTAGGTATTGCTATTATATTAAAAATACAATAAATATTTATTTAATACAAACAACTTTTTACAAGTAATCTTTTGATTTCTATGGTTTTAAAATTAAAAAATAAATGGAACTAAACTATATTAAAAAATGAACATACCATATACTGGTCTGATTTTAGATGACTCAGTTTTTGAGCACCGTAAAATGCTGCAACTTTGCCATTTAAGCTCAATTTTGCCTATTTCATTTCAATTACGATCTCTCGAATTTGCTTAGTTTTTTCTTGTTTTTTATCATTTGATAGTAATTTTCATTATTCTGGCAACACATATTTCATATTTTTACAATGGTAACTCCATTGTTGCTCCGCCAGTTACGTATCATAAGTCGGCGTGAGGGGCAACATTTTTTTAGTGTCTCGCAACTTTTGAATTTTTATCTACGAAAAAGGTGTTTTTTGAGAAGTGGTAACGTCCCAGGGTAGGTAAAGACTGTCTATTTCCCGTAGGTTTAATATTTTCAAGAAAAGGACATGATTTCAGCATAATAACGTACTAGGCAATATTGGGCAGTGTTTTGGAAACTTGAATGACACAATTTTGCCTGGGTCTAGGGCTGTCACTAGCTGAATTTTATAAATGTACAGAAAAGAGTAAAAATAAGCTTGCCTAAACTGCTTAAATTAGTTTATTTATTACAAGCTTTTTATTAACTTGCAATGTTTGTTTGGTTAAGTCAAATTTTGCAAGTCGATTTTCACCGACTTTCTGTGTGGGTACCTATGTAGATCTGCTGACAATGCAATAATAAACTAACGTTAACAAAAAAAACTTATGGATATTAAAATGAAAATTATAAAAAAAAACTTATTGCAATCTGTTATTACATTTCTATTGTAGTTACTTGTAATTGTATATTTATTGTATTATAATTATGTTGTATGTTTACAATCAATTTTCAACCACTTATTAGCGACCAATTGAGGTGTTTGACATACTTATGTAACTTGGGTGACAATGCAATGTTTATGGTACCATCGAGATGGTCTGATGATGGAGACCGAAAATAGCAACTTCTAAACTACACATAATAAACCCACTGTGTTTAGGCTCATTTGATTTGTCTTGCAGTTATCTTTCTTATCGAAATCTGGGTTGTGAGGTGTCAGGTCGATTACAATTGGAGTTCAAAGGTGATGGGTGATTAGAACTTTACAATGAAATAGAACTTTACACTATAATAATGCACTGAAAATTAGCAAAATAGTGTATCTGCAATGTACTTGTAATAAAAAAATTAAAATAAGTTCAAATTATTAAATACTAAGAGAAAAAGAAATCAAACAACATTATATTACATTTGTTTGTTGATTATTTTGTAACTAACAATATAAATAGATTTTTTTAATAACAATATTTTTTTGGCACAACCCTACAGTTAACGATATTTTTGTATAGAAAGTTTGTGGAACCTGCTACAACTTTACCTATTGCATGTGAAAAAAAAAGTATTAAGCTTATGGCCATAATTTGACTGCCAGGGACAAGCATAATGTCTCATGCACAAGAATAAATAAAATTGCAAATAGCAACACATTATTTATGGAGATATCCGTCTAGGCAAAGTTACGTCTTAGGCCTACAACTTTGCCTGCCACTTTGATTGCTTGTAAATCGGAAATACAGTATGATTAGGTATTAAGATTTGAGTCTTATCTGGTAAGGCATAGGGTATGTTTTCCGACTAATACTCATGAAACTCATAATGAAAAATAGGTTCACAGATATAAGAAAAAAACGTCAAAATCCAGGCAAAGTTGCAGCGTTTTACGGCATTGGTTTAGACTAAGATAATGACTAGCTCAAAATCATGTGCATACTGTACAAGTTCTATGTATTAACTAAGTGAAGCTATTTCTTAACTCCTCGCAGCCTTAGCTCCATTTCCAAGTAGGCTCTCAGAGATGGGTCTTGAACAGACTTCATGATCTTCTCCACTATCTCCGGGCCCGCATTATTCATCTTCTTAGTCAGAGTCTCCGCCCACACAATGAAGACACAGTTGGCACAGCCGGACTGGCAGCATGCTGTTGGTGGTTCATCTATTGATGCCTATAACATAATGATACAGTGAGAAACATATAGTTAATTTTTTTTCATTTGGGGACCATCTTACACAGATCAACCTAGCCCCAAATTAAGCAAAGCTTACACTATGGGTACTAGGAGACAATATACATATGTATTTTATAGACAAATACATAGAAACCACCCATGACTTAGGAACAAATATCTGTGTCTATCACACAAATAAATGCCCTTACCAGGATTCAAACCTGGGACCATCGGCTTTATAGGCAGGGCCAGGGACCAAATTTCATCTGAATTGGTTCAGCAGTTTAAGCATGAAGAGGTAACAGACAGGCTTATCCTATCTTAACTTATGATTATCAGAGGCCCTTGCCCTTCATTTCATATACACTTCAACCCATAGGGATCTTTTGTGCAATTACCCTCTTTGAAAAAGAAGATAGACAGACTTACTTTTGCATTTATAATATTATAATAGGGATTGAGGACAACCACAATTAGTGATATAAATTGATAATCACTAGTGCTTTGTAACACAGTAGGACCTTGCTGGTCCGGATGTGCAAATAACCAGCCATGGGACAGTAACCTGCAACTCCAACTTCAGGGACTCAGACTCAATCAATGTTAAAAACAATCAGCAGCCCAAAGAGCATACCAGCACTACATATTTATCTAAAATATATAAGCTTTGGTAATGGGCATTTCTATTTAATCATAGAAGGTTGTATTGAAAATCTTAGCCATTTTTTCTTAGTAAAAAAAGAAAAAGGTCGTGATTCTGAGTAGAAATAATAAAAATATTGGTACAACTTTAAAAAGAAAAGCCAAATGGATCAAGTTAAATCACCAGATTGGCAGTGCGGTCTTTAACGGACAGCAGAGACATTTGTGTACAAAAGGTTAAATATTTGTAATTATTACGTCATTTGCTATCCGCTCTAGTTCCTTTTCTTTTTCTATCTCCGCTTCAGTTTTTGTTGTACAGTATTTAATACGTGGGCTTAAATTGTTTCTATAGAATGGTCGAAGGAGCAAGAGTCTTGAAATCTGAAATTCAAAAGACTAAAATTAAAATACATACTTGTTAAAGATGATACATTCATATTTTTCATACTTGATGGTACTTACAATCATTTCTGTGCTCTATAGTTATGCTACTTAAGAATCATTGTTTCAAGTTAGAAATGTGTTAACTTTCACATATTTTACTGAAGAAAAAATACCAAAACATTGCACATCCAGCTGACATTACGTGGTTTTTTTGACATTGACAACAATGACAGTTTCGTTGTCAAAATATGATCAAGCGTTTGATTTGTCTATGATTTTCCATTGCGTTGCGTTCAGTAAATGCTTGTTTGAAAATTATGGAGCTACAACTTACTTCATGATTTGTATTTGCGTTCCGTCACTTTCGTATGACATATCGTCGGATGACAATCGGCCAAGTGCGAGTCATATTAATTATTATAAATATTTTTATTATATGATGTAACTACAAGTTTACGGTTTCGCAATTTTTCCTTTATCTTTGCTATAAGACATTGCTTCGTCCCAAATTTCAAGATTCTGAGAAAATACGGTCAGGAATAACAAAGTGATTAGAATAATTTCTAGCCATAGACACCTAAAAAGCAACACAGAAGCGGAAACAAGGGTATGCTCCTCCGAATTAATCAATTTTTTTCACTCTGTGGCCGGAAGCATCTCGTCCGTCATTTTTGATCTATAGATTTTACAAATCCTTGTAAATTGCATTGATAGTTTTTGCGATTATTTAGTGATTTCATTGTAATATAATTAGTTTTTGCATAGCAATAGGCTAGTTTCCTTAGTGTCTTCGAGAGGTACACGAAAAGTAAGTAAGAATTTGATAGCTTACTTAAGCGTTCTTTCCCCGTTCTGATAAGCTTGGGATGTAATGACGGAGCCGAAGCCACTTATATCTGTTATTGTACAAACTACTGAACCGTGCGTCATTGTCAATGCACTTTCATGGATATAAATAACAGTTCCATTCATCGCTTTGATTCATTATTACTATCACGTTTTTTTTAAGAAGATCCATGGGCCTGGGTGGCTCCAAAAACTGACACCACGCTTGCGTGTGGTAATGAATCGTATTTTAGACTTGTTTAGCATATCTAGAAACTACTTTCTTCTAAGTTTTTAAATGCTTTCTGTATCTTCTGTTAAAAATACAACCATTTAAAAGTAAATAAATAAATGTTAATTATTTATGAGAATGATCCTTTTAGAACACTTGCCCGTTTTTGTTGCACTATAACTTAATCATATATTATATCTTGATTCTATACATTTTATAAAATGTAAGTTAATTAAAATATAGTTAGTAATTTATAAGCTGTTCTCTAACAATTGTACTTGTAATTAACTTCCCTATGAGGTACTTAAAATGAGGTTGTTTTATTTTAACTGTAAACATGTTATGTAGCCAAGTAAAATCCATACTCTTAATCAAATTAAAAAATAAATAAATTGTAAGTATTTATAATTGTATATCTACACAAATTCTTACGCAAGAATCTTATACAAATTGACCAAGCTCAATTGCAAGCTCAGTTTGTGTTGTCTTTCATTTTATTTAACCTTTCGAGACCCAGACAAATATAGCGACATTCTGTCATTGGTTTCGTCAAGCTGGCTACCCAGGGAGCCCACGGGTCTCTATGTTTTGATATGACTGACTGAAATAGTTATGTAAGTATAATGCATGAGTGCAAATTAATAAACAATCCTAAACAAATTATAGATAGGATCTAACCTACTAGATACTACTTAGTGTGACGTCATTAATATCAAATTATAATAGCCACATCAGACATAATCATATAATCTGTTGTGGCCATAGGCTGTGGAACATATCAAAATTATAGAACATTTTAAGAAACTGGCTCATAATCTAAAACTGGAAATGGCTAAATGCACAACCAATACATTTTTTTACATTTGTTCCAGAACAATGTCTGGTGAACCTGAGGTAGCACACACACCAGAGGGTGAGGAGGAGGAAATCAAGTCCACCTACAAACCTCCCCCGGAGAAGACCATTGAGGAGATCCTGGCAGCGGACCAGGAGGATGAGTCCTTGCGGAAATATAAGGAGGCTCTGTTGGGGCAGGCGCAGACCGGAACTGTTATTGTTGGTATGTGGACCTCTAGTTTGACTTGCTTTCTGTTGTGGACACTAAGATATTCCAAGTATCTTATAATTACTTCCTACCATAGCCTATACCTAGCCTAGTTGGTAGTGACCCTGCCTACAAAGCAGGGGGTCCCAGATTTAAATCCTGGTAAGGGCATTTATTTGTGTACTTAATACAAATATTTGTTCCTGAGTTATGGATGTTATTGTTATCTATATATCTAAGTATGTGTTTATATATACAAGTATGTATAATATTGTAGCCTAGTACCCATAGTACAACCTTTGCTTAGTTTGGGATAGGTTGATCTGTGTCAGATTCATTCATTCAAGAGGAGCACTCTACAGAAAGCATTCCATACAAATCCACATTCATCCAGTAATATCCACTTCAAATTATGAATATCCATAGTTTGATTACTCACGTAAAATTAACAATAGTTTAATAAATTCCCTTATCTCCATAACTGATTCCCCAGTACTATAACATGATAGGCAGTTAGACACTAGAGAATGTCAAATTTGATGGTTTTATCTCAGTTATCATTCATGTTATCAGAATATCCTGCACCTTCTGATAGGCAATGTATTATGAACTTTGTTTCACTGTGTGAAGGATAACTTTTGTTAAAACAGTGCTTAAAGATATACTACTTATACTTTGTCTAAAGGAAATTTATTCTCATTTTATTTTTCAATAAATTAATTTAATTAATTTTAGAAATTTCATTACAATTTCACTGTGCATTTTCTAGAAATCTTGGTGTCCTTAGTCACAGAACATGTTATAATGGTAACAGTAGAATAATGTTATGCATTTTAAGAAAGTTAATAACTGGTTTTAGAATGGCCGTGTACTGTGAAATCATTTAAATGTTTATGAAATCTTAAAAAGACGTTAAAAGACGCGCGTGGCTACATCCCAATTTCAACCTTCGTGCATTTCAACAAGGTGCATTCCACAATGACGCGCCGCGCACGATAGGCGTAGCCTTCAAAGGGTTAAATATTTTCTCGTATATGCAGTTATTAATATATGTAATACCACTGAAATGCGATAACATTCCTTAACCTAGATTTACAGTAGAAATGTCATGTAGATCTATTTCCTACTAATATTATACACGCGAGAGTTAATTATGATTGACGCGTTGATGATGTGTGGGTGTTTGTATAATCTGTACCAAAAACTAGAATGGATTTGAATTTGATGTTCGAAACCTGGCAAGGGTAATTATTGGGTTTATAAACATATTTGTTCCTGAGTTATGGATGTTTGCTATGTATATAAGTATTCATATATATCTATATGTTATATACATTGTTGTCTAGTACCCACAAAACAAGCCCTATTGAGCTTACTGTGGGACTATATCTTATATTATTTATTTATGTAAACTCTTTTTGTCTAATAATTTATCTTATTAAAGAGGTACATCTGATATAAAATGCATTTCCGGGTTCTGGGCATCCCAAATCACAGACATAAGTAGTGTAGTTTTCAAGTAACTGGTATAATAAGTAATTATACTAGTGCCTTAAGTCAAACGTAAATGCCTTTTTTAAAACTAGCTTCTCCCCTAGACTTCGTCTGTGTGGGATGATGATGATTATTGATAAAAATGATTCTAGAAGTACGAGGAAGGACCTCGCATCTCAAGCTATCTCCACATCAAGTTTCATCTGAATCAGTTCAGCGGTTTAAGCTTGAAGAAATTACAGACAGGCAGAGTTACGTTTGAGTTTCTAATAATTATTAATTATTCAGTATTAGTAGGGATAGTCCAATATAAATTCACAACGTCAGCACCTCCCACACCAAGGTGCCTTTTCCCTTAAAAGGATACACGTGCTTCCAGTTTATTGTTTTCCTGCTATTTATAGTAAATCCATGTAAGGGAAACTATTGTTTACTTATCTATTTATACGCGTATATAATATACCTATCATTAATTCTTAGTATTTGTTTTTTTTCCCTATACGTGAAGAATTTGGAATGCGTTTGTTATTTGTGAAGTGCTTGAAAATGGAGACCAGCGGCTGTAGCACGATCGCATTTTTGTCACGTATCGCTATGCCTGTCAAATTCTAACATGTAAGTGGGAAAGTAGGAGTGTTAGCGACGCGACCAGAAACTTAGATGACGCTAAGATTAGTTAAGTTGAAATACGATTAAGGCTGTATTCGAAATAAAGATTTTATCCGTTAGGTAGGGCAAATATATAATTAGATTGTTATTAGACATAAGAATTATGTAATCGTTCGTTATATCAGGTATTATTCGATATTTAGGTCACGCAAACCCTAAATCCCAAATCCTTATTCGAAGAGCGAGATGGACGAAGGAATAAGAAAATAAAGAAAACTTATTCATTGGTTCATAATTATAGCCAATCACATGCAAATAAAGACAAGGAAAGGTAAAAAACAGCGAGACAGAAAATCTCGATCGTGATTGGTCAGTCAATTTCCCGTACAGAATTCGATTACGCTCAGTTGTACTATGAGACGCACATATTTAGGTTATTATCGCAGTAATTACTTTAATTAGACTAATGAATGTTACGTATAATCGTAGAGCGTGAATTGCTTAACACCCTAATATAGGTCATATTATCGTAATCCTAGCTATTAGATAATAGCATGCCGTAAACCGTCGAGAAACGGGCTATTGTTCCGAGTGCGGACGAACAATAGGCTTTGTATTCGTGAAGTAAGCAAGTCGGACAGGTGTTATTGTTTTGTTTCACTGACCTAGAAACCGAGTTAGCGTGTTATGCAATATTTAAGTCAATAATTAGATATTTGTGAGAATTATAGTTATGTAAACGATAACGAGATAACACGATTTAACCCGAACAAAGCCGAATCAAGTAACCGACCAATCAGAGGGCTTGATTCAGAACGAATCGAAACGCGTCTTATCTCCTTATCGTAAGGGTGTTCCTTTTCTACGAAATTCGTATATAAGCGAGGAAGGAACGGAGTGAAATCGTAGTCAGTCGTCGAGTGATCCAGCAACAAGAAGCCTCAAGAAAACCAAGAAGAAACCAACCGGAAGAGAACCAGAAGCGGTTCAATCGCGTAGTAGGGATTGTAGGAGTATTTTTATACCTTGTATCGCGTTAAATAAAAGTGAGTTTGTGCGCATCAGTAGTTTATTTAGCTATCTCCTCGCGTATCGTATTCGCTCCTCTTCACGCGGCGACGTAGAGGGCCGTGGTCACGGTTTTGGCAGTAGGAGTGGTGGCGACAGCCCGGTGCCTTCTCCATTGAGCTATCGTCGGCTGATATAGCGCCGCGGGCTGCTATATTTTCCTGGTCCTTCGAGCCGGATCAACTGTCAGCCCATCAAGACCGTCGAGATCAGCTTCTACTCTGCGTGAAGAACCCCATCGTTTCACATCGTCAAGATGCCGATAATTCGGACCAAGAAGGCTACGTCGGTACAGAGCGACGAAGACAGGCAGCGTTTCCTAGACGAAGGCGCGGCGGCGGCCCAACATCGTGAGGTTGCCCGCGAACACGCTGAGAGGACCGAGGACGCCGACGCGGAGCGCCCTCCCCTCCCCCCTGGCGAGTCGGCCGACGCGGCAGCGGTCACCCATCGAGCTGCTAGCGCGGAACCGTTAGGCGCAGCGGCTACATTATCGATCGACGACGTCTACCAGAGGCCACCGAGGTCTCCCTCGCAAGATACGATGTTGCTATGGCGAAGGGACCTGAACAAACGCCTGCGACGTCTTGCGAGACCTACACCGATCCCGTTACGTCATTCGAAGACAGTGGTTAAAGACGTTACCACATCGCAACGACCGAAGGATACTCCAAAGGAGGCGAGCACTCCGGGTAGGCACACCCGTGCGCAGTCCGTGTGCTCACAAGCGAGTACCGTCATCGAGGCCAGACTCTCGCAAGCCGAGCTGGAGGCGAGCGAGCGGCTAGCGGAGATTCAGAAGAAGGAGCTGCAGTTAGAAGCCGAGTTAGTGAAGAAGAGGCTGGAAGCCCAGAAGCTGCAAATTCGTGCAGAAGCCAGTGAATCCGACGCGGCATCCGATAGGAGCGAAATCGGACCGCAACACCAGCGCATCCTGACATGGATCGACGAATCGCAGGACAAGACGCTAACCGAGCCCGTCAAGTCCAAGAAGAGGTTAGCCAACGAGCCCCCACCGGATTACGAGACTCCAAGGCGCTCCACGCGGGAAGAGAGGCATATTCGACGTCGCTCACCGAGCCGCGAGGACCGTCGGCGATCGTTATCGCCACCGATCGAGCCACGTACGCCGCACACGGAGCGTACACAGCTCACTCAGGAAGGAACCGTAGCGGAGTCTATGTTGCAGTTATTCGAGAAGATGCAAATGGCGGCTCGACCGGCACCGAAGGATATCTTCGAACTACCTCACTTCTACGGAGATGTGAGTGAGTGGCGAAGTTTCTACAACACGTACACCGAGACGTCGAGAAGATACAAGTTTACCGACTACGAGAACGTCGCTAGACTGCGTATGGCGCTACGCGGGGACGCGAAGACATGTGTGTCACACGTCCTATCGACCGCAACTCGTCCAGATATGATTATTCGAATACTGAAAAAAGCAGTTTGGTCGGAGCGAAGTATTGCTAGACAGAGCAATCGAAGATTTGCGCAAGCTGCCAGCGTTGGGACCTACAGCGAACGATCTCAACAGCTTCGCAATCAAAATTATGAACATAGTGTCCACTATTATGGATATAGATCGGAGACACTACGCCGACAACCCGTTGCTGATTCGCGAAGTAACGGACCGGTTATCGCCCCATATTCGAAGCAGGTGGTGCGACTACGCACGCAATCATCGTGATACCGACGAACCCGAGATCCTGCAACTTGCTGACTTTCTGATGGAGGAAAGTGAACAAGAAATGGCGTTTTGTCATGCCCGCGCAGCCCCGAGGCGTGCGCAGGTACCGTCAGCAGCACCGAACGCGCGCGCGACCGGCACTCGTACGAATACATCCGCGCCGCGTTATCCGATTCCCGCTACCACACCCGGAGGTCGATACGCCACAGCACAGAAGGTGACGTATGCGACGCGTCAAGCCAGTACATCGAAGTCGACGTGCCTGTATTGCGGCGGCAATCATTCAACGCCGGAATGTCGCAAGCTAGCCGCACAAAGCATAGGCGCAAGATGGGAGTGGGCAAAGCTCAACCGAATATGCTATAGGTGCATGGACGCGAAGCACCTCAAAATACAGTGCAAGGCGAAAGGGTGCGGTGTGGCAGGCTGTCCGCACGTGCATCATCGTCTGCTCCACGCGGAGACGACGCAGGAGCTCCGTGATAATACCGCGATGGCGATGACTCATGCTACGCAACGAGCGGCCGTAGCGCGAGTTACTACGGCATCGATCGAGCCGACGGCGGCACAAGAGCAGCAATCTACGCAAGTTACGCAACGAGAGGACAACGAACCACGAGTCTACGTGTCATCGACCCCGAACTACAACGTGTTGTTGAAAGTGTTGCCTGTAACGGTAACAGGCCCGCAAGGAACAGCGCATATTTTCGCTTTTATCGACGACGGATCGACATTGTCGATGATCGATCAAGATGTTGCTGATGAGATAGGTGCAGTGGGTCAAGACGAGCCGTTATGTATTCGAGGAATAAGGAATCTCAAGCACACGTCGATAACACAGACTGTTAAGGCCACCGTGAGACCGGCGAAAGGAGGTACCGAACACGAGATTACCGTCAAGACCGTAGATGGCCTAGGAATCAGGTCACAGTCGCTCAATAAGGAGCAACTACTCAAATATAAACATCTGGCGGACTTAGGCGACGAATGCTACGTCGGAACAGGCGTACCACAGATGTTAATCGGAGGTGATTATAGTCACTTGATTACACCGACGGAAATCAGGCAGGGCGGCGAGAACGAGCCGTGCGCTATGAAAACACCACTAGGTTGGGCGTTTTTCGGTAGAATGCCACGCATCATTCGTACGAACGAGCAAACCGTGTTACACTGCCGTATGGGGAATGAAGATCTCAACGAGCAAGTGAAGAAACATTGGTCGATCGAGGCGTTAGGCGTAACGCAAAAGGAGAACGTGAGTCCGAGCGATCAACGAGCCATCGATATATTTAATAAAACCGTGAGAAAAGTTGGAAATCGCTACGAGGTTGGCCAGCTATGGGCGTCAGACGACGTGAAGCTACCACCGAGCTACGCTATGGCGCGTTCAAGATTACATAGCTTGGAAACGAGAATGCGTCGCGACAAGGACTTCGCAGAGGACTACGAAGCCCAGATTCAGAAGTTGCTGAAAAAAGGATATGCCGAGCGTATTATGGAACCACCGCAAACCGATAAGACTTGGTTTTTGCCGCACTTTAGTGTTTTTAATTTGAATAAAGGCAAAGGAAGAGCCGTATTCGATTGTGCCGCGAAAAGTCAAGGAAATAGTCTGAACGACTATATTTTAGCGGGACCAGACCTGCTAAAAAGCCTACTGGGTATACTACTGAGGTTTCGCGAATGGAGCTTCGCAGTAGTAGCAGATATACAGGAGATGTTTCTGCAAATCCAGATTCGAGCCGAAGACCAGCAGAGCCAGCTATTCTTGTGGCGAGGTACGAGAAGAGACATGGAGCCGCAAGTCTACAAGCTAAACAGAGTTTGTTTCGGAAACGTATCATCACCGTTTCTCGCGCATTCAGTGCGCAATCGTAACGCAACCGACAACGAGGACAAGTATCCAGAGGCGGTCTACGATATACACAATAATCATTACATGGATGATTATGTGGCGTCCTACAAGACTGAAGACGAGCTACTGAGAGTGTCATCGCAGGTACGAGACTCTCACGCCGAGGGAAACTTTCACCTACGAGGCTACGCGAGCAACAGCGAGCGACTGTTAGCGAGCATCGAGCCAGAGCTTCACGCACAAGAACCGACGCATCTAGGCGAGAAGCAACAGACCGTTCTAGGAATGACTTGGGATCCTAGCACCGATACTCTAGGATACAATACGAAGATGCTGCGCGTACCGGACGCAGTAAAGAATCACGAGCGACCACCGACGAAACGAGAGTTACTCAGCGCGATAATGTCAATTTACGACCCGATGGGACTTATCGCTCAATTCGTGATAAGCGCGAAGATAATATTTCAGCGAGTTTGGTCAAAAGGAACGGATTGGGACGCACCGCTACCATACCAAGAAGCTGAAGACTTTTTTCAGTGGCTGAATGCACTGAAACATGTAGCTACGCTACGCATACCGCGACAGTACGAGACACCGAGAGCTGCTACGAAATATACTCTGCACATCGGACGCGAAATCGACAGGAAATCGAAGCTATATACGCTAGCACCAGAGTTATGCGACGACGGCGTGCTACGTATGAAAACGAGATTGGGCAACGCTCCAGTACTCTACACGTCACTACATCCGATAATACTGGACGGCAGAGACTCATTTACTCGATTGCTGATTCAGAGAGCCCACAGACGATCAGCGCACATACATAATGAAGCCGTGATAAATCAGTTACGTCAAGATTATTGGATTTTGCATCTACGACCGATAGTGAAAGCTGTAGCGAGAGACTGCGCACTTTGCAAGCTACGTCGAGCTTCACCGCGAGCGCAGCCCTTCGGAGACCTACCCCCCGAGCGACTACAGGCTTATCAACGACCGTTTACCTACACTGCGCAAGACTATCTAGGCCCCATGTACGTGACAATAGGCCGGCGAAGGGAAAAACGCTGGGTCTGTTTATACACATGCCTAGTCACCAGAGCCATCCATCTGGAGAGCGTGCATAGTTTGTCGACGGACAGCGCGCTACTCGCCCTACGACGATTCGCTGCGCGACGAGGATGGCCACACACGATGTACAGCGACAACGCGACATGCTTCAAGGCGGCATCAACGGAGCTACGAGAAGCATATAAGCAGTGGCTACCACAGCTACGTGCTTACGGTCTACATCATCGGATGGAATGGAAGTTCATCCCGCCTGGTAATCCCTCTGCAGGCGGAGCTTGGGAACGCATGGTGCGTACCGTGAAGACGGCAATGGCGTACACATTCCATACAAGAGCACCGCGAACAGAAGTCTTCGAAACACTATTAGCAGAGATCGAGAATATCGTTAATAGAAGACCTCTCACACACGTTAACGTCGACCCGCAATCCGAGGAAAGTCTTACACCGGCACACTTTCTACTACTGCACAACGCAAACCTACCTATGATCGGAGTCTACGAAGAGAACGACAAGAAGCAGTGGAAGGCTGCACAGGCGCTCGCAGACCACTTCTGGCGGCGCTGGACGAAAGAGTACTTCCCACTGTTAGCACCACGTAAATCGTCCGACGAGGGAGGACGACAGATCCAGCCGGGAGACGTGGTCATCATCGCTGAACCCAATGGACCTCGCAGCGTATGGCCCAAAGGAGTCGTCGAGGTCGTCTATCCAGGCCCCGATGGACGGGTCCGCTCCGCAGACGTCAGGACGAGGCACGGGACGCTACGCAGGCCGAGCTGCAGACTGGCGGTCATCGCGTCGCAACCCATGCACCAGGAGTCTTCGACTGCGGGGACAAAATGTTAGCGACGCGACCAGAAACTTAGATGACGCTAAGATTAGTTAAGTTGAAATACGATTAAGGCTGTATTCGAAATAAAGATTTTATCCGTTAGGTAGGGCAAATATATAATTAGATTGTTATTAGACATAAGAATTATGTAATCGTTCGTTATATCAGGTATTATTCGATATTTAGGTCACGCAAACCCTAAATCCCAAATCCTTATTCGAAGAGCGAGATGGACGAAGGAATAAGAAAATAAAGAAAACTTATTCATTGGTTCATAATTATAGCCAATCACATGCAAATAAAGACAAGGAAAGGTAAAAAACAGCGAGACAGAAAATCTCGATCGTGATTGGTCAGTCAATTTCCCGTACAGAATTCGATTACGCTCAGTTGTACTATGAGACGCACATATTTAGGTTATTATCGCAGTAATTACTTTAATTAGACTAATGAATGTTACGTATAATCGTAGAGCGTGAATTGCTTAACACCCTAATATAGGTCATATTATCGTAATCCTAGCTATTAGATAATAGCATGCCGTAAACCGTCGAGAAACGGGCTATTGTTCCGAGTGCGGACGAACAATAGGCTTTGTATTCGTGAAGTAAGCAAGTCGGACAGGTGTTATTGTTTTGTTTCACTGACCTAGAAACCGAGTTAGCGTGTTATGCAATATTTAAGTCAATAATTAGATATTTGTGAGAATTATAGTTATGTAAACGATAACGAGATAACACGATTTAACCCGAACAAAGCCGAATCAAGTAACCGACCAATCAGAGGGCTTGATTCAGAACGAATCGAAACGCGTCTTATCTCCTTATCGTAAGGGTGTTCCTTTTCTACGAAATTCGTATATAAGCGAGGAAGGAACGGAGTGAAATCGTAGTCAGTCGTCGAGTGATCCAGCAACAAGAAGCCTCAAGAAAACCAAGAAGAAACCAACCGGAAGAGAACCAGAAGCGGTTCAATCGCGTAGTAGGGATTGTAGGAGTATTTTTATACCTTGTATCGCGTTAAATAAAAGTGAGTTTGTGCGCATCAGTAGTTTATTTAGCTATCTCCTCGCGTATCGTATTCGCTCCTCTTCACGCGGCGACGTAGAGGGCCGTGGTCACGGTTTTGGCAGTAGGAGTGGTGGCGACAGCCCGGTGCCTTCTCCATTGAGCTATCGTCGGCTGATATAGCGCCGCGGGCTGCTATAAGGAGGCATAGTGACAAGTGATAAAAAGGTACCGTGCTACAGCCACTAGGATCTCCAAAACACGACGCGCGAGTGACTAAAAACACGTGAGATAAGCCGTAATATTCGCTTAAGGGCCTGTCAACATCCATTGTCCTTGAAATTTATGTTACTTAAGAAAAACTATTTAATATTGATTATATTTTAAAGACCGTGGCCGTATTCGATACATGATTGAACGAAATCTGCTCGATAGAAAATTATGGAAAAGATTGGTATTAAAAGCACCATTAAACGGTTTTATGTCATTATTTTTTTGACTTATGGGTATTTCAATAGTTGTCCAGGCCCAGTAAAATACGACAGTGCTATCTCATTTACTCCGATACAAATAGACAGCGTGCAAGTTTAAGTATTGCCAGCCTCTTAACTAGTTAAATAGTATAATTATACTAACCATTATGTCTCACGACAGTTTCATTTCGATTGGAGAATCTGAGAATATTTGTTCTCCACAGACGCCTCGGATCCCCGCAAGGTGATAGTGAAGAAGCTGGCGCTGTGCGTCGTGGGCAGAGACGACGTGGAATTGGACCTTTCTGGAGACCTTACTGATCTCAAGAAACAGGTACCTAGTAAATTAAGAACTAGACAGTCTAAGGTCAATGTGTGTGGGAAGACCGTCTATTGCCGTCTACAATCTTTTACGTCGCTTCTAACTCTTGCATTTGTGGCGAAGTTCTTCTTTTCTGAACTTAGGGGCTGTTTACATATTGATTAATGTTTAGTATGAGTTTATACATTTGCTACTAAACGCAAGTAGGATCGATATTCAAAATGTCATTGATATGTCATAGTTTTCAATTGTTTGGTGGATTTAAATAATAATGTTACAACAACGCTATTAATTACTTTTTACGAAGAAAGTAAAATAATAATAACTAAAAAATAGCAATGCCAGTTTCCTTAAATGTACTTAGCCATACCCCGAAGTTAACGGAGGTTAAAAAATGTAACGTGTAACAAAACAAACTTAGCTCTGGGGTATTGAACCTCAGGTTTAGAATCACTCGACTGGATACACGGTTTTTCCACTCGAAATCCTCTACATTAGTTGTAATAGGATTGAAGGTATAATTGAAAACTGGAAAAATAACTTCAGACCGCTATTGGAATTTTCAATATTTGTTCTTTACTTTGGTTTCTAATCTCATTTTTAAATTAAAGGAGAGATAAAGTAATCATTTTGTGCGTGATTCAGACGTGCCATCGTACATCCTATAAGGTGGCGGGTCTGCTTGGTCGTTTTAGCAACGAAACAGCTACCTACCTAAGCCTCCTCGAACCCAACGGATCTTTCATTGATTTACGACTTAGGTATCCATCCAAACTTTGAACTATTCCATTTTCATTTGTAATTTCGTTGCCAGCTTGCTCTTCAAAACTGCTGCTACAAAATTAATGTGATATCTTCAAAGTACAGTCATAATTTCAATTTCAGATAAAGGTGACTATAAACTTAACCTGGCTAAAACAGGCACGTTTATAGCACATGTGTTTGTTACGACACATTAATTATAATCATAGCGCGTCGCTTCGCTCCATCAGTTAAAGTCAGTTTGCAAATGGACGCAAGATTTAGCTGCCATTGCAATTCAAACCATATTCCTTTCCACCTTAAGGTTCAAATTTCAAATCTTTATTTGCTCTGTTTAGTTCTTTTTAGCTTATAGAGGCATGGTGATACCCGATTGTTTGATAGTACGTGAGATATTTATGATGCGATTGTCACTAAATCTTAGCTAAATACGCTCTGACGGGTGGTGATTAATTTGGATATAATTAGTGTTTTATTAATTTTGTTATGCATTACTAATTGTAGCTGATATAGCCTACTTTTGAATGAATGTATTATGCTCAAATTGATTTGCAAAAACTTTGGTCTTTACTCGCTTCGGCGGATCGCTGTTCACACCCACAAAATACTAGGTTACGTGCTTAAATGACTCGATGACACATTCATAACGCGTACTCGGTTTGTGCCGCGGTGTTTGCTCTGCCTGTACTCAAAATGAATTTCTTTTAACATAGTACAACAGTTTTTTTTTCGTATCTTTTTGATGCTGTTTGCCTTATTCGCGGAAATACGTCTCTACTTACTACTGATAACTGATGATGAGGCTTTCTCGAGTGCAGCCTACAATCGGTATTGGATATGTTCACATCACTATAGCGCGGCAAGGACTGACAGATGTGCATCGCGGCAATGGCGGCGCCGTAGTGGCGTTTCCCAAGTTATGTCTGTTTTTATTGTATTAAAAATCCTTTATTTGATGATGATTGGTGTATTTAGTTTAACACTACACTAAGGGCTGATTTAGAATGCATGCGAACTCGCATTTTAGTTACATTGCGGGCTATTGAGGTTACAACTAATTTGGCCGACCGATCAAATACCGCAATGTAATGCAACTCGCACCGTCTAAATGGACCCTAAGGGTGAAATCACATTGGGTTGTTTGACTAATGCGGTAACTAAATCAAAGTATGAGGTTACCGAGACACGTCATTGATTTCATGCGGCGAACAAACTAGTCAAGTGTCATTGCACCATTAGGAAGAGATGCAAATAGAATATTTAGACAAAATGTTGTGAGTTGGGTGTTATGACGTGACGTTGTTACATATTTTTCCACGTGACTTTTCAGGGTATGAATTATAGGTAGGTGGGTACCCTATGTAATTAGTTATCGGTCCTAGCAACAGGTGGTTACTCCATCTCGCGTCCCATAAACTGGCCTGTCGCAATTAGCTCTGTTATTATATTTGATTTGGCGTCCGTCCAGCGCGCGTGCAGTAGCAGCAAAACGTTGAAAAAGGATGTCGCGAAATAGTGATCTTTGGTCCTATGATGGTTGGGTTTGCCGAATGAAAATTACTGTATTGTACTGTATTTATTGTATTGTTGAATAGAATAGAACATAATAGAATTTCTTTATTTGCCAGAATACGTATGGTACAACATGACAACAGAAAACCTATCAGTATTCAGTCGAAGACACGACATATGCAAATAATTGAAAATTTAATAATAAGCACAATTATAAATTTATAAGTTAAAATTAATTAAAAGTAAAAATTAAGACAAATAATGTGGGTAGGTGTGGGCATACTCATTTCCTCCAAAAAATGCAAAGCCACCGTACCTGACACCTGCAGGCCCGGATTTCGAGAACTTGAGCCCCTAGGCCCCTTAGGCACTTAGACACTTAGTATGTCTTGGTATCTAACTACTCCTTATTTTGAATCATTATCCCAGGGTTTTTTATCGTATCTGATCTGCTAGTAGTTAAGCGCATTTTCTCTTGTAGTTTTTATTACAGTAGCTTTGTCTTTTTCTGTATGCCATCATTTTGTATTCCACAAATCCATTTATTTTAAAAGTTGAAAAAGAAAAGATGGCTTTTTTAAAATAACATTATGGTAACTAAACGAACGAATGATCGCTTTAATACCTGTTAGGTGCTAATTAACGTGCCGTGGCCGTGGCCGTCCACGATAAAGTATACAAGCGAACATTGAATGATTACAATTTCCAAGTACATATATAGGTATCTTATCAAAAAATACTTTTAAATGCAACCTGTCTATTGGGGCGCTGACACGATTAATGTAATTCGTTAACTTCATTAGTATCAGCTTTTCTGAATTTAACCGGACATTTGTAAGCAGAGTTCAATCGTTCTGGACTCGCAGTAATGTTGCTTGTCGCAATTCGCTCCGATATTAAATCAGTGTTGGCGTCCAGCCAGCGTATACAGGATGAGCCGGTACGAGCAAAAGGGTGTAATGTGCGGTTTTCCTTCCGCTTATACTGTAATCGATGCTTTAAGAGTCACACGAACTACCCGCTCCTATACAAACATTACAAACGAAGTTATGCTCTCATTTTAAATCGACATGCTTAAATTACATGAAACATGGCATGAATATTTATGTAACATATATCTATGTCTGGTACTGGTTATCATTACTAAAAATTGGTATACTATGAAAATAGAGTGAATAGAAGTTTGTAAGAACTAGTTTGTTAGTGGGGTTTGATATACAAATTGTTGTGATTGTTGCAAATAAAAGTTTAGATGCGGTAAGAATAATTAATCGATATTACGACAGCAAAAAGTACATTAACAAGTAGGGAGCGATATATAGTCAAGCATGACTCTTAAATAATAGGTACCAAAAGAACACGTAGGGAGCGATACGATATCAAGCTCAACTTGGGATAAAAGGTACAAGACAACTTGTCGAGTTGACGTCTTACTCTGAACTGATTCTATCTAGATGGCCGTTACTCCCTAGTTACGTATGCTATTAACTAAAAATGCACATTGCGTATAACGGTAAAAGCTTAAATTTAATATATTTCATTATTTATTTAATATCATCCAAGCTTGGGCGAATGTAGGACGTAGTCCCTACACTAGTACCAGACAGGTACTTATACTTGAATGTCCATGTCAAATGTGCTATTTATTACAGAATATCGTTTTAAAATGAGTGCGTAAATTCGATTGTAGGTATAGCGACGGCTAGGTTCGCGTGACTCTTAACGAAGTAATTCACGAGCGTAGTGATTCATCGCTTGTATCGAATTTTAAATCTACCGCGAACCACTTCGTTCGTTCGTTCATTTGCCCCTCTGTAGCTCGAATATGCAAGAGGCGATAGAGAGCCAGATAATTACATTTTGATTTTCGATATTCGGCAGGCCTTCTGTTTATTTTCGTTGTTTTATTTAATTAGAATTCCATAAGAGCTTGTAACCACCTGAACGTATTATAAACAATTAATTAATAAAGTTCATGTAACAAATCTCTATAAGTGACGAACAGATAGCGAAAAGGATGTATTGTAATCTCAACGATTTCTCATTGAAACGTAACTCTTATTTCTGACAAATTTTGAAAGTTGAGTCCTAATGCGATTAGCCTAGACTACGTCAAATTAGGCTTGATGCAAAGTTAGTTCAGAGAAATTGAGTCATTTCCTCCGCCCCCTGTATATACAGTATACGTCGACTGACGCCAGTCGTCACACGTCACACGCGTCGTAAATAATGGCAGAGCCGATGACAGATTGGTATGTCGCGTGCTGAGCTTTTAGGCGGTCTGAATAGTTCGATAATACCCATGGACAAAGAGAGAGAGAAATATGGGAAGGAAAGTGTTAAAGTTTACTATAGTTAGGCCGCCCCTGTATGTACAGTGTGTCAACTAAACCAATCGTCACAGTCGTAAATAATGGCAGCGCCGATGACAGATTGGTATGTCGCGTGCTGAGTTTCAGCCGGTCTGAATAGTTTGATAGTAGCCATGAAGGAAGAGAGAGATACGGGAAATGTTAAAGTTTACTATAGTCTCCTTAGAGCCCTGTATATACAGTGTGTCGACTGAGCCAATCGTCACAGGCGCAAATAATGGCAGCGCCAAAGGCAGACGGTTATGTCGCGTGCTGAGCTTCAGCCGGTCTGAATAGTTTGATAGAGTCTGTGCGGAACCCGAACAGACTATAGTAGCCAAGGAGAAAGAGAAAGATATGGGAAGGAAAGTGTTAGAGTTTCTTTCTAGTTTCTTCCGCCTCCTTTATACTGACCGAAACGTTTTGCGCCTCGTTAAAGTTTACTCTAGTTTCCTCCGCCTCCTGTATATACAGTGTGTCGACTGACCGAAACGTCACGCGCGTCGTAAATAATGGCAGCGCCGATGACAGATGGGTATGTCGCGTGCTAAGCTTCAGTCGGTCTGAATAGTTTGATAGTAGCCACGGAGAATGAGAGAGAGAGAGAGAGATATATAGGAAGAAAAGTGTTAAAGTTTACTCTAGTTTCCTTTGCCTCCTGTATATACAGTGTGTCGACTGACCGACCCGTCACGCGCGTCGTAAATAATGGCAGCGCCGATGACAGATGGGTATGTAGCGTGCTGAGCTTCATATGGTCTGAATAGTTTGATGTATGCAATTGTATCAAACATTGTATGTAAAGTGGTCCAAGTGGAGCCACCACGCGATTATTAGTCGGACCAAGCTAACTGCATGGCATTTATTTGCAATGATAAAGTGTGGCAATGGCAATCATTAATCATTCATCATGTCAAATTTATTATTTAAACTCTTTCACGTTATTCGAGTTGAGGCATCTACACCTGTAGTCAACCAAGTTTCGATACTTGCTTACCAGTCAAGAATGGCTTAGCGGCTATAAGTTAATAATTGGTACATAAGTTCCGAAAAACTCACTGGGTACGAGCCACCAGCGCTTCAGCTACCTAGTCACCCTAATATTACCAAAACGATAGATAAATAAGTAAGCTAGTGACACTCCATACATAGATCAAAACCTATTTACAATATTTTTTAAGCTAGGGTTGCGAAACCTTAATACACACCTGTTCATTTTTAAGCGAGATGTTTTAACATAAATACAAATTATTTGGTATTAATAATTTATACGTAAGGAAAGTCTTGTATGGAATGTCAACTCTATTAGGCTCAATCATTTCTCTATGCCAATCCCAATAGGTAAAATAAAATAATACTAAGATGCATTGGCGGCAGAACTTTCGTGGGCGCCACGGGGAGGGGCGCGTCAGCGGCTCCTCCTCGGTTTAAAACATTAAATTTCTACTACCAAAACGTGCGTGGTTTGCGGTCTAAAACAGATATGTTCCACAGTAATGTAACCCAATGTAATTTCGACTGTATAGCACTAACTGAAACTTTTTTAACAAGCTCCGTGTGCGACGGCGAGCTTTTTCCCAGTGGGTGGACTGTGGTGCGCCGTGACCGCGCGGGGGATGCCGGCTGGGGCGGAGTGCTGTTGGCCGCACGCGAGTGTTACTCGATTCGTGTTCTGCATGATATTGACGGCCTTACACCTGATAAGGAATTGTTACTTGCCATAGTTAGTTATAAGAATTTTAAATTTCTATGTTGTGTTGTGTATCTGCCTCCCTGCTATAATGAGGAGCGGTATATGAGTGTATTATCTTGTATCGAGAATGCTGTGTGTAAATATCCAGACTTAAATTTATTGCTTCTCGGTGATTTCAATCTTAACTCGTTTAATTCCAACGTAAAAACAAATTTTGACATTTTTTGTAATTTTTGTAACCTAGTTCAATATAATAGTATAAAAAATAACCATGGGAGCATTTTAGACCTCGTGCTGAGTGATCTCGACAACAAAATGCTAACCGTAATTTGTAGCAGTGAGCTGCTAGTGTCAATGGATGCGTACCACCCACCACTTGTGGTGTCGGCGTCGTGGCCGTGCGGCGCGCCACCGCCGCCGCCTACGGCTCCGCGCTCGCGCGATGCGTGCTGTCCGGACTGGGACTGGCGTAAGGCTGACTACAGGGCGCTCTACCCAGCCCTGGCCGCCATCGATTGGGCTGATCTCCTTGTTGCCACTGAAGTTGACAGTGCTGCTGAGATCTTTTATGAGAAACTCTACTCCTGTATTAGCCTATTCGTCCCCTTAAGAAACCGCTGTAGAGTCGATTCACAATACGTTTACCCGAAATGGTACACTGCAGAAATAATTCGTTATATCAAATTAAAGTATTTTCATTTGAAGAGGCTTAGGCAGGAGGGGAAGGATTACAATAGGTATATGTTTAAGTATTACAGAACGCATGTTAAAAACCTGATCAGTAGAGCTTATAAATTGTATATACAGGCTGTGCAAAATAATATTATTAGTTGCCCGGTAAAATTCTGGGAATATATTAAAGATAAAAAAAGTGAAAGGCAGCACCGCGATAAATCTTTTACTTTTGAGGGCCGTGATATCAGCGGGCAGGACGCGGCGGACGCCTTCGCTAAATATTTCAGCTCGGTGTTCCAACAGGAAAGGCCGCGCTTGGACGCTGAAGCTGCGGCTCGCGTAGCCCACTCCTCTGGTGACTCTCGGTCGGTCTCGATCCCCTCCATTACTGCGGCCGACTTTAGAGCGGCAACGCAAAAACTTAAACCGCGGTCTTCTGGAGGGCCCGATGGTATCCCCGTGTTTTTGGCTAAAGATTGTGCTTCCGCCTTGGTGACTCCCTTGTTGTACGTTTTTAACCTCTCGTTTAAAGAATCAATTTATCCTAGGCGTTGGAAAAAATCCAGAGTTACGCCGGTTCCCAAAGGAGGATCCGATATGGACATCACTTCTTTCAGACCCATAGCCGTACTGTCTGTATTTGGTAAAATATTTGAAATGACTCTTAACCGGCACATAAGTCAACAGGTATCCGATCGTTTGCACCCCAGTCAGCACGGTTTCCGCAAAGCCAGATCTACCACCACAAACCTAGTTGCTCTAGCTGACTACGTCAGCAGTGAGATGGACGCTGGACGCCAGGTCGACGCTGCGTATTTCGACTTTAGGAAAGCATTCGACCTGGTTGACAGCGACATCTTGCTGGGGAAGCTGGCACTGCTGGGCTTCACGCCAAAGCTTTTAAGTTTCTTCGCCAGTTACTTGGGCGAACGGCAGCAGTTTGTCAGGGTAGGTGGCTTCGAATCAAATGATTACTACACGCTTTCTGGGGTGAGTCAGGGCAGTACTCTGGGGCCTACATTGTTTATTTTAATGATAAACGATTTGCCTGACACAATTCGCTCAGCTGATTGTTTGCTTTTTGCGGATGACCTAAAGTTGTTGTTCGGCGTCAGTAGTATGGTGGATAGCGCTGCATTGCAGAGCGATATCAATGCAGCAGCTGAATGGAGTGTAGAAAACCGGCTGCCTTTTAATACAGCAAAATGCAAGGTCATTACCTTCTCACGTAAGCGCTCGCCACTTTTAGCCGATTATAGCCTGGGGAACGTTGGTTTGGAAAGAGTTCAGGAAATTAGGGACCTAGGTTTAGTCTTAGATACTAAACTGGATTTCCATAAATACGTAACTGGTATTTGTAAGCAGGCTAGTAAAACCCTAGGTTTCGTCATGAGGGCGTCGAAGCAGTTCCATGTCGGAGTCGCTGTGGTTCTATACAGTGCCTATGTCCGTAGTAGGTTGGAATATGGGGCTGTTATTTGGGATCCCTACGAGGCTAAATACTCCTTGATGGTGGAAAGAGTACAGCGTAAATTCGCCCGCTGGTTGTATCGCAAAGCCTACGGGTATTATCCATACCTGTACCCTTCATTGTTTGTCTCTGGGATGGTTGGGCTAGACACGCTTCGGATGAGGAGGAAGTTGTTGTTGTTAGTCCACTATCTTTCTATCGTACACCACAGAGTGGACTGCCCAGCTGTGCTAGAGAGGATCAGATTGGTGGTTCCGGTGAGAGTCCCCCAGGATATGAACTGCGTGGCGGTGGCGCCGCGCCGCCGGCCGGGCCTGTTGCAGCGCGTGTCCGCTCGCACGCTCGCAATATCTTTACTGCACTTAATGCTCACTCAGTACGAGGAGGCTGACATGTTTGCCGGAAAATTTGCCCAATTATGTTGTATTGCCAAACAGTTCCTAAATAATTTGAATGAATCATGATTTGTTTTATTAGTATTTTTTTTTTATCTTTATTTAGTATTATTATTATTATTTTTTGTGAATGTATTTAGTATTGGTATTATTTCTCTCACTGACATATTTTCTCTTTATGTATAATTAATAATTTAGCGTGTAAGTGCTTTGGTGTAATGACATACTGTAAACTTGCATTGTATTTAAGTGAATAAATATAAAATATAAATATAAATAAATATAAATATTGCATGCAGGTGTAAAATAGTGCAAATTATTTTAGCTGCAATTTGACACATGAAGTAGATAGCGCCACACGTTTCGTGGTAATTGGATGTCAGACGCAACCTAGTTCGCATAATGTACGGCCGTATAGTGCTACTTTAGCTGCGAAATGTGCGAACACAATACAGGGTGACATTGTTATGTGTGACCATCTGACCATACGCAGAGCTGTGAATATAGACCGCGAGCCTGGAACAGATTTCCATGACCAATCGCCTCCCGGGCGAAAAACTCGTATAGTGGTTAACGGCTATGTATAACCCTCGTGGACGTCAGGTGCCGCTTCGTGGGTGGGTTGAGGAATGACAGCCACGGAAATAAGTAAATAAAAATTGTCATCGCCTCTCGTTTGATACTTTGTCAGAGATAGTTGAGATGCTATTGTTAATTTTAAAAAAAGTCAGCCGGTTATATCGCGGAGGTAAGAACGTCAGCTGGTCGCAAGAACACGTAAAAAATAAGCGCTTTACCTTTTTAAGATAGCAATAACCAATCATGAAACTTTGTATGTAGCATTTCATCAGGTGAAACGCCTGAAACGCCATAAACGGATTACGCAATTTACACCTTACGCATACTTTGCGGACATAACAGCTGACGGTCTTTCCACCGCGATACAACCGGCTGATGTTTTTTTTTAAATTTAAAACGGCATCTAAACTATCATCTGACAAAGTATCAGCCGGTAGGCGATGACTGACGAAATATGCTCCCGGCCCGCGGTCTAGTCGTACTGAACAATTTTTACTATGGCGCCAACCTCGAAATCGTGAAAAAAAATCTGCCGTCCTGTGATTTTGGTGAATCACATGTGTTCTATGGAACAGTTGATTTGTTTTCGGGGTTGGCCACATAATAAAAGTTGTTCAGTATGACCCACATATTCACCCCTCAGCGTATGGTCACACATAACAATGTCACCCTGTGTATGTGCTGTATATTTTAAGTAGTCTCATTCGTTTATTGCCTGTGCTAAATTATCTCTGTCGCATTCCTTGTAATACTAATAATAATTCATTTCCAACACTTACACCACAAAATAAATCTAGAGCTAGACCAAGATAACTGCAGCGATTTTCTGGCTCAGAGCGTGAAAGCGTTAACACTACTCTAGTGTTACTACTCTACTCTAATACCTCGCTTGTTTATTGATAGTTGAAGTGTGCAAAAGAGGGAAGGGTAATAAATTCAAAATTGTGACGCTTCAGGATTTCTGTAGAGTCCTAGCGCCCGGCTTGAATACTAAAACATAAAACATTACCAACTATCAGCCCACCGGAAAATACGAAAAGTTAGATGCAAGAAATATGGTAGATTCTTTGGTATGAAGGGAGCGTGTATGCACTGCAGACGGCAGAACAGAAGCCCCCTATTTATTGGCGTGAAGCATTATGTCATGTTTCCTACTGTGCGAAATAGAGCCAGCGTTTAGTGTAGGGGGCAGCACCTGCTTAGAAGCGTGAATTTTTTTTTTCGATTCAGATCACGAGATTACAGACCCTCCGCACGGTCTCTATATTGGAATATAATGTTACAAAAGGAAATAATTCACGCTATCGCATATTTATTCCGAATTGATTACTTCCAATGACACAACATCATTCCGATGTTCCTCGCGCTTTTGATCGCTCATAAGCAATCTCGTCTATCCTCGTGCTGTCCACCATACAAAATTATAGCTAAGGAATTTAGAACCTAGTTGTATTTTTAATTGGGTTGAATTTCAGTTGGTCAAAAATTGTATGATACAAAAGAAATGCTACGGTAGTTTTAATGAAGGTTGAGATTCCATTGAAACAGAGTGTATATCCTAATGTACAGTAAGCTGTAGAGATAACTGACCCCCCCTGAAACAAATTTATATGCAGGGGGGTCAGTTATCTCTGCAGCTTACTGTACATTGGGTGGCACGATGCTATATTAGGCCTAAGACTTACTTACACTTACGCCTTCTTCTATTTCAGGTGTTCGTCATCAAGGAGGGCGTGCAATACCGGATAAGGATCGACTTCATCGTGCAGCGGGAAATTGTGCACGGCCTCAAGTACGTCCAGAAGACGTATCGGCTCGGAGTACCAGGTAACAAGTAGTAACATTACGCCAAAAGATGTCTTCTTTTCAGCCTGTCTCACACTGATTGGGGTGTAGGGCCTGAATCATATTCTTCCACTGACTCCGATCCTGGGCAGTTTGGGTAATCTCCTCCCACCCCATCTCCAACACCCCCTCTTGCTTCCCGGGACGGCGCCAAGTAAATTTAGGACGACCATGTTTCCTTTTGCCGGGCCCAGTTTGGTTTTGGATTGGAAAGCCACTACTTATCATGTCTACTGCGGTAAAAAGCCGTTAACCCAACATAAGGCATAAGGGTGTCAGAAATTATGCAAAATTTAACCCTATCACTTTGATTTAGAGTTCAAAATCACGTGGGAAATATATACCCTCTGCCTTATACAGGCTTAAACCAACCGCGGGCGACGGGCTTGCGAGTACACCCTTATTTAGATGCTAAAGAAAATTAGGGCGTATAGTATTAATATAAACTAGTTTTATGTTTTAAATTAGATTACACGGCTATTGTCGTGTGTCACCGGATCCGTTCAGCTACTGTCGCGTGCTGTCGGATGTCGTTGTGCTCGGTTTCGAGTATATTGATGTTATTTAATTATTTCATTCCCTAGTGGCTACCGATATCGCCATAATATGTATTTCGCCAAAGGCGAAGATTACTGAAGCTATCAACATAAATTGTACTGCAATATAGAGAGAGTACATATGTCATATTTTACCCACATCGAGTTCGCACTAGAGATAAGTTGTCATCAATTGAGTTATGCGGGGTCCTGACTTTTTACGAATTTCCCGAGGGCGCCTTATTCTTTGCGAGTAGTTATATGTAGGTATAGGGGTCAATCTAATTAACGCAAAGTGCCCTAGCGATGTCATCGTATCTTTAGATTTCGTTGTTGAACATTTCCATAAAAGTATTATTTCAAACCACAATTCTTTCGATATTTATACGTATTTGGTATTCAATTGTTTCCGTCAACCATTAAAGAAGGGGGAGGGAGGGAGGGGAGGAGAATTAAATTTATTTGTAGATATTTTTATCAGACAATTTTTCAAGTT
Organism: Cydia pomonella; assembly: GCF_033807575.1. Taxonomy (NCBI): domain Eukaryota; kingdom Metazoa; phylum Arthropoda; class Insecta; order Lepidoptera; family Tortricidae; genus Cydia; species Cydia pomonella. The sequence goes on from NC_084712.1 coordinate 16,911,685, forward strand.
TATCATATTTGTCCCTATCAAATTTGCGGTTTTTGAACGCATCCTAGAGGGTAAACTATCATATTTCCTTCCTCGGGAATCACCTGTTTAAGAGGTAACAGACAGTTACTTTCGTTTTATAATATTCCTTGCGTAGTTACGTGATATTATGATTTGCACAGCTGCAATGAATCGTAGAAGCCCTGCATGTGTAAGGGATATCCGGACAACAATCGATTGAGGACAAGGTCGCCTAACGTATAGAGTTTTAGGTTATACTTTTCGTTGTTATCTAATGCCTGATTTTATTTGAACATTTATTTAAAAGGTGTCTTGAGTTGAGTTTCATTATGTAAATCGGAAGTCAATTGCAATAGAGTTTGATTCTACTAATCGACCGAATCGATTCCGCTCGTGTCAAATAGTTTAAGTTGCGTCCGATTGTGAAGGTTTGTTTGCTTAAATTATAAATCATCATCAATGGAATCGATTATATGCTCTTTGTAGATTTAATCGAGAATCGTAAAAAATCGTTTCTCATTTGCATTGTCACAACCCTATAATTGCTTTTTGACATGCGTCAGCCTACCTTACGAGTTTGAAAAAGACTATAACACGTTTGTATGTTCGAAAGTTATTAGACGATATCTTGAGTATTCTTTATTTATTCATGAAACTTGGCAGGAATGTGATTCTGATAATTACCTGGTTTTAGTTTAAATATTAAAGGGATCTGTTTGGAGGTTGAGGAGTTAGAGGTATTGAAATATACCTACGTGTCACGAGATCTCTTTTCGGGACTAACGAGTTATGTTTACGAAATACAATTCGCATATATTGCAAGTAAGTTGCTCGAACGATTGATGCAAATTATGTTTTATCAACTATAATTGTGTTTTCGCTGTAAGTTCAAGTGTTAGTGGGGCAAGTTGAATGTCTAATCGCATTAAAATTGTTATTAAATTACCGTACCTACCTGTAACTTAGTATTTCTAGCCCTAAATAAGGCGACGATTTCGGCGAAAATCAGGTTCGTATTTAGGTCATTAGGAGATACATACATATATAATTACCTATTTCCTTTACCTTTTGTTAGGTGACTTTAATTATTTAAAGATAAAGTTAGCTCTTTTTGAGTTATGTTATGTTAAGAGGAAAGGGTCGGCCGCTTCTCGATACAAACGTTGTACCCATTTCACTCTCTGGATTTTGACAGTATGAAAAATATTTTTACATAATTTGATGTATATTAACCATAGCTATGTCCACCTACCATGCCCCTACGTTTAACTTTTTAATTTTTTTGACTATTGTAAAAGTTAGGGCGTAAAACAGATTTCATACAATTTAAATACTCCTCTTATAATAATTAATTAGGGCCGATTTTTCAATCCCCAGATAAATCACCGAATAGTTATCCCACCGATAAAAATAACTGACTGTTTATTTGTTGGTTAAAGATTTTCAATTTTTCATTCCTTTTTTATCCAGAGAATAGTTATCTGTGGTCTTAGCCAGCTAACTTCGTTTTAAACAAGTGTGAGCAGGATGCAAGGATACAGAACTCAACATGTTAGAGTGAAACAGAAATACAACGCTTATTTGACATTTGACGTTTGTTGCCAAACCAAACATAACCTATTACATTACTATTATTACCCGCGTAATATACGTACGACAGTGTCGTGTTATTTTATTATTATTTAAAACAGAGTTGTTTTGTGATCATTGCATTGAAAAATAAGCGATATGAAGAAACGTGAACGTTTCTCCAGCTTTGAGAAATCGAAAGTGCATTTATTAACCGAATTTTTAATAATAAATAAATAATATATATATGACATAAATTTATTTATATTTTTATGCTACATATATTAATAAAAGCAGATCAAGAATATAGTTTGCTTTAGATATTTACTTTTTAATACATTAGTACTATTATTGTTGTTAATATTAATATTTTTCTATTAACATTCTAAATTTTATTCTAGTAACTTATATATACTCGTATTTTATATACGGCATCAAAAATATCCATTAGGTTAGGTAGCCAGTTCAAGGTTGTAACATAACCTAAAACGTCCAACTTAACAGAGCGATAGGTACTAACTGGCTCTTGAACGGACAGATAACTTTATTCCTCCGTTAACGGATTTATTCCTCAGTTAACTGCTATCTGACTGTTGAAAAACTGAAGTTGCCGCTATCTGTAGAATAAAACCTATCTGACTGTTTAACTGGGGATTGAAAAATCGGCCCTTATTCGAAAAAAATCAAAAGTAAAGTCATAGCTGTGGTTGATATATAACAAATTGTGTAAAAATATTTTCCATACTGTCAAAATCCAGAGAGTAAAATGGGTACTACGTCTGTATCGAGAAGCGGCTGACTCTTTCCTCTTAACATAACATAGCTCAGAGAGGAAAATGAGGACTACGTTTGTATGAAAAGGTGATTACGCAAGGGTCCTCCACTTCGTCTTAAAATAAGGCGTAAAACTCAAAAGTCTCTAAATAAGTTAGTTGAAAGAGCCCTCAGACGCGCTGTTAATTTTTATAGTGCAACCTATCTCTATGAACTATCTATGTTATGCCTTTACTGTTCATATAATTAACATACACCTTTATTGTTCCACGCTCCTTCGGACAGTGGCCGGTACGTACCTCTTGGTATTGATTCATGCACATGTAATGCACATTCCATGCATACAATTAGTTTCAATGTAGAGATCTAGCATGATATTGCGTTACGCTTTTTTGTGTAGTGTTTTATGCTCCCGATCATTGTAAATAGTTTAAAAACTTTATACGACGCATAAAAATGGTATTTGTTTCTATATTTCGTTACATAACGGGTAAAGGTAACATCAAGGGACTGTTCCAAGGCTCGGAAACCGGTTAAATTTACAAACCGTTATCAAGTACTTGGCGCAAAAGCTTTTAATTTCGGTTTGGCTCGAAAAATCGGTATTTTCAATCGGTTTTTAAGAGAACAGTTCTTGCCAAATTAACCGGTTTCTTTCTATGTCGGTGTCTATGTTTACGTGGCACCACCAGGCCGGCCAGCTATTTCGTCACTCGTCGAATAAACCGTTTTTTTTAGGTTACAATAAAGTTCTTAAAACGTTCGCGTTCTTATGAAAGTTCAGAGTAAAACCGAAATGAACCGGTTTTTACCGGTATTTTATAAACCGGTTTCGAGCCTTGGACTGTTCTAATATCTAATTTTACTTTGGAAGATTGGGGCCGTAAAGGACCTAACAAAGCGCACCTTTTACGGTCCTACCCCATGTACTACTTACTTCCATGTACCTAATTTAAACCATTTTAACCATCCATACAAAAACAGTATTTATTTTATTTGTACGGTGGGCTTTAGTGGTGGGCAGGGGTAACTTTCTAACTTTAGAATTATCAGATCATACGCAACATTTATTTTACTTGCGTATCTTTATTTGTAGGTATGTTAGAAACGTAACCTTCTTCGAAATGGTTGGTCCTTAAACTATATTAAATTTTTTGGCTCAGGAACGCTTCGTCCATAATCCTATTTCGTCACCTTCTTAATTTGTCATTATTGTCATGGTCCAATATTTTGATTCGTCAACATTCCTATATATTCACTTTCCTATCTTGTCCGCATTCCTATATATATGGTCCACAGTGCTTTCTCGTCCATCTTCCTATATGGCCTACAGTGCTGGCATTGTTGGAGGTAAAAATCACAGGCCAAAAAAAACTTTTCAGTTGGAAAAAAGACACAATAATAAATGAAAAGTGCAGAAGTTGTCTTATTTACTGAAGACGGCCAGAATAATGGGTTGTACAATAATGATGACGAGCTGGCACTGTGGTCAAAATAGGACTGTAGACAATCTTGGACTGTAGTCAAAATAGTATTGTGGAGAAGTTAGAAAGGTGACGATTTAGGAATTGTATACTGACGACATGACATTGTGGACGATTTTAAAAGGTGACGAAGTAGGATTGTGGACGACACGGTCCTGAGCCATTTATTTCCTCCGTAAACTTATTTTGCTTAAAACACAAATTATAGACATTACGTAATAACGCTTTTAAATTTAGGTTACTTAAGTTTGCGTCCCTTTTGATACATAAACAGCTAGTAATAGATAAAACACGTCAAAGTTGCAAGATTTCCGGCACCGATTGTGCTCGATAATTTAGTCACATCACATCGCATGGCCACACGGTCGTGTCATTGTCACGCTGACTCATGCATATCGCATTGTATGCAATTATACCCATTTTATTTATCTACACACATATCATAAACCTTCTATGTTGCCTTAAAAATACATAAATAATGGCCAACATTAAGATAAACTGTTTTGTTACAACAAATTGATTATCTGTGAAAATGTTGTAATTGCTTCATTACTAAATCAAAATCGATTACATTCATTACATCGGTAATGACATTCAAATTTCAAACATCTCTGAAAAAAAGAAGCAATTCGATTCGACCTCTATTCTAATATCAGTCGTGATGCCTTTTTGTTTGACATGAAATGTAAATTGCATACAATTTTGATAAATCTCGCATGTTAGTTTGTATCGAAAAATACGGAAATAGGCCCCGACTCTAGTTTTTCTTTGAATAAAAAAAAACTACGAATGTGTGTCATGCGTGAAAAATGTTTTCATTTACCACCATTTGACGTACAGTTTATCTTTTAATTAGTTTTAAGTATAAAATGAGTTTGTTTTGTAACTATAGCAAAAATTTCGTTTAATAAGACCGAAAGATATTTCATCGACGCCGCCACATATCCGCGAGTTCCGCCAAAAGAGCAACGATGCCCCAATGTTGGTTGTAATTTGGGTTACTGAATATATCATAGAAAGTTTATAATATGTGTGTAGATAAAATAGTGTATGTAACTGTACATAATTGGGCATTAAAATACTCTTGTGGTCATTTTAAGAAACTCACTTGGTTTGTTTCTTAAACCCACTCTACAATGGAACGTTTAAATGTCATATCGATTATCCCGATTGCCTATTCCGACTTAATTTGCCAAAAAAAAAAAAACAGAAGCTAGGCCTGAGCTGGGGTGTAGCAGTATCTCCTATATTTTCCAATGTTAATTTTGACACCCTCAACTCATATATATTTTTATATTCCAGTGGACAAAATGACCCACATGGTCGGCTCGTACCCCCCAAAAACCGAGATCCAATCCTACACCACGCCCCCCGAGGACGCGCCGTCCGGCATGATGGCGCGAGGCTCCTACACCGTCAACAGCCTCTTCACGGACGACGACAAAAACGTGCATCTGCAGTGGGAGTGGAGCTTCGAAATCAAAAAGGACTGGAAAGACTAAGCTTGGTAAGAGACTGGATTGAAGTGCCATTGGGATTGTGGTTCGATTTTGATTATGAAATGGGATTACGGGAGATTCGGCTAAAAATCTATGGAATTATGTACACAAAGTAATATAAGTATGCCTATAGTTGCGTTTCTGTCGCTGCTATCTCAATCAATAGAGAAATAAATAAGCGTAGAGTGCTTACTATGTTCATCAGTTTCCTTACTTAATAATAATGAGCTATATGCTCCAGGGGTGGAAGTGAAACATGCATAAGACGCGAGTTAGCAGTGGCTGTTAACAGCCACTGGGTAAGAAGCGGCGTACACGTCACGACACACCTGACCCGCTCATACCGGTGTTGCTCCTGGTGGTCTTTACGACGACAGTTTCAGGGGCCCATTTAGTGGTACCCGCCTGCCTCGATAAGTAGTGAAAACATTGTTATAGTAGGTGCCCGGACGTCTTTGCAATAACCCAGTCTCATTGTCCACCCAAACTTCAATCCATGGACCGTTATACTGTTCACTTTTTCTACAATAGTCCCAATGCCTGCTGCGACCGGTTCATGGGTGTCTATTGTTGCGCCTGTGAATTGGTTGCAGCAGGCGTTCTAAATGACACTAAAGCTCTCCCAGAGGCCTCTACGTGTCTATATCCCCACGCAAGCCTATCAAAAGACCGGAATTTATAGGCCCGTGAAATCCAAGGTGATACAAATAACAATAAGTTGTATAGGTATCGTAAAACATATTATGAATAAGTTTTGAAACTCGCTTAAATCTTATTATATATGGGTATTATCTAGGAGTGGGCACTCCAAGCTTACTTATTTCTCTATGCTTGATCTGAGTATATCACTCATGTAATTCATAGTTATATTATATTAATCTAGATGTGGCATGTAGCCAGGCAAGCATTTTCTATTTGTTCCGTATAATTGTGAAATCCTTATAGAGTTCATACTTGGACAAAAGCTACCAATTGCAATTGAAAGTGCTTATTTGAATATTCCTGTATTGGGCACTCATGTGTTAAATGAAATGGATTATAATGGTATTTTGTCTAAAATGTGTGATGGCATTTTATTTGTAAGTTGTGTCTACTCTCCCGTTCTCCCCTAGGCCAAGAAATTCCATTTTGAAATTATACCCAGTATATAAGTTTCCTTCATGTTACTTTTAAATGCCCAATTGGATACTTATAACAATCCAGTACCCGACTCTTAAGCGGTCTTCACATTAGACGCGGATTCGCACGCCGCTCCGGTGTGCGAGCGGGACATCGCTATATACGCTGTCACGCTCATACACCGGAACGACGTGCGCATCCGCATCAGTGTGTTAACCGCGTTAGACTTGTGTCGTTATAGGTGGCTGACTGAAATATTAAATATTGACAAACTTAATATGTAAGAGTCACTAGCTGTATCCATATTTCATTATTTTCTACTTAAGAAATTAAAATTAATAAATTTCATTCAGGCTTGACTTGATCGAATCGAAATTAAGACTTAAACTTGCTAAAATTTAGTCAGGTTTGGTCAAATCAGTACTTAGTACTAATCGCTATTGAAAACCAAATATCGTACCCTCACTAAGCTAAAGTGTTTAAGAAAGCTTTGGATTCGCTTGTACCTTTTTGATAGTACCTTTATACCTTTCAATAATAATATACAAAATAAATATATATGTCCTTTTCCCTAATTTCAGTAGATCATACATGAGCCTTATTGGAATCACTATTAGTATATGTAAAGTTAGAAGTAGATTACGAAGAATCCTACAATATTTTTGTACCTATTAGATACATTCAAATACTCATACCCTAGTATTAGGAGTAAAAAAGATCGATATATGCAATGTATTTACTTATTGTCTATTAAAATACACTTGGCTAGTAAATGGTAAAAAAATACAATCAGTGTTGATTACAATATAAAATAAAAATTAAACAAATCACCATTAATAATAACTATCAAATAGCTTTTACTTTTTGCTAGCTGGGTCATCACAATATGACTTTAATTATTAACGTATATACAAGTATCGTAGAATAAAATATAGTATAACAATGTTATTAGTCAGCCCACTCGCTAGCGACACAATATGCTATCAACTAGCATTCCTTGTAAAAGCATTTCAAGCCAAGCCGGTCTATGCGTGATGGTACAGTCAGAGAAATAATGTCAAGACTGACGTATGAATGCATAAAGTAGTGGTATGAGAACGTTATTTTTTCGACTGTACTTGTATGCGGAAAGAGCGTTGTCTCAAAGTTATTGACGGTATTATATATATTCGATTACCGGTGTTACTGTGTAAGCATAAAATCTATATATACAACGGGCTTACCGCTTAGTAGTACTGCTTTAAAGCAAAAAAAAAAACTAGTATCTATCTTAAATTACTCTTTTACTGAGTGGACAACTAGAAATTTGTTGGGTGAAAAAATAAATTGTATCGTTTGGTGCTTACACAGTTCACCAAAAATGTAGTATTAAACGTATATAAGAACATTGGTGCACCAAAAAAGCTATATTTTAGTGATTCACAGTGCTTCTAACGCAAATCAGTGCCAGTTAATGTTAATCATGGCAATAATTATGAAAGTATTAATGTATGGAAGGGGTTAAGAATTACTAACGAAACTAGCGTATAGATGAAGCATTTTTGAGGCATTACGCAATTTTTGGTCTCCTAAAAGATCGTTTTCTCTAGTTGTGGAGTAGACTTTGCAGCCAGGCTAGCACAGGAGATAGACTACCCGTCCCTCTTTAATTAATACAGTTAAAAAAAGGCGGAGAATCTATCTCGCGGGTGAGATACTGTCGCGCGCCTCCTGCGCTAGGCCTTCAAGTCCCATATCGTACATCAATATACGCTAGTATCTGTTATTCTTATAAGCGGGAGGTTTTCTTAATATTAGACCTTAAGCGTTTGCAATAAAGTGTATTATCAATTCTTATTGGAGAGGCTGGTCACTCTGCAATAATTTCTCAATCTTTCGTAGCTTGAGATGTACCTATGTGACAGTAGCTCTTCTTCTACATTAGAATTTCTCCTATTTAACGTTCGAGGCCCAAGTTAAACTACTGTTTTACATGCCGTTCCTATGACTTAAGGTTTGCTCAGCTTTTTTTAAACTTTACATTCTAAGATAATAATGTGAATAAGTGTAATAATTTTGGTCTTCCGAAATGTTTGGTATCTACACCTTTACTCTGGGCTTCGAACTTAACAAAATACAAAAGAGGGTGCTCTACTGTATATCATTCTGGTCTTAATGTACAATAACTTGTTCACCACTCAAATTCGTGATTTTTTTTACAATTTATATCATAACAAATAATTTGGTTAAAAGTGATAAGGAAGTATGTATAGATTACTTTTTAATGGTATCATGGTAGAGTAAAACATAGTTATGGTTACCGGTGGCGTTGGTTTCATAGTTAAACAGTAACTTACTCAACTATTGATACAAATTAAATTGAAATTGACGGGAAGTCTAAAAATTCAATAATTCAAACATTAAATCCTTATCAATATTTTGAAGTACTTATAGCTAAATCCCGTGTTTTAACACTTTCGGTGCCAAGCGCCCCATTTCCAATACAAAATGATGATGATGATGATGATACGTGTTCTTGGCAGTGAATGTAACTTACTGTTTATCTCAAAATGAACGCCACTGTTTGTAACTTTTTTTTGCTATTTATGGTCAATATGCTTCAGACCCAATGCTTGATTCCCTTTAGTATGGACGCAAGTATCGTCTCGTTCTTATCTGTATATTCTATAATAGTGTCTTAAAAAGACCATGTCACCATAAGAGGCATATTGCGGACCACTTCGTTCGTCTATTTGCCTTAATTGCACGTAAATGCAGAGTGATAGAGAGACAGATATTGAAAATTCGATATTTGCGGTAGGCCCTCAGGATATCGTGTCAAAATTGTCGTCCGTACCTTTTGACATTTATTTTTTTAGGCGATTTAAATGAAATATTTAGCTTAGAATAGACATTCACGGAACTCTTAGACTAGACGTGGGGTCACTTACTTCCTTTTAGTATCTATAGTTTCAAATGTTTGGTCTATTCTTAGTTTGTGCTATATTTTTGACGATTTTTATTTGTTACTTTACTGTAATAATGGAATATTTCAATAGATGTGTAAAGTTTTATGGAATGTAATAGTTTGGCCAAAAATAAAGCTTATTTATTCAATTTGATTTTCATTTGATAACCCATATTTTTATTTATAACTTACTAGCGCCTCGCCCCGGCTTTACACGGGTTAACAAATTATAAACCTAAACCTTCCCCCAGAAACACTATCTAAAACAGTATGAAAATCCGTTCAGTAGTAGTTTTTGAGTTTATCGCGAACATACTTACTCACAGACACGCGGCGGGGGATTGTTTTATAAGGTGTAGTGATTTATTAACACTTTTTTTTATAAGTTTCTGGGCGGCAAGAGCATAACATTTAAAAAAAAACTTAATAATAGTAGAACTCGTACAGATTAAACATAGGCCTACCCCTACCTAAGTACATTTTGTTGCTGGCTTCCCACAGAAAGTGCCGGTGTGCGTAGAGGAGTGCCATGGAAGAACCACTCGCTTATTTTGGTAGTTTTGCAACTAACTTCGCACGTCTTGTATATTTTCGTGGCAACACTGATTTTCTATTACCCACAAACTTAGAGACTCCGCTGGAACGTTAACATTTTGGGCATCAAAAAGTAAGTTTTTCTCTTCATTTATTTAGTTTTCACAAGCTTTTATTTAACTTGACATATTCGTATGTACCTAACTTTTTTTTTAAATTTTGCAATGCTTGATTTAACCACATTCTGATATCCGATTGAGTTGAAAATTTGCATACAAATGTAAGTCGGGTGACAATGCAATATTATGGTACCATCGAGCTGATCTAGTGATGGGGACAGGAGGTCGGCATAGGAACTCTGTGATGAAACAACGCCTCCTAATTGTGTTTGGGGCTTTTAGAATTGTCTCGATGAGTTGCCAGTGGTAAGAAAAGTACAGTCAGCTACTAAAGCTTGTACCAAAAGTGAAATTTTTCCAAAAAATATTTGGCTTTCCATTGCTAAATAGTGAGAGTCAGAATCGCGGGTGTACCTAAATAAAATCAAATGAAAAGCATACCATATTTTTGTACCTAATTTGTACTATTTAGTACCTCGTTTAAAAAAAATTGTACCTCACGGTACGTAAAGTTATGATCAAAAAACAGGTCACCCGCCATCCTGACAGTCAGAATGGCGGGTGTACTTTATTACGCTATGTTCCCGTGGTTATTGATAAATTCTATAAAAGCCAAATTTTTGTACCTTCATATTCAATTATAATATGAGTCATTTTATTTGTGCTTTCCAAGTTTTACTCATTTTATATTTTGCTTGCTATTACAATTTTGCAGGCGTTATAATTTTTCAAGTTATCGATTTAATTTTTAAGAAAAAACGCTAAGGTACAATTATTTTTATTACGCCAGGATTTAGTACCTTTAATGTTTAATCTGTTAAGTTCAAATAACTCAGAAAATCATGTCTTAAAAATGATTTTTCTTAGGAAGATTTCTTTGAATTAGCGCCTAGCCTTTTTTAACGCTAAGGTACAATTATTTTTATTACGCCAGGATTTAGTACCTTTAATGTTTAATCTGTTAAGTTCTAATAGCTCAGAAAATGATGTCTTAAAAATGATTTTTCTTAGGAAGATTTTTTGAATTGGCGCCTAGCCTTTTTTATGGCGGGTGACCTGTTTTTTAGTGATAACTTTAAGTACCGTGAGGTACAATTTTTTTTAAAGGAGGTACTAAATAGTACAAATTAGGTACAAAAATATGGTATGGTTTTCATTTAATTTTATTTAGGTACACCCGCCATTCTGACTCTCACGCTAAATAATAGGGGAAGATTGGCACCATTCGTACACTTTTTTGATTTTGATTTTTAAAAATTCTAATATCAAAGAAAAATTGCTTAATCGGTTATTATAACAAAATACATATATTCAGCTTCCTAATAAAAATGTATGGAGTCATTATTTCTTAAAATAAATGAATGAAATGCATTCTAGTAAAAGCTGTCAAATGTCCGAAACTACCCCACTATAGGGGTGCATTCGTACATAGATAGGGGAACATTCGGACGGTAGGTTGGTAGGTAGGTACAGGTAGAATAAAAAAGCAAAGTCATTATCAAAACTCGTATTAATTGGCATTATAAATAGTAACGATGTAATAAACTAAATGACAAAACTTTTTATCAGCAAAACATATTCATTTCTTAGAAAAATAAATCAATAAGTAGAAAATACACAACATGGTGTAGACTATACTATTTTTTAAACCAAATCAGTCAATAAGAGATCAATATTCTAGTTATTTCCTGTATCAGACATAATTAGAGTCCAGTTTCATCCCATTTTAGCGGATAGATACATTTCAGAACTTTAGCATAATCATATGCCAGCTTTCTGACTTGTAATATTGTGAGCTCGTAATGCATTTATGAGCTTTTTGCTATATATTCGTTTAATTTGGACTCTTGTTTTTGAAAAAATACTTGATAACTGGTGAATTTAGACTGATATGTGCGCTCGTGCCAGCATCATCATGTTTATATTTTATTTATTTTTTACCCGACTCTCCAAAGTTGAGGCCTTAATGTTATATTTATCCGCTGCTTTTCTGTAAGACATTTTCTCTTCCAAAACATCTTTTATTGCCGAGGACATATTTTCTTCATTTATTAATGTAGACCTAGTCTTTTTTTTCTTGTAACAACGCACCATTTTTGCGTATTTTCTGAAATAAAAAAAAACCCTGTTAATACATGTACGTGTGGCTATATTCGTACAGTTACGGGGCACATTCGTACGCTTACGTTGCTTGCTAGTTATTCGTACGAATGTGCCCATCAGTAGGCGTACGAATCTGCCCCGAAGGTCAAAAATGAAAGATTTTTATCCACACACAAATCATGTATAAAAACCCACAAAAAAGATACATTATCATTATCGTGATCGTAGTTACTTACCAATTAGCAATAATCCAATATAATTTGTCACTTCACATAAGCACGAAACACCCGGAAACATCAACAAAATATTTACTCTGAGCGTGCAAAAACACATTACGTCCTCTCGCATTGCTCGCAATGGCCGCTCTGGCGGCTAACTTCGTTGACAACTGACGGCCACCCGAGCCTACTCACACACGCAAAGCCGTAATAAATACGTCGTTCTAACAGGCGGTTGTAGTGACTGTATGAAGCTTCCCCGTGTATGAATGGTGCCAATCTTCCCCTATAGATTCATGGAATGTGGAATGGGTATGTGCAGGTTTTTGGCCTTGCAGCTAATTCATTTTTGAAATAAGTTATTAAGGAGTTGACCCAACAGGCCTTGAAAGAGCTATTTCATAACCCTGTAATTAATGACTAAAAACGGGCGCTTAATAAATATTAAGACGTACAACTTCCATACAACACTGCGTTCCTCGAGTGCTTTTTTACTGTTTTTCCATTTTGGCTTTATAGGTATAAAATCTGTAACCTACTGCTATTTATGACTGCTAAGCGTAAAATCGGATTTTCCTGGCCGCTATCATATGCCCAAAAGTACTTCATGTTAAAAAGTAATTTATTATTTTTAAACCTTGGGTCAACATTATTTTCGTTCTCTTGTTTTCTGTCCCCCAAAAAATGTGACGGAGTGGTGCTTTTTGTATGAGATGAAATAAGTTTTAAATTTTTCTCATGTTAAATATAATCTAAAGCTAGAAAAACATACAATAGCCCTCTTTTTTTTATTTACACACAAATACAAGCGTAATAGTGACTAAGCCGGAATTGCTATATTTATGCTTTCCGTCTACTTTTAAAGTGTAATGTCTAATGTCGTTTACAACATTGACAAATCTCGCGATGTTGTCAGTATTCTTTATTTACTAGGCTCTGGTAAAAATAAAATATTTTTGTACCTAATATTATATTTATATCCATTTTCATGTTTACATATGCAGTTATTGCTACAGACAACTCGTATGGGGAAAATAGTAGGTATGTTTGTATAATATGTTACTAAAAATAAAATAATATTATGGTTTAAATTATATATTTATTGTTACAGATTGTTATATTAGTTCTATTTTTATTAAACAACATTTTTAACAAATTCTTAACTCTACAGCGATTTTGAGCCATTCTTAATTTCTCTTAGGGTGAAATCACCAAAAGATGACCAGTTAAGCGACTACCCCAACTTTAGTTTTTTTTTTACATATGTTGTAACCTATTTTTAACAACTTTAATTTTTTAATATGATTCAGCATATAATCTATAGATTAGAATGAATTATTCCAAATGCATATATTGTAATTCAGTATTTTTATAAAAAATATTATATGATGAAATGGGGCAACGTGAACGTTTTTACCCCAAAAGATGAACCAGTATAAAATCAATATAAAGTACCCTAATATTGAACGACAAGATGCCAATAGATGAACAAGTATAGATAGAGTATAACTTTGTCCCTTTTGTTAAATTCTGACCACGGAGCAATTACAATAGGTAGGGAAAAAATAGTGTATTAAATTATTTGTGCCGGAGAGAGAAAAAAAATGCCCTAGGTGGAATTTTGCTCCAAAAAGAAAATATGATCCTCAAATAAATTAAAACGACTTAATAAATTAACTTCTACACTTTTTAAATTTGTATTTGTAAATAATTTAAAAAAGTAACAAAGCTACCGATTAAAGATATAAAATTCACTATTTTTAACATTGAACTTGTTCAGTGTTGATAATGCTACTCAAAACATGAACGGACAAATTACTAGGTTCAAGTTTTAGACACGGTATTGAAGAAATGAACTATCAAAATTAATGCGAAATTCATGTATTGGAATTGAGCCCAAAAGATGAAAAGATGAAGTGAATTATCATAGTTCATCTTTTAGGGATAAGATTTTTAGTTGAACAGCCCATACTAAAATAAACCTTGAAATAACTGGGTTAAATAAAAGAAAGCTTTGTTCATCTATTCAAAAATTAAGGCCTAGCCAGCTATCAATTTAAAACATAAATTATGCGTCTACCTTTTCTATTAGATTTTATACAAACATTTGAAAAAACAAGCCCTTACCCAAAAGTTGACCGCCGGTCATCTATTGGCTTAAGCATACAATATTGGAACCATAACTTGAACTGCAAATATTTTAATAAAATAAGATATAATATGCAATACTTGATAACGAGAACGTTAGAGGAATTAGTCTAGAATCTTTTCTGTGTAAAATCATGTAAGTAAATGCATAATTCAATTACAAGCTTATACTTTGAAGCGCTAATCTTATTAAGATCTCCATACAAATGGCGATTTTCGTGTGGACCGCGCATTTTACCTACACACATATTATAAACTTTCTATGATATATTCACTAACCGAAATAACAGCCAACTCTTGGCGGAACTCGCGGTTATGTGGTCATAGATTAGTATATATTATTACTGTAATGTGGTGGCGTCACAGAAATATTTTTATCGTTCATTTTACACGAAACTTTTGCTATGGTTACTTTAAAAACAACTAAACAAATTCATTTTATACTTAAAACTAATTAGAAGATAAACTGTACGTCAAATGGCGGTAAATGAAAACTTTTTACACGCATATCACGCATCCATAGTTTTTTTTTAATTCAGAGATAAACTAGAGTCGAGGGCCTATTTCCGTATTATTCGATACAAACTAACATGCGAGATTTGTCAAAATTGTATGCAATTGACATTTCATTTCGAACAAAAAGACATCTCAACTGATTTTAGAATAGAGGTCAGAACGAACTGCTTTTTTTTCAGAGATGTTCCAAATTTTTATTGTTCCAAGTAGTTATGAAGCAATAACAACATTATCACAGATAAGAAATTTGTTGTAACAAAACAGTTTATTGTAATGTTGGCCATTATTTACCAACCTACGGATTTTGAAGGCATCATAGAGGGTTTATGATATGTGTGTAGATAAAATTGATAATGCGCCATGTTTTCTACTGATGTTTATGTATGTACTTTAATAAACAAATATTAATTCTGTAAACAAATCTCGTTAATTCATTAGAACTATATTTTTTTACCAGTTAGTAAACCGGCTCTTTCATGGAACTCCTCCCTTATGAGTCCTATGACTCGGAGACCCAGGCGTAAATAAGTTGTAAGTACATTTTGTCGCTATACTTATTCAAACTCATGTCTGATATACGTATCTAATATAGAGATACGAGGTTTGAGTAAGTATAGCGACGGTTTTTGGTTTATGGGTGTTCATCATTGGGGTGGTAAGTTAATTCGAGGAGCCATGATTATTTCCACTTTATCGTGGTGGCGCCGCGGGCAGAAAGCGGTGAGGCGGGTTGGCACGAAATTCCCATCTAGAAGTTTCAGGGGTGATACCAACGCCATGCATCCCTTTTCTAGAACAGAAGAATAGTTATTTGTTTTACAAGGGGGCAAAGTTGTTGTTTAACCGCTCGTGCTAATATTGATACCCGAGCAAGCGAAAGATTCCAAAATTGAACCACGACCGTAGCGAGTGGTTCGAGAAGTGGAATCTTGAGCGTTGCGAGTGTTTCAAGGCACGAGGGTTAAACAAACTTTACCTCCGAGTGAAACACATCATTTTTCACCACACCAACGCGAGGAAAATACTAACTATGAAATACCAAAAAAAAACAAACCAAATCAAATCCAAATGAACTTAATTAAAAATTAATCATCCAAAATCATCATTTAACACGTTGAACGCCATGGGGGGCACCGGCGACCTCACGAAGTCAACTGCAACACGCCATGGGGGGCACCGGTGACCTCGTGTTAAACCTGTTTTTAAGACGCTATCCTGCGCCGCGTGTAGCAGTTATAAGCAATGCGTTGTATGCAAGGGACCGGCATGGCGCTCGTTAGTAAAACGGTGGCTTGGGACGTGGGTGCAGTTAGTGACATAGTAGATTTGTTGAAAAAATGAAAAAAACAAGGCATTTTTTTCAAATCACAGCTTTAATTCTATAATTTATATAATTAAGTATTTGCAATAATTATATAATTAATAGAAATTGATTTCAATTATCTGGAGATACACGACAATTATCAAAAAATAAGAAAAAATAAATTTCCCAATGCAGACACACACCTGATACATGCATTCCACAAAAAAAAACATCATAAAAACCCAAAATTAACAAAAATCAACAAAAACAGCGTATCTTCTTGAACCAGTAGCAGGAATTGCCAAACCAAGCTATTGTCACACAATGCCAAAGCAGTTAAATTTTATATTATAAGCATATTTTAGTGGGTGCGAATGTGACAGTATAATGACCGGCACAGTGACCGGCGTGGCCGGCGGGGGGACCGGCGTGGCGTCATGGTAACGGTTTTTGAAATATGAACTTCACAGCGCCACGGGGGTCATCGGTGACCGCGAGTTTTTTTTTTTAATAACTTTTTAACTAAACCTCCAATAACAAAATAAAATATATATCTATATACATATCAAAGTAATAATTGAATTTACATCAAGTTTTTTTTTAAGAAAAAATGAATATTTTGGTCTGGCGTTTAACGTGTTAAAAGTCAATTCTACCAGCTAACATAAGGAAACGACAAATTTGCATCTGATTACTTTGCCCCAGATGTGGATAAAATGTAACTTTCTCATTAGTTTTTGAACAATCAAGAGGGCCTTTACCAGTTGGTGTTGTGAAAATTGATTTTCCGTCATGAATGTAGGCATGAGCGGTGGGTGGAAATGACCGAACACGATTTATGTATCTTTCAGTATGAGTAGCAGAGAAAGCGCTATTATTGTTTGTCCTTGTCACAGTCTTATTTTTTTATTCACCACCGTAAATTTTAGTATGATTTATGGTGGGCAACAAATAACCAGACCAAATTACGTAGGTTGTTTTTGGTATGTTGTCAGGAATGTTAAAACGTGTTTTAAATTTTGTCCGTCACGGGCGGACGCGGTATAGCACGTCCTCCTGCCATCCTACCGTCTATGTTTTCATGTAGGTAGTTTTTTAGGGTTCCATACCCAAAGGGTCAAACGGGACCCTATTACTGAGACTTCGCCGTTCGTCCGTCCGTCTATCACCAGGTTGTATCTCATGAACCGTTATAGTTAGCCAGTTGAAATTTCTACAGTTTATGTATTTCTGTTGCCGCTATAACAACAAATACTAAAAACAGAATAAAATAAATATTTAAGGGGAGCTTGGGACCTCATACAACAAACATATTTTTTTGCCGTTTTTATAAATAATGGTGAATGGTGCGACTCGCACTTGCCCGGTTTTTTTCTCAAGGATCAAATAGACAAGCGAATTTCTTTTAGATTGCTGCCTACTGAAATACAGTCAGCGTCAATAGTAGCGAACAAGATTATGCTTCGAATGTACCTATCTCTAACAGCTAAAATAAACAAGTGGCAGATTATTTTCTACCCACTAACTATTGATTAGATGTGGCATACACAACAAGGTCACTGTCGGGGACGTGACGCGCATGGTATGGCAACAGATACCTTAATCACCTGCAGAAATTCGTAATATATACATTTTGAATTTAAAACCAAGTTATCAAACGTTTTCATGCCATTTATGTGTTAAAAACAGCGTCACGTACCCGACACTTTTAGGGAATGCCTCTGATGCTTACTGCATGGACATCCAATACCACAATGTGTCAAAAATCGCATAGAGTTGACCAACATAAGTTCGCAACGATTTTGATAGCACACACAGTGCAAGTGGTATTTATACGTCATAATATCATAGAAGTTTGACACCGTTTTCTAAACAGCGGTGTGGTCGGACCTTTACGCAACACGTTACTTTTAAATCGCCGGTAGTTGGCCACACTAAAGGCTAAAATGTTTAAATTAAGTACCATTTCTATACAAAACATCATCTTACTTAAAATGTATCATATAATTACTCGCCTGGTAACTTCCTCCTAGCATCCACATTTTCAATCATGTAAACGCCACTTTTGCCAAGCAGAACCGATACAGTTTTAGCCGTCCCATTCCTTGTCTCCTCGGACTCCAGACTCGGTGCGTCCGTGGCTACACCCACCACGTGGCTCAGGTTGACGGCTATCCACGCCGCTAGATCGAAACCGATTCCTGAAATGTTTAATGTGAATGCGCTGCGAAATAATGAGAAACGGAGTTGGACCCAAATTTGTATAATTTGAACTAAAATCCCAGTCTAGGCGGGCTCGCTAAGATGACAATCGTTTGCGTTACGAAAAGGCTTTCTGTCTCTATCACTTTTCCATGTAAGTGCGATAGACAGCGTTTCGTTTACGTAGCGCTAACGACTGCCATCTTGGCTTGGAAGCTGGATAAAATTTCAAAAGATAACATTTTTGTTGTACTTAGTCAGCAGGATATTTAGTAGCTATGTGGCCATGCAAGATGTTCAAAATTATTTAAATACAACTTTTGGAATACCTTCACTTGGAAAGTTGGAATACCTCACCCGCTTAGCTTATAATAGGGTTGGCCTCTCGAAGTATTTTACTTTTATTTAAATCCCTAGAATTTTGTCAAATATTGTTTTTTTATTTTAGTTTATGACCTGGATGACGGCCTTTTAAGCCCAATCCAAACTCTGGGAGCTTTGTGGCCTAAACACGTTACTCGACTGAAAAGCACCATTGAGCATCGAATTATGCCACGATTGTATTAAATACTATTTTTCGAGCGGGCAGGTAAGATATTGAGAAGTAATATCATAGCTGACGATCACCATATTATTATCATTGATGGTTGATTGAACGACATGTAGGCATGTTGTATGTATGTACGACATTTACTAAAACTCACCAGGCATCTGACAGAAACATTTGTAGTTCAGACCATACGACGGGTGATCTGCCCATCCGAACTTGAACAAAATGAGCGTGGGCTGAAATGGTCCCTGTTCCACGGCGAGCCAGCGGCGGGCATCGTCCAGTGTTAGTACATGATTTGGATCGCTTTTCGTGATTGAGCTTAGGTCTATGACTACGACTGGAAAAATTGATGATAAGTATGTAATTTACTTAGGTAGGTGCCATCCTACCACCTTACATTACTAGTTTACTTAACTACGAGTACTCACATATAAGGTAATGTGAGTTAAGAGAAACAGCACCGAAATGTTTTAAAAATTTGACGCCCTAAGCAATTCTAGACAAGATTCGATCTGTTCTTGAAATGTTGGTATCTAAAGACCAGATACACACAAACACATAGATACACACACACACGATACACGAAGGGGATAAAGTACTGTTTTATGTCACTGGCGCGATATTGAATTCAAGCGCGCCCAAGACTAAATCAGCTTTATCTCCGAGGAGTATACTCCACTTTTCTTATCTCCTGCGAGACGAAAAAAAAAACTAAAGCTACTAGAAACAATATTTTATTAAAATAAATCAAAAATGAAAATGAATGATACACAGCCTCAAGCGTCTTGTAGCACCCGCGGCTTTTGTTTTTTTTTTTTTTCAATTTATTTATTCATAAACAATATTCAGCTTGTGGTGGCCAGTACGATTTTCAAATAAATTAAGAGAAACAGCACCGAAATGTTTTAAAAATTTGACGCCCTAAGCAATTCTAGACAAGATTCGATCTGTTCTTGAAATGTTGGTATCTAAAGACCAGATACACACAAACACATAGATACACACACACACACGATACACGAAGGGGATAAAGTACTGTTTTATGTCACTGGCGCGATATTGAATTCAAGCGCGCCCAAGACTAAATCAGCTTTATCTCCGAGGAGTATACTCCACTTTTCTTATCTCCTGCGAGACGAAAAAAAAAAACTAAGGCTACTAGAAACAATATTTTATTAAAATAAATCAAAAATGAAAATGAATGATACACAGCCTCAAGCGTCTTGTAGCACCCGCGGCTTTTGTTTTTTTTTTTTTCAATTTATTTATTCATAAACAATATTCAGCTTGTGGTGGCCAGTACGATTTTCAAATAAATAAAATCGATTTTTAAATCAGTGCGGCCGCCGCGCCGCGTGTTCCGCCGTACGGGCTTCACGAAATTAGACTTTAAAGACATAACAATAAGAACTATGAGAAGTGAAATCACATTAGAACCCGGCGAAAAATTTAGTACAATATTACTACCAAACTAAAGCCAAGGGCTATATTTGCTTTCGGTAAGGTTTTCATGATATAGGTATAATTTGGCATTGTCGAGCAGGTGGCGTGAAAAGCAAATTGTTTACTTTGACTCTTGATCATACTTACTGGCATTAAACACTTCAAGTATAGGATTGTCAGCCTTATCCGGGTAAAATCAACCAAGTTCAAGAAATACTTCTCGTTATTTCATTATTCTAATACTATAAATCAACTTACGCCTGGTCAGCAAGTTTTGAATTGGTATGGCTGCTGGCTTCACGGCATTCCAGCCGTAATATTGATAGTGAATGGCAGTGCCCATTTCAGGGAAACCGCAGTTGAAGCAGACCTGCCTGGAAATTGATTAAAGGGGACACTGGGCTGCTTGTTTCATAGTTATACATGACCACAGGCCAACTTTACCCTAGTGTCATAGAGGAACGCTCAAGCCATTAAGCGCGAAGAATTTCGTACATTGACCCGCCTGTACAGTCAGCATCAAAAGTAACGGATGAAACAACGTGCCAAAAGTATCTGATATTCCGGATAACTTCTCCAAACGTAGATAAATTTCTAAAATTCGCGTTCAAAAGTATATTTTTTACAGTCTTAGTTGTTCTATATTTCTTAGTTGTTTTATTTTTTATCCCTTTTTGTTAAGCTGTTACAGAATGGTAGAGATACCTACTTATGAAGCGTTATTTGATTCGTTACTTTTGCTTACTGTACGTATCTCTATCCCGCCGATGTTGCTGGCAGTTAATGACACTGGGCGAGCGGGATAGAATTACGATAGAGATAGGAACAGGCAGTCAAATTAACGAAATTCTTAGTGCTTAGCATTCTTATTTTACCGTAAAATCCTCCAACTTTGCGAACGACTTTACTTACTTACTTACTTAAAATCGGTTAGTGTAGGTAAACCGTTAATAAAGATAAATCGAACAATGATTCAACATCATTGAACTGTTCGTTTTTATCCGTTTTGGGCGAATTTATCCTCTAAGTTATTCTTATAATACCTAAGACTTGTACAAAAAATTATTTCAAACGGCTTTATATAAATAATTATAGTTTTACGCTGTGCGACGTTACGCCGGTAAATAGAAGAATAATTAAAAATGGGTATTTTCCAAATAGCAAGAAAATTTACAACATCCTACATGCTTGATTGAGAAACACGTAAAATAACCTGGAAAATAACAAAAATAATAACATTCGTGGTAAATAACTAATTTAGTAAGTATGTTGTCTCTTGAACAGATGCCTCGAGGTGGCAGAACTCTTGGAACAAGAACAACCTAGGCCCATCAGATATATTGATAATAGTCTTTGAAAAAACGAAGAAACGATTGATGTTACATCTCTTATTTGTATTTTTATGTAATGCTAATTGTGTAATTTAATTCTAATTTTAATTATTTTTATTGTTATTTAATGTTAATTCTGTAATTTAATTTCAATTGTTTTTATTTTAATTGTATATAACAATTTTATGAGCTCTTGGCCTGAATAAAACGTTTTTATTATTATTATTATGTATCGTAAAAACTGGGGTACATGGTACATATGCTGCTAAAGTGCAACGTACTACGACGAAAGTCAGTTCAATTCTTCGTACGAAGGTAAGGATAGATAAAGTAACCGAAAATCTGCGTTATTTAATTCCAGGCCAGGCCAAGTCGAAAATCATACAATTCCTTCGTACAAAAATTCGCATTTGGTAATTGACGAAGAGCAGAATAAGAGCACCAAACTTACAGTAACAAGTTTCGTGAGATTATTTTATTCAAGATATACGATTATTTTGTTAGTGCGACTGCGAGATTTGTTCGAGCCCTGGTTATCTAAATTAAAAGTAGCTTTGGACCCGGGTACGTCCTTAAACTACGTCTACAAGAGAGGTATAGGCATTGTGAATCGGTTTTTTCATTTAAAGTTTATAGTTTTTTGTCGGTAGGTACAC
Organism: Cydia pomonella; assembly: GCF_033807575.1. NCBI lineage: Eukaryota > Metazoa > Arthropoda > Insecta > Lepidoptera > Tortricidae > Cydia > Cydia pomonella. The sequence goes on from NC_084712.1 coordinate 16,934,203, forward strand.
CCGCACCCTTTAACTTACTGGAAATGCGGGGGAGTGAAACAGTTGAAGATAATTTTGTGTAAAATATACATGTAGATCAGTTTCACACGTTTACAATAAATAATTATTTGCCTTACCATTGTTTATGCGTTGCAATCTCTTCATAAATATTCTGCATATCCTTCCATAGAACAGGGTGCGAGAGGTCGAATATATCTACAGAAGGGTTCATAATGTGACCGATCACTCCTTCGCCTAATATTCTCAGAAAAATTAACAGGAGCATCTTCGTGTTCATCGTTGGATGGCGTATCGACTACTGATCAGTATAGAATGAATGACTCCGGTAAACAATCCGTATATATTAAGCATTCCTTACGTTGTGTGTTTTGGTTTGATTGATTGTTTATTGTTCTTTAATAAATAAACATTGCAGTTATATAAACATTGCGTCATATTCATTCACGTTATGTGTCGATGAATCAGAGTCACTATAATTTTAGTGAGTAGAAATTCAAACTGATGCTTATAATCTTAACCATAACTAGACCTAGAGATTTTTCTAGTACGAACAAGGCAACGCAAGAGACTTCCTTCTGATATTTAGTTCATCGATATATTGTATTATCGATATATTGTATTATCGATAACGTATAACTGTCATAATAATGTTTTAAACAAATGTGGCATGTTTGGTAATAAGTGAACAAGAATTACGAAACGATCACTTTATTAATATTTTCCTACATACTTTATTATAAAAAGAAAATCCATGATACGCAAATATACCGAGATTGCCCTCATGGCTCTCGCACAATAACCACCATACAGGTTTTTTTACATGATTCTGACGTCAAACTGCTTTGAGTCTGAAAAAACCACTTTTATTGACTAAAAGATTTTTCAACTTCCACTGATGTAATGGGAGCTTACCGGATACCATACGAATAAATAAGTAAATAAGCGAGAATATGGAAAATGATTAAGGTTAAAGGGTTACTTATGGATAGCAGGATTGTCGATGTTTTTATTTTGTCAAGCACTAACAAACAACATGACGTTCGTGCTAGGAAAATCTCTAGTTATAATCATAACGTACTTAATTCATGAAATAAAATGAGAGCATTTCATCAAACACTTTTAATATGTTAATGTTAACATAAGCAATAACCTTAACTTAAAAATAAGTAAATTGAAGAAATCATAAAGAAAATAGTTAAATAGGTATCCAAAGATTTCAGAAGTATTTGAATAATTTTGAGAAATATACAAAGAAAAAAAAAATACAAACCATTTGATCGCAATGAAAGTTTTGTGATCTTAAGCCAATTTTGCTTACATACAAAATTACTAAGATTCCACTAAATCGCAAGACTTACTTTTTGTTATACAACGAAACCTTAATCGACACTCCCAATTCGGGTATATATATTGCACTAGTCAAAGTAGGTACACAAATCTTAAATTAATCGTTGGTTTTGAGTACACATATAAAATATGGAAATTTCAATATAATCCTGAAGGCATATCTGCCAGTTTGTGAATGCCATAACCAGAAGACCCCATAGGGGACAAAGTTCGCTTTAAATCAGAATGGCTGTGTGTTCCAGTCATTACTAGACTTGTCATGCTTGCTGGTGCATCTCTCATGATGTGGGGCCCAGAATAAAACCCTGCGTTAACATGACCACGCTTCATAAGAAACGAGTTATTATATGAAGACGCGTTTTCAAAGGACCCAGTACTCAGTTTGGGATGAGGCAGATAAAATTTCTGCGGAGAATCTGGCTTGTTTATTGGCTCATCCTTTTTGCTCGAGGATTTTGAATCGTATCTCGGGTGAACAGCATTTCTTTTGCTATTCGATCGTGTTACTGGAATCAACGGGCTTTCTTTGCCAGCGTCGCTACTAGTTCTTGAGCAGGATCGCTGTCTCCTTTCGTAAGGCCACACTGGTTTCTTCGGTTCATCCATCATTATAATATCTACCATGGAATTCAATCCTTCATCAATCCTATCCAAGCTTTTAGTCAGTTTCTTAGACTCAATTAAGCTTACTATTTCATCCACGCGACTACACTTAGAATTAGATCTTTGAAGGGGTGTTCCAGTTCCAATATGGGAATTATTTGTTTCATTATAAAACATGCTGTCAATGTACTCTCTCTGTCTGGAACCCTTTTCAGATGTTTGAAATGACCCCGTTCTTTTAACAGACGTTCTTCTGCTTTCTTCTCTGGATCTTGTTCTTGAGCGTTTTACTTTATTATCTTCTTTTTCCTTCTCAGCTATTGAGTTGAACACAGCCCGGCATTCGTGAAAATCGAAACTTGAAACCGAGTTTTTCTTTACTATGGGATTTTGGCAGCGCGAGGCGCTGAGCAAGGAATCTGAGCCTTCATCGCTGGAGAAGTATGTATCGTCGTACAAATCAGGAGGCTTGTTATAAAGCAAACCCTGGTCAGTCGGTGGGACGAGTAAATGTATCAAGCTCTTGGCTTTTCTTGGTGGATGTGGGAGTATTTTGCTCGGTACAATTTCGGTCTCTTCGTCATCTTCATTACTTTCATTTAAGAATTCTGTACTACTCGTAATCTGGATGCTGTGTTTTGTGCTTGTTATTGAATCTTCCTTCTCAAGATGTCGATGCTTCTGGCATTCCATGGCATGAATGGAAACATTGATTTCAGAAGTTTCGTTGCACCGTGACGATTTGTCGTCATAAGTCCTGTTTTTAGCATACTGTTCGGATTCCGCGTCATTGACTATATTTCTTAGTTCCTGTATAACTTCATCTATTGTTGTTTCTTCTTCGTCATCTGATGACTTTTGGGTGCCATGTTTTTTTGTGGACTCTAATTTCTTGTGCAAGTTGCGCTTATTTCTTATCATATCGTAGGTTTCATTCTTGACATTAAATACCTCGTATACCATGGATTCTCTTTGTGCATCGCCTTCAGGACTCAGAGATCTTTCCGAGGAACTTATTCCTTCATCTTCCGGGGGCGATGACTCATCTAGAACAGATAAAAGGAATGTAAGTTCACAAAATTTATTAACCCACTGATATGCTTAGAAGGCTAAAAAGTTGAAGGTTTTTCCTTGATATACTTATGTAGTTATTGTTGTAGAAACTTACCTCTATTTTTGTGAACCGGGTTTTTTTTCTTGACCACGTAAGTCTTCTTGCGGTTGGAGTTGCCGTGCTCCGAGCGCAACGTTGAGACCTCTTCTTGAAGCTCGCAGCACTTTTCCTTCAAACATTTCTCCAATGAGAGCAGGATTCCTTTTTCCTCTTGAAGTATCTGTAAAGGGTAGGTCAAGAAATTATTAATTAAGTACTAATTTATTATACAACTTTAGTTAGGTAGGTAGGTACAAAAGTTTCAGATTTTACAAGTAGGCAGCCTCAATATTTGTGATGATGATTTTTAGTAAGATGTCAAAAATTCCAACGCTGTCATATTTTTCACCGATTTTAAATTAGTTTCTGCTTACACCTAGCAAAAAGAAGCCTATGTAAAACAAAATTCCTAAGTTATTCAAGTTAAAATTATTCCTATAAGTACCTACATTTGTCACAATATTTTTAGGTACTGGTTGTCTCACCTTAACCCTCTTCTCAAGCAAGTCCAGCTTGTGTCTGAGATCGTCCTTCTCCCTCTGCGCTTCGTGTGCCTTCTCGCTCAACGTTTCGATGTCGATCAACTGTTTCTCGTAGCTTTCTATCTCTTTCGTCACCTGTTCATTGGTGCTTGGCAGTTTTGTGACAAGCTGGAATAAAATTAAAAGACCAATGGTTATTATGTGTTAAAGTTACACGAACACAGTGTGTAAATTTACATAATTACATTAGGAATAATATATATATTTGGAAAGATTGTGTTAATACCTAAGGTTAATGATAAATGTCATCGTCATATCTCAAACAACTTGGCATTCATGCCCAAATAACTTCACATACATAGAATGTTATAATTATCGAAGGTATTTCACGGATTACTTTAACCAAGAAGTTTATGCTCATTAGTTACTTATTGCTGAATAAAACATATGCAGCTGCTTCTCTGATGATTTAGTCCTTGAGGGTTTGGCATATTTCATAAACTTGCAAACTTGAATCGTTTTTTTTTAAATTCTAGCTAGAATTAATTACTTCAATTGACGATACATACCACATTGCTTACCTTCTTCAAAGTGACAATATCGAATCCAGCTTGCTCCAACTCTGCTTGTATATACAGCTTCCTCTGTGGAGTGGGGGCACTGCAGAGCAGCGCATTTATGAAGGCCAGGCCTGCTGCTTGCAAGTCTCCTGAGCCTCCAGTGCTTTGGAGCATGCCTACGAGGAACCTGAAGCGGACTGGTTCGCCATAGCGGAGACGGAGGGTTGATAGGGCTTCCGAGACCATGGCATGGCCGCTGGCGGGCGGGTAGCAGGATTTTGTGAGCAGCTGAAATGGAGTAGTTGTTTAACAATGGATGTTTAACCCTAATGTGATTCCTATAAAGGGACTGTCCATTTAATCCTTTGAACACCACGTATGTCATGCGCGACGGGAATCTTGTCAAAATGCTTGTGTTTAGGCTATGGCTATAGCCACGCGCGCCAGTTGACATTTTTGGCGGTCAAAGGGGATAGATTCAGAGAATATATCATTGAGTGTAGGTTTTTAAATATTAAGGAGCTTGCGACTCATTACTGAACAAGACTGATTACAAATCATAGCACTCGTAACTCTGCTCAAGCTGAGCAAACCATTAAATTGCTTATCCACCAGCTTCACACAGTCAGGCTCAGAGTAGGACTGACCTGTAACGCCAGCACCCTGGACTTGTTGACAGTGGACATGATGCACACAGTCAGCGTGTAGACGCCGTTGGAGCCAGCCACCAGCCGCCTCACGCAGTCAGGGTACCTGCTGCAGCAACTCCAAAGGCATTGCCTGAAAAATTAAACAATATACTGATAAGAATAGTAAAGGTTCTCAATAGTCTTCTTGTAGCATTTAACTGCAGGCTTGGATAGTTACAAATTATATTTCAGTTCAAAATTAGGGTACAATATAACTAGTGTTGTTGACAAAGCTCGGAGTGATTCAGTACAAGCGGAGATGATATAAAAGGATCTCGAGTGGCGATAGTGAATTGAAAGATATAACCAGAAAAGGATTATCAATCCCGCTCCCACTTGGCTCAACTGCACATTGCGCAGGAGTTCTAGTAGCAGCTGTGCGTCATCTAGTGGCTCGCAAGCGAACTATTACACAAACTGCAACGTTGACTTACAAGCAAGCTAATTCATCAAGCAGCGGCCGTCGCCGCACCGCGGGTGGGCCTCTCGCCCCCTCCCCCACTTGGCTGAGCTGCACGTTGCGCAGGAGTTCCAGTAGTAGCGTCACGCCATCTAGGGGCTCGCAGGCGAACTCTTGGACGAAACTGAAACGTGAAAAATTTCATTTGTAAAAACGTAGAAGATTCATGGTCTTTTTAGGGTTCCGTACACTAAGGGTCAAACGGGACCCTATTACTGAGACTCCGCTGTCCGTCCGTCCGTCTGTCACTAGGCTGTATCTCATGAACCGTAATAGTTAGACAGTTGAAATTTCTACAGATTATGTATTTCTGTTGCCGCTATAATAACAAATACTAAAAACAAAATAAAATTAATATTTCTTTCCAATCTCGAGGTTCTCATCCAATCACCGAAGTTAAGCAACGTCGGGGGGTCAGTACTTGGATGCGTGACCGTTTTTATAGATAATGGTACGGAGCCCTTCCTGTGCCAGTCCGCTTCGCACTTGGCCGGTTTTTTTTGTAAGTAGGCAACTGCCTACTGCCTACCTAGACTAATAAATTTCTTAGTTTTGATATGGTAATCCAAGTTTCATGGTATTGTACCCCTGCGTAGAAATTTGTAAGCGTCTTTCTTTATGGTGGAACCAAATCTGTAGGTATTTAATTAAGGGAAAAAAGCTAGCGATACTTATAAGGCTTACAACAGAAATCACAGGCAAACCAAAAGTATACCCGTAATAAAGAGCTCTGTAGTCGTTTTTTTCTGATGATAAAGGACGAAACTTTGTTATAAGTACCTACAAATCTACGTAAGAATAACATGCAATATCTACATACGTATTTTTTATAGTATATTCATATTAAAATCGAAAACCTGATTAAAACTTTTTACTTTATTATATTTTTTTTATAAACCTTCATATCTCAGCAGTATCAACAAAAACTCGAAATGTAACTTTAATTAGACATCATAATTTTACCTCCATTATAGTGTGGCGCCACTGAACCATTCCCCTGTCATAAATGCATTTATTAAACGAAATAAAACAAATGAACCTAAAGCGAAAAACGCATTTGGCATACAGGGTGAACGGATGAACAATTATAATGGGACCACGGGCATATCATTACGTCTGATAAGTAATGTTGCTAATTAAATAAAAGTGCGCTTCGGACTCATTTCGTAGTATTAATTTACAGTACATATGGTGCTAGTTTACCGTCCTAGTGTGGTAACTCATATAGTGCTATGACCTATACGTGCGTCGAAAATTTAAAGGGCTATATATACTGTAAAACGTTGTAAGTAGGTAATCCCCTACTTTTCGCACTTGTATCGTAATGTACCATTACAAAAGCCATACACAAGTTTGACTTATATATTGTAATCCAATGGAAATAGCAAAAGATGTAGTTACTTTTGGTTTGGGGACTGTGGCGTCTAGGTAAAGAACTATAACTCGGTTACTTATTAGATTTTAGCAAAAATATACCATTTGTTTAGTTTAAGCTACCGTTACCTAGCATCGATTTCAAAAAAATATATATATGCCATGTTTCTTATTTTTTTTACTCAGTTAATGTCGTTTTTTTGACTTCTTATTCCCATAACCTCAAAATATATTCTTCTAACCCACTTGGATCTCTCACCCTGTATACATTGCTATTCCGAGTGCTTTTAGTATGGTACGGCACCATTAGGGCGGAATGGCACGGTGCAATAATACTGCCATGTAATTTGGCGGCATAAGAAATATTTCTGTCACAAATTGCCACGGAATCACTCGTCCTAGCAATTTGAAATGTAAAAAGTGTTGAGATGTGGGTTAAGTTACAAGCGGAATTTTTTTGAGCTACGTATGCCGTCTAGCTATGGAGTCAATATACAACAAGATATTTTTTTTTTATATTTAAAATACTAAGTACAAAATAGGTATTTTAAAAATAGAAATACTTTGTGATAATAGGTCACACACTCAAAACAAAAAACAACAAAACAAAAGGTAACAGGATAGAGGGTAGGATGGACTTTTAAGCGGTGGTTTTAATGGTAAATTTTTAAAAGCATTTATATAGATTTGTAATGTTTTAAAGCTATATAAGTATATGTTTATCGTTGGTGTGGTGAAAACGTCTCGTTTGTGTTTCACCAACGCTAAAAGTTGTGTTCACCTCTCGTCCTTGAAACCCTCGCAACGCTCAAGATTCCACTTTTACACTAACCACTCGCTACGCTTGTTGGTCATGTGCGACGTCAGTAACAGATTCAACAGTTTCATGTTAAAATAATGAGAGAGTTGCTAGGATTGTAACGTCAGAAGAAATTGCAACTCCTACCTAAGTCACCTATTGAATAAAAAGTATTTTGAAAATAGAAAATGGGTTCCAATAACTGTTTGTAATAAAATACAAAATATGTAGTTTTCTTCAAAACTTAGGTATTTTCCGTTTTGTATTTACATTTTAAATAAAAGTATTTCAAATAAGTCACATATCTGCTTGTAACAGAATAGAAATATCGGAAACTCAAAGCAACTGTATGGCATGTAGGTATAAATCTCGTGATATAATGTAATTCATAATCAATAATTTTGCAAGTTATGTTTATAGGACTGACTCTCAAATTTTTAAAGTTCTTAATTCACCTCTAGCACATGATGGAAAATTATCAGCATCTGCCATAAGATTTTGTGTTTGAAAGAGCATACCTGCAAGAGGCTTACTAGATTTTGTGTACCTATATCCACACAAAAAGCACATACCACCACAAAAAGCCACATATTTTGACTAAAGTGTAGAATTTTTGAAGATTTCTGAGATTTGACAACTTTCTGACAGTTCGAGCCATATGGTCAACATCAGAGTCTCAGGCGTCCATAGGCCATGGAGACTGCTTACCATCAGGCGGGCCGTACGCTTGTTTACCACCTACGTAGTATAAAAAAATAGAAATATGATAGTATGAACGAGATGCATATAAAGTAAGATACGCTCACGCTAACGAATTTTGTCTGTGCCAAACTCGTGGTAAGGCTATTCGCTTCAGTTTATCCCCCGCGCCGCAAACGCCGCCACGGCAATAAGCTAACCGCGCTTATCCGAGTGAGATGTAATTAGGACTACCTCATTATTAGAAACACGCCACTTTATAACATAATGCACTTGAAATGCTCTTCTGTAATGCAGTTTTAACTGAAGCGTGATTATATTTTGCATTGTTGTGCTTTTATTTATACCCCTACCATACATACTAATATTAAAAATGCGAAAGTATCGGCCCGATTCGAAGAGTGAGATACGATAACGATGAGTTTTGCTTTAGATAAGTTCTCATTTAGATATCGTTTGTATGTCGTATAATTGACAGAAGCAGCTCGATTCGAGCAACCATTGTCACTTTGACGTATTATATAAGAAATATCGTAGATAGATCTTATTAGGATCACAGCGGAATCGAAATAAACGTCAATTTTGACATTCCCTTTAGCTATCGATTTTTTAAAGATCTTTCCAGGATCTCAAACGTGTCTTAATCATTCTTTGAATCGGGTCGTATGTCTGTCCGTCGGCCTTTTTTTGCAGGTAGTAGCACGTGCGGTTTTACTTACCTATAAATTACAACAGACAGTTAACCGTAAGGGCCAGCTTGAAAACTAAAGTATATGTTATTTATGTTCATATTGAATGTAATGTAAAAAAGTTCTTGGCAAAACAAAACATTTTTGATACAAGCTTTTATCGCTGACTGTACTTATTTCTTTCCACAGGCAACTAATACTCAAACCTAAACACAATTAGTTTGCGTTTTTTTGTCACAGAGTTCCTATGGCCACCTTCTGTCTCCATCATCAGATCAGCTCCATGTTATCACAATATTGCATTGTCATGCGAATTAAAAATGTGGGCAAAATTTTAGCTCAATCGGAAATCGGGAAGTGGGTCAAATTTAGCTAACAAGATTTGACCCACACTAACAAAATAACATATATACTAACAGGGCAAAATAAAAGCTTGTAAAAAGCACTCCGTCGCAAAAACTAGCCTTTAAGTATGAAGTTAATCCTAAGCAATTATCTACAAAGATAGTTTATTATAGATATAACACAACATTACGAGTATAAACCAAGGTATATTTAATAGTAATAAACACACTTTAAATTAATTACCTCTATTGGTAATAAATTGATAAACTTTACGACCTTAAGATTATCCTGAACGATCTGAACCTAATGGGTCTATGTTCTAAGTAATACGAGTGTGTAATGTGGCTATCGATTCAGATTGAACAACATGTCACGATTTGATATTTTTTTTAAACGACCTTGAATATCGCTCACTCTGATTGGTACTTCAAAATGAAATAAAAATCGTGCGTGAAAGAGGATACTTACGGGAGCTAAGATTTAATAAATTAAATAATTAATAGCCCCACAGTAACCTCAAGAGAAGGCTTGTGTTGTGGGTACTCAGACAACGATATATATAATATATAAATACATAGAAAACACCCTCTGAGGAACAAATATCCGTGCTCATCACACAAATATATGCCCTTACCGGGATTCGAACCCAGGACCATTGGCTTCATAGGCAGAGTCACTACCCACTAGGCCAGACTGGTGAAATAGGTGAGGCTAGGTGAATATATCCGTCTCGCTAACGGAAGCGTCTCCTAAAACTAGTGCGATAAGAAAAACGCTAGGTTAGGCCAAAAATCCTATCGTATAAATCTCAAACAACTATATTTCGTACTCGACTGTTTCTTCCTCCAAAACTTAACGTAATGTAAAGAAATTTTGGGATCGAAATGGTAATAAATTATCTGTGTCGGACTGTTTGTCTTTTTACGCTTTGATGTCAGTTTTGAATACCATGCTTCTCTTTGCGGCCTAGTAAATTAGGCCGTTTTGCGAATATTTGAAGTGCACTAGTGCCTTAAGAAACAATTTTTTTTTTTAATCTATGTTGAAAAAAATCATTGCTCTAGCTTCAAAAACCACGGAGGAAACAGTCGAGTACGTTTGTATAGAGAATGATCACTCCTGTTGCCTCTAAAGGTCGTATCTAAATCAGTTCAAAACTATAACAAGTTGAATCTGAATCAAGCTCCAGTAAACTTAAGTGGGTTTTTTTATATAATAAAGTCGTGAAAGTGAGATTTAGAGCTACTGTAGGCAATTAAGTATTGTAGGGTATTTTGTGTTAAAGTTTAGTCAAAGGTCCCACTTTGTCGCTTACTATAAGAGCTAGTTTTGATCTTTATACGAATACCTTATGGCAAGGCGACAAAGTGGCATGTTTTGTCGGCTGCGGACACATTAATTACAGTTTTATGCATCAACAACACTGAAGAAGTCGACAAAGTTCGGTCGTATAGTCTTAGCCGTTTATTCATAAAACTTAGCAAACCTCTGTTAAGTTTTGTCTCACAAACACAAAAGTCGAAATGACGGATAAGGACAAAGGATTATCAAGGGCTTGTTAGAGTTGACAAGCGTTTATCAATTGTAGACGGCAACACAGAAGCCCATTGGCGCGAAGCACCGTGTCAAGTTTCCATTTTTAGATTTAAGCCACTAGATGGCAGACCCTTCTATGGGAAATAGAGCCACCGTGAAGAAAAAGAGGCAGGAACTGTTTGGAAGCGTGAATTGTTTTTGCTTTCGATTCAAGTGACGAAATGGCAGACCCTCCAACATGCACGGTCTCTATGAGAAATAACCTAGCTATATGAGAAGTTTAGTGATACTATACTTGGATGTCGCAAGAAATATTAGCAAGCAATATTTTTCTTAGCTGTAAAACAAACATTACATACACACCTACACAAATGTGTATAATTATGTTCCCGTTATATATTAAAGTAGGTGCAGTCGAAGTCAAAGACTTTTCAGCCACTAATTTGCTGTACTTCTGATACCGTAAAGCTCACATTTTCAAGTCAGAGATATGTTTAAATTTTTAGCCTTATTACAAAAGAGTAAGTAACAAAAGTACAAATATATTTCTGACGTCAATTATACCAATTAAGTTTTAAATTTACTACTAAAGACTAAGACTGTCTTCTCCGAGACTACGGGGACAACCCCGTCCTCAAAACGTCGGAGGTAAATTTAAAACTCCATACGCGATTAAGTCCCGTTTATATAATTCAATAATGTGTAAAAATTGTGAAAGTTTAAATCAGTGTTATACCTATTAAATCATAGTATTTTTTGTAACAGTTGTATAAGAAGGGTCAAAAAAGGCGAGTGGCGTGAATTACAATGTGAGCTGGAGCCGAAGGCGTAGGCGAACATTGTAAAGGATAAAGGATCCTTTAGCCTTGAACATTTTTTGACATACTTATACAACCTTGCATACAATACTTTTCCTACGAGTCAACAAAAATAATACTTTAAACTAGTAGATTCATATAGGTAAACAAGCCAAAACTACAGTTAAGATACGCGAGCAACCTTCTCATCTGGTAACTCATGAGGCCCTGGTACTTGCTCCATGCTAAATTAAATTTTTGAACAGTTTCTTTTCGATTTTGGCCACAGTAGCCTATGGAGACTAACAAGCAACGATAAGCGGCCTTCGTAGTTTATGGGTGTTTCTGACTTATGAAGCAATTGTTTCTACTATGCAACCAAATCAATATTTTGTAAGTTGGCAGCAATGCACTTAATTTAAAACGGTGTACGTTTGATTTTTTTTTTTAGGTTGGTTGCCATTAATCACAGCAACGTTATAGCGATTTTAAAGCACAAGTGCTGTTATGAGGAATAGACACTATAGACTTTTCTTCAAACATTTTATGTATGATCTTATATTCGTGTTCATTAATGTATAATTGACAGATAACAGGAGAGGAGTAGGAAAAATGTTTAATTTAATCATTAATGCAGCCAGCCTTATGGGAACCCTTCCACAGGGTTCTGACCTGGGTGATCTAGCTTAATATAAACATATTGGGCTAGGTCACTCATGTTACCCTTTTTTTTAGGTTTTAATTTTAGTTTTGTAGGTAGTTTTAATTTTAGGTTACATTTTATACTAAGTTTGTTATTATTTAAATATAGTCACATATGTTAATTAATTTAGCTTTTGAATTATTGGTATATCTAAATAAAGTGAATAATTGTTATTCTTTAGAGAAATAAAAATCATTAATTATTTTAGGGTAAGGTTAATACAGGTAAGTATGGCTGCGGGATAAGTACGGCTGGCCTTCACGTAAGCGCCTGTTTACACATTGATTAGTGTTTATATTGCAAAGTAATAAACAAACACCAATGTGTAAACACGCCTCAATGTGAAGGCCAGCCACACTAACCCGTATTGACCTTACATAAAATATCTCTCTGAACCTAAGTGTACTCCTAATTAAAAATACTTACTTTTAATATAGATAAAGTTAATGTTTCCTTAATGCCTTTGATGCCCTATAAAACCTAGAGCCCCTTAGATTATAAAATTTGTTACACTTATCCAGTTTTAACTTTGCGCGAGTCAATTAATGGCTTTATAAACTATTAATTGTTATGGTTTGCGCATAATGGACCACTTAGCCATTATGTTATAACCGTTGTAAAATACTTAGTTTAATGGCTTCAGTAAAATGCGATGGTATATCTAGTTGAACTTAATTAATCGATGAGAATTAAAAAAAAATCATCACACCAGCTCGTAAAGGTTGTCTTTATTGTTCAAAAACCGATGAGAAAATTGCGTTTTGTTTACAAGAGTGGGAAAGTAATCGGATGCAAATTTTGAGTGGTTTCTTCATGTTGGCTAAGCTAAGGCTGAGGGATTAATTTAAATGATATATATTTTATTACATTTCTTACAAATCTGAACATTCTTGAGCTCATTTTACTTAGAATCGACAGCATTCTCTATCCTACCATTAAAAAAGATGTTCCAAAATGTCCGTTTTATTACGACATGTTTTGGTGTTATTTTTTCACTTGTATGTGCGTGACGTAGTAGAAACTACAATTTCCATACAAATGTATGGGACATTTTTTTTTGCGTCAAGATTAAATATGCTAGTGATTCTGAGTTGAAAGAACCAAAGAAAACCAGGATCTGTGAGAATCAGGTCTTCATTATATTTTATTTGAAAAAGCTCAAATACGTACTTCGATCGGACACAGTTATAAAGGAAGAGCGTCGCTCGCTTTCCTCTACAGACCGTCTCTAATTGGATTATGTGTACAAAGTTCCCCACCCAAAAATTGTATATTCCGGTCTTCCCCACTTTGACCTTAAAGATGGGAAAAGGAGATCTTACCTAGGGAATGAAAGTCTTAAATCAGCGCGTAACTTAGTGAGCAGCTCACTCGGAGTCCCGAATTGCCGCAGGCTCATCTCTTCGCCCATACCGAGGCATGGATTTCTGTAAGAACATGAAAGAATATATATTGATTGATTCATCAATGTGATCGGCATATAAAGGATGACTCATGCTAGAACGGTCAGGGTCCGGGTCGAGACGTCCAACACTTCAGTTTTCTATTAAAAGCATCACGTGGTAACCGATCGCCCACGATAGAAAACGAAGCGTCATAAGCCCTCGGCCCGGGCTACAATTATAAATATAAAGACAGAAAATGTATAACAAATTTTCAAAACCCATGTATTATATGTTCAATTAACAATTCATAAAAAAACCTGAGTTACTGTCTCAATTTATAATGAGAGCCTTCATTTGTAAAACGCCAAGATGTAAGATGCTAGGAAATATCAAATTGAATACAAATGTCTTGATAAAATGACCTATTTGACGTTTAGTCTAGTAATGCAGCCGGCAGCGTTACTACCGCAATACAGCGCGACATTACTGCCGGATATTAATGTTGCTGCCCGGACTTTTGACATTTACGGCAGCAATATCGCACTACAATGCAGCAGCAGTAACGCTGGTGCAGTCTGAATCCGAACGGTACCTTTAGAAGTCATACATTATTTATGACTTATAAGCGTAAAATCCCAGTTTTATGACCGCTGTTTTATGCACAGAAGTACAATAATTGAAAAATAAAGCGTTTTACGTTTTCTTATTTAATGGCGCCATCTAGTTTTAACAGTACATAACTTTTTTAAGGGATCTAAATGCATTATTTTGCTTTAAATCTGCCTTTACGACAATAACGGCAGTCAGACAAGTCTCATTTTGTTTTAATTACAATTGTAAGTCCAATTACAAATATCAGTTACAGTTTTCATACGCAAATAACTGAAATGGCAAAGTAATATTTAATATAATTATATCATCTAAAGCGTTGATGATTCTCGCGGCGTTGTAAGGGGGTTGTCAGTCTTCTTTATTTACTACTTCTCTGATAAAAATAAGAATAGTAGATTGTTAACCAAGGGATGAAATGGTGCATTTCACCCGAGATAAACACTCTACTTTCATTTCCGAAAAAGTAAAATACATGTGAATAAAAAAAATACACGGCTAAGTATAAACCTGAGTGGTATTTCTTGAGGGTACTTTCAAATAACATCTTAGGTAAAAATATCGTTATTTATGGAATGGAGACTTCATTATCACAATGGAAACTGTACAACACAGCTATTTAAAGCCAAAATTTTAATTGCTTGTCGTAAAAAAGAGAAAAAAATGTACTTAGAAAGTACAGTGCTCTAGAGCAAAAACGTATCATTTTCTGCACACTTTTTAGAACAACAACGACCCATTTTCAGAGCATGTGAAATGAAAATATAATTTGTACCTACCGGCTTCTCAAGAAACAGCTTATAAGTCTAATCGCAAAATCTGAATACGATCAAAGGCTTAAGTCGACAATTTTGTGAGGAAATTTATTAGGTACCTACCTGCTTTCAATATTGAAAATAATGTTCCCAAATATGAACCATGATTATTTTAATAATACGTATCTCACACAAAAGAACACTTTCTAATTCCATACTTGGCCGGTGAATAAAATGAAAAGACTTGATTGTGTCATACTTTTATGGAAAACTATTCAAATGGAAGCGACTTTTACTTTTCAAACGCCTGTAAGTATTTCACTTTTCAACGTATCAGAAGAAACGTAATTATGCAATTTATAAGCGCAATGCGAATGCCTATATTCATTCAAAGTTCCTAAGATAACCAAACAGGATAGTTTGAAAGGACAGTAACAATAATGTATCAAGCATTTTTCCTTGGTTCTTGGAACTCTCAAGCAACAAATGTCTGACAGATTAGAGACATCTGCAAAGTGAAGCGTTTACTGCCCGAGTTTTCCTGCTTGGCCGTAAAGATACCGTTTCTTGGACTAACACCATTTTGCACAAAACCAGAAATCTTTTACGACGTCACCCAGCGACCAAGGTCTAAAGGCAGCTCTTCATAATAACATTACTTAAGTATTGGTTGATCATAATGGCATTACATATTAAGATATAGTAATCACATGTTACATTTCCGAGTCTGACAAATAATTTTATGGAAAGTAGAAACAACAAGTAGAGTAAATATAATAACATATTAAGCCTGATCAGTAATATATGATCACGCGCCATATTGCGGAATTTCATTAGAACTAAATTTTTCATACAAAACTGAACTGTCACCCTATACATGAGAATAACAGCGCCCTCTTGACAATGATCATATATTTCTGGTCGGACTTTAGATGCCTTTTCCTCGAAAATTCGAAAAACCTTCTAGAAAATTTGGAAAATCTTAGTGCAAATTCCAAAAAATAAAGGCAAAATTATTTATAATCTACTCTTGGGATCTTTAGGACGATAGCCTTGATTGGGCCGGGTTCTTATTGTAGCTCGTACAGTCAGCCACTAGTTTCTTTACTAATAGCTTAGAAATGTATCTGCACAATAGCACATTCAGGAAAAAAGAAACCCAACATTACCTAAAGTGTTTGCTGCCCTGGTAGAAGCGTGCAAGCTTTCCCTGGCTCTTGTTCGACCTCACACAGGCTGCTGCCGCTAGTCTTCTTGCCCTATTTCTTAGAAGACCTAAATAATTTGTGTACACAATCAGGAAAAAAGAAAAACAATATTACCTGAAGTCTTTGCTGCCCTGGTTAGGTAGCGTGCGTGCTTTCCCTGGCTCTTGCTCGAGCTCGTACAGGCTGCCGCCGCCAGTCTTCTTGCCCCATTTTTTAAGGGAAGTCGCGTAGTCTTCCGGGTTGTAGATCGGTGGCCTTTGCTTTTCCTGTAACAAAATAAGTTATAATTAAAGACTAAGGTAGAATTCATTAAAAATACTGTACTCTGAGTGGTATTTAGATTTTAAGATCGAATCCACAACAACTTGTTAATTCTTATTACCGCTCTTCAACGGCATATAATCGCCCCCTGCACATAGGCGCTTCTTATTCCTTTCGTAAATCGTTTCATTCTGCAGCCTATTCGTTTTAAGCAAAATAGGTGTCTACTAATGCTTACAAATACATTAAACACTTGTTCTACCAACATCAAATTGCATAGAACAGAATAATGATTAAACCAGCAGAGTACAATAGACGCGTTCTCATACTGTCTGGCTATCTGATGTTAAAGTCAACATTAGCAATAGCAAATTTCTCCAGTATACCTGCACATAAATATCATAACAAATTAACTGGGAACTTCGGCGCAACATCGCTCATTCGTTTACAATGCTATGACAACGGAGAAAGCCGTTTGTAACACTGTTCAGGAATTTAAGCTATGTGAAATATTTAGACAATTCGTTGTAAAAAACTTATTAGTGCGAATCTGTTTTGTATGTTATTAGCGCAAATTAGTTTATGAGTAATTGTTAAGATGGAAGTGAAATTGGTATTGTTCTTTTCTTTAAAATTTAATCGAAAAAGTGTGTAGGTTGTCTAAGAATATACAACATTGCACCAATAATGATAATGATTTAATTACATTATGGATGATTGAAGTACGAATTTATAAGGAATTGTTTTATGTTTTAATGTCTATTAACCAAGGGGACTAACAAATTAAAGAGCGACTAAATTTAATATTGGGTGGAACAGAAATTATTGATAGTAGAGAAGCGGATCTTAGACCTAGGTACATTGCACTTAGTGAATTTGACTTAAATCACATACTTGTACCATATAAATTATGAACTATGTTAAAGTTTTAACTCTTTACCTATAGGGCACAACAAAATATAATGAAAAACTGACCACACCATAACGTCATCTTTTAACTTTTTGTTTTTTTTTCACTACTATTAGAAGTATTAGAACAAATTAAATTATTTTCAAAAAATATTTTAATTTGTTTTTATTTTAAGTAGAAACACTGGTTCGATTCCAGCCTGGGGCACTGGAGGCCTTGGTCACTTTTTCTTAGTATATGACATTTATTTAAGTTTTTGTATTTTTTCGTTAAGCAGAATTAATTAGGACTATTATTATTATTGGTGGCAATGACACTCGAATTGATGATTTCTTATTACCAGTACCCCTAGTGTAAATAAATTCGATTTTGAAACGTGACGTACGCGTTTGCGTTTAGTCTCATTTTGTATTGGATTTAGAAAGAGCGCGCCAAGCGGGACGTTTTGGAAACTCAAAATCCTATACAAAATGAGACTTAACGCAAACGCGTTCGTCACGTTATGATGTCGATAAAATTTACATTAGGGGTACTGGTCAATTAAAGGTTATTATATAACATAAGGTCGTACTTTTACATCAGTACAAGTGAACATTCCGTATTAAGCCATCTACTTATGGAGACGTAAATAATTAATTACCCATTTAACTGTAACGCCCACAAACACCTAATTTTTATAACCTCGCTCACGTAATATGACCGGTGTTATGTGAAAAATTTGAATAAGCGATTAAGAAGCCGGTAGTCTTGACGATTAATTATGGAGTTTTCTCGTACAACTCGGATATTTACGGCGTTATGGAGGATGACGTTTTCGAGAAAGTGGCCCTGACCACTACATTGAGAATATTAAATAGGTAATACTATTATGAAATTTTATATAAAAAGTAAGACCCACAAAGGGTTGTAGCGCCTCAGGAAAATATGGTTACTACCTTTGATCACTGGCAAATAAAATATATCTAAACTACGAGTATACTACAATAACATACCTACATAAATAAATAAGTATACTTATATGAAGCTGCAAAAGTACCTACATACCCACTTTATTAATGGAATTTACTTATAAAGTACTACTAGTAAGTAGTACTAGTAGTAGTAGTAGTACTTTTGCAGGTGGGTATGTACTGGGCAGAGGCTTCCTCTTATTGTATTTTTGTATTATATATAATATTTGTATTATGTATTCTTGTGTCATAGTCCCCTCTCCACATGCTAACCCAATAGTGGGTTGGGCACTTTACCCAGCATTTTCGAACTTTTGAATCGTAATGCCAACTTCATATCCAAAGGAGGGGGTGGAAACATATTAGTACATTAATATAGAGGCCGGGAAACGAAGTGTTGCAGACTAAGTTGATTTAGACGGCCGCGGCTGGCAACCTCATTTCTCACCGAGATTTGTGTAGTGCTTTTCAACACTTTCAAACTTGCAATGAAATAAAAAAAATGTAGACAATTTGTTTTATTGGCACATAAATAGCTATAAAAACAAATTACGAATTTACTACTATTTGATGTTTGAATGCCAAGACGTTGTGTTACAATTTGATATTTAAAAACAAAAGAAGGTTGCTGTACGGGCCTAGCAGGTGTCTAAAGATGTATGTATAGATATCATCCTTTTAGATATCATCTTCACTCAGCGCACCGGATACGTAGTTTTTCCGGACCTAATTTGAAGTAAGTCATGTCAACATTTAATTGCAAATTTGAGAAAAAGTATTTTACAGACCATAAAACGATCAAGCAACTAAAACAGGTACCAAACGAAACAACGCAATTGATCCGTAAGTCAAAGTTGCGTTATTATAAATAATACATGAGTGCGGTAAGTGCCAAACTAACAATTACTGTCAAATTAGCTTACGACGAAAGAAAGCAGGGTTAATGAACGGAACGGAGCGATGCGCGGGCGCGACTGGGTAATCCGTCTTTGGATTGACGATTTGACGTCAAGTTGACGGGTGGACGTTGTTTTGAGCATAGCTCATTCTAGGCATAGGTTACACATATTTTCAATAACGGTTTACGAGGAGATGGCGGGGCGACTTAGGCGCATTCTACCGGAATCGGCGGGAAAATACACACAACGAGGTCGTGTGGGGGAAACGAGGGGAGGCCTTTGCTTGTCCACTGCTGGCAGTGGGACATTAAAATAAATTAAAACATAATAATAATAATAATATTTGTCCGGTTTTTCATCCCATAGCCCTCAGCCATCACTTAGTCCATCGCTTTCACCCAATAGCCTAGTTAATTTTTAGATTCTATCAGCCTAAAATAAAACATTTGAAATTCATATTTCGCTATGCTAAATACATTGGAGGAATAAGAGGGAGGTCTTTGCCCAGCAGTAGGACAATATGGGCTCATAATAATAATGTCAGTATTGGACTAGGTTATAGAACACAAAAGAGGAATAGCCTCCCATCCTCAAGTGGACGGGACGCATCATCTATCTTTATTTGCAGAGCACTCAGAATTGCATTCATCTATAGTCAAGGACGTATGTGCGACGGAATGTAGATGACGCCTTTAGAACATTTTTAACTTCAAATAACGGTGGACCGTTTCAATACGAAATTCATTTAATTGTGCCCAAAATTGCCGTTTTTTCTAAGCAATTTTGTAACTCCATACAAAACAGCGTTCAGTCAAAAATATATAAGTAATAAAAAAAATTGATGGCCTTAAGTAGCATTGAAATATCCCTCGCAATAGTATAAATAATTTTTTATCGCATGAGTAGAGACTAACAACTAACAACTTTTGGATCAACCCTCGTATCTAACACATCACTGACAGTTATACCTTCTCCATTTGTGAAATCTAACCTTTAATTACATGACCATACGAGTCAAGGCACGCGTCTTCGTGAATGACACGATCTATTCACATCTTGGCGTCGTTTTTGAGCTCTAGTACCTATAAGTAGTTATTCCAGTTCATTGCTAATGTGACTTGTAATAAAAAGGTAGGAAATTTGTTGGTTGTGCATGCAGTTGTGGTACTGATATGGCATGACAGTAACTAACAATATGCTTGAAATTAAAATGGCACATATGAAGCGTAAATGAAAAGAGGAGCTTTTTTAGGGTTCTTTACACAACATGGCAAAACGGAGCCCGTATCTATATCTTTGTTTATCTACCCGTATGTCACAGCCATTTTATTTGAAGTCTATGTATAGAAGTTTGTTTCTCATGGCAGTCATTGGGTGTTTGTGGTAGAATAAAAAAAAGGACCATTTGTGTATCCTTGTGGTTCAAACTTTATTTATGTCAAATTGCACCGGTTAGGTACGTTACGTAGTTTCTCATACATCATGTTCGTCAGTAAGAAACGGATCAAATGTATCTTGTCATTATCAAACGATAGAACAACCATTATACGCTTTCTGCTCATAAACGTAATGATACGTAACCGGTATGCTTCTACCGCTCTAGTTTGGGTAATTTTTGTACAACGATTACACACACACACACTACACACATACATACACATTACACTGGTAATAATGTACATCACTGGTACATCTTTTGTTGTGCCTCTGACGCTATCGCGCAATGAAGTGGATGTAATAACAAGCTGAATATTATCAGGGTTCTGTGGTCGAATGTGTCGAGTTAAGTCAGCGCTTTTTTTTATTACAATACGTTTGTATCAATT
This sequence comes from Cydia pomonella, assembly GCF_033807575.1. Taxonomy (NCBI): domain Eukaryota; kingdom Metazoa; phylum Arthropoda; class Insecta; order Lepidoptera; family Tortricidae; genus Cydia; species Cydia pomonella. The sequence continues at coordinate 16,955,242 of NC_084712.1, forward strand.
CGAATCCTGAGTTTCTGACTTTCGCTCGATAGCAAAAAATCACGAAGATAGGTCTAAAATGCACTTAAAAAATTTGTAATAAAGTATGCACAAAAGATAAAAATATGAAAATTGCTTTTAACAATTGGAAATTCATGTTTGAGGGAACGTATCAATTACTTTCGACAACTCAAGGGTATGCCAAAAACCTTTCTCACATATGTGATCTACCCTCATATTTTTTAGAAAAAATGTTGTCAGCCTATAAATACTATCTTACCGACTGAGTACATCACGTTACAACGTTTAGTTTTTGATTTCTAAGATATAGGTTCATTTCCCCCGTAGACTCAGTTACCCCACCTAACCTTATTTCAACATACAAAAAATTAAAATTAAGAAACATGATATTCGCAGTTACAGATACGCAGTTCCATCTCGCTCACCCTTACGCTCAGTGAGAGTGAGATAAGAACACGAACTTACTGCACCTTAAGGCCCGGCGCAGTAGAAAGCAATAACATATATTCATTCATTGCGCTTCCTTTAAATAAATTTAATAAATTTAAAGTTGCAATAAGGGTTATGTATTATTATTATTTATTTATTTATAGTAAAGATAAAGATCGTTTATTTTCCAAGTAAGCATATTAAAAGCGCTTATGAACGTCAAATAAAGCTACGCCGGCTCTAACTCTCCACATCTGACCTGAGAAGATTTGAATCCTAAATTGTAGGAGGGTATCCCAATATGGGACCGGCAAGAAACTCGGCGGGACACATCTTTTAAAAACATTAAATATTATAACGAACATGTATTAAATAAAAAATACAATTTAAATTAATATGGAATAAAAAAAACAGTGTTTACAGATATTATATTTTACGATCAGAACCAATTAGAAATAGCACCACGCTGCTTTCTTATTTTAGTTATTTGAAATGAATTAAATATTAAGTGGATGCATCCTTATTGCTGTTCGTGTAAATGCTGTTTTTCGTTAAGTTAATTTTCTTATTTGCAATTTGATAGTTACGCAATAATGATTACAATAATGAATATGAACTAGGCAATGAGACATGCCCGTTTTATGTTTATTTAATAACAGTCATAATACTCGTAAGCTCCCATAAAAAAGAGATCTGTATTTTATACAAGCAACTTAAGCATTGTGCATATGTAAAGGTACAATGTCAGAAAAAAAATCGTCAGTAAAGATAGATATCTTTATTTGCAACTCAGTACATCACATAAAGTCATGCATATTATGGATCCAATAGGGTCTTAATTATGAACTTTTAAAATATGCTCACAACTATAATAAACTTTACAATTTTAGTAGTTATACTTACTGGAATAAAAAGCTATGAAACTTAGAGACGGACACAGATACAAGGAATGTGGGTAAAAAAATAATTACATTATATTAAATACATGATATCTATAATACAGTGGAGTCCCTTCGCTTAGGCGGTAGGATTATAGTGTTGATTATTATTCGATATTGGGATCATCATCTAGCCGTTTTCGACCACAGCGACTGCGTTCTACCGCTGAGAGCGTCGCTGGTGCGCTCTCAGGTGACTGATATAGCCATTTATTGCAGCAAATGTGCGACCATACTCGCTGCGAGTCAGCACCCCTCCGACATAATTGTAAAGTATGGCCTCAGGTGGTCTGGTCTTCAGCTCGTCGCGCTTAGCGTCGAGTTCTGTGCGCCGCCTAGCTTCAAACTGACACACCTGCGTCTGCACAATATGCCTCCAACGTGGACGGTCAGTGGCTAGACCCATTTCGTTGGCTCTATATGAGCTCTCTTCATATGCCGCCTCAACACATCTTTGAACCGCAAGAACTAGCCGCCTTGTTTGCGCTTTCCATCTTGATGGGATACCTAACTTGAATAGGTACCAAATACGATGGGATTCTATTCTACTGCGTTTATTTATGAGAACAAATTAATTACCTCTTCTTTACTTTTATTTTAATTTAGATGGGGTAAGAGAAACACAGGGACAAGGAAAACACTTGTATACCATCCTCATACTGTTTATTTTGCCTCAAGCAAACTTCTCTTATGTACATGACCCTAATCAAACAAAAAAAAAACTGCAGAACCCCTGTATCTCACTAATCACTCGAGCCAAAAGCTATTTTTCACCGGAAGCTTATACTAAGACGTATTTAATTATATATTCACTGTTCTTTAATAACAGTGGACGGGTTGAGAGAAAGGCCGATACTTATCTGAGGCTCCGAAAACAATTTGTCATTATAAAGTGGCCTGTGAATCCATGTATTTGGGTTTATTACTTTATTTTAGTATTTTGAATGGGATTCAATATGTCATGTTTTGTGAAGGTTAAGAAATGTTATGAAGTTTGTATAACAAACAGAAAATGCCATTAAAAAGATCGCAATTCTTTAGGCTTTGAGAGTATATAAAACTTTTGGTTGGACCGCCATGGGGCAAGAACGTATTTGTATACGTACCTACTTCACTCAGACACAATCAGAAAGGAAGAGCCTCGCTCCTTCTGTTCTACCGACCTTCTGTAAGTGGAATATGTCTACAAGCGTAAGAGTTAGAAGCGACGAAAGAGCTTGTAAACGGTCTTACCTAGACGGTTTTGACCACATTGACCTTAATATTCTTATATTGCATGAATTATACCCTTCGGCCGCGTACGCAACCAGAGCTTCGTAACCAGATGCGATCGAAAACTATTTCTGCCTTGTACGAAACCGGTTGCGATCAAAAACTAATTACGTCTTACCCGTAACCAGTTACGATCGAACACTTCTCGTTTTTATACGAAACCAATGTCTGGGCCATCTAGTTATAGGTTTTTTTTCAAATATTTTGTCATGATACTCATGATAATTTCTTATCCTGTGCATTTTTTGGAAACTATTGATTTAACAAAACTCAACTCAAGCCAGTGTCTTTTAAGGAACAAGATTACATTGTATTTGCCAACAAAGTATTTGAATATTATCAACTGGTACAATTTTTGTGTTCTGATTTTTAACTAGATATATAACGTGTACAGTACTTATACTGTATAACAAGGTGTATAAATATAATCATAGCTGACTTTATCAACGGTCGAAAGGTTTCGTACAACAAAGAAAAGTGTTCGATCGTAACTGATAACTAGTAAGACGGAATTAGTTTTTGATCGCAACCGGTTTCGTACAAGGCAGAAATAGTTTTCGATCGCATCTGGTTACGAAGCTCTGGTTGCGTACGCGGCCGAAGGGGAATTATACGTAGAAAATGGAGTATCTGAGTATTACAACAACTTACAAGTTGTTTAGCAAATTGGCAGACAATTTCAGAAAGTAAATACAACATGGGTATGGTGTGCATTGCGCACCCCTTATTACTACGTAACATTTATACAAAAGCAACTCTGCTAGAACTCCAAGTTATTACGCCATAGAATTATGTTTTAACCCAATAAATTTCTTTCTTTACACGCTTCGTGAGTTCATTACTCCAAAAGTGACCCTTCTTGCACTAGTGCAGCCGTTTGTATCGTCACGGGACACCGCCTTGCATTAGGGGTCTAGTTTAATAACGATCGAATTTTCTCGATAAGCTATGAGATTCTTTAGTGTTAAAGTTCAAATTCGTACAAAAATCTACAGTTTCTTGGAACTAATCTGAAGTTCCTTTGTTAACTGCACCTGTTCTTGATAAGTTTGAATGAAACATCGATTTGTGATGTTGAAATGTGTTTTATTTAGGTATACATTAGTAATGTCTAACTACATACACTTGTAAATTCATAGATCTCTCGAATAAGACTTTGCTGTATCTAAAGGTGCTGACAGACTTGAGCATTTATTTGTTACGAGTCAGCCTTAAAATCGAGTATACGGAACCCAACATTAGGGATTGTGAACGATAGGGTTTATATTACCTATCTGAAGATAAAACAAGGATGTTGTTTATTTTTACAGGTATGACATAAACAACAATCGTATTACCTACAACGAAGGAATCCACCGTTAATTTCCTTGGTATGTTCAAATTGTTACCCATCCGTTATAGTTCCGAGTTGAACGCACGGGAAGAACAAATACATAAGAACCGCTTCATAATAGAAGCAACAAGTATTGACGCAGTGTGAAGTGTATAAACAGTATGACATCGTTATGTATTTATGATTGAAGCGTCATATGCAACCAAATAATAATAAAAAACTAAATACCCAGACGTGAACTTCATAAAAAAATAAATGTATATGTATGTTAGTCTGTAAGGTATTTGTAATATGGGCCTTGTTGTCTGAATCAAATTTTAAATAAATAAATCTTATGTTTCAGACACAGAAGTACAGTGCATATTATTGCCCGCGTTAATACTATGTATATGTAATTTTTAAGGTCGCAAATATTGCTCTGCTGCTACTGTCATGGATAGATCTACGATGTGCCGCCCATTAAAGAAGTACATATATTTGTGCAGATTAACGTAACGACGGATTGTTGAGGACATCAAAAGTAGAATATACTTACCTAATTCGAATTAATTTAAGTGTTCGAAATTATGTTACGCTTAATTAAAACCGGAGAATATTTTAGGAAGGAAATAACTCTTTGAGTTCATAACACTTACTAATAATAAGCTTTGACATAACAGCATTAACAGCGTATGCGTGTTGCAACATATCTCTATTAAAGCCATGATTTAATTTATTGACTTGCGTGTCACATGCTGCTATACTTTCCGAATAAACAATGGTCCATATTTTTTATCAAGTTAAGGTGCCTACTTATGTTATATTTTGTAACACCAACATACAAATAATTGTTTAGTAGTGTACTGACGGGAATAAAACTAATTCCCATTCTATTATATACTAGTTAAGCGAAAGGGCTGACAATTGTCATGTTCATTTCAATATTTTCAATCCTAAGGCTCGGTAAGTTGAAAAATTGATTTAAAGCCTTTTTCGATGATTTGTTTATTTGTTTATTTATTTATTAATTCAGTTTACAATTGCACCTTAACAGCTAAAGCCACAGCGGCACAAATTGGGAGACAGTAATTAAGTACAAAAGTATCTACATAATCACATTATATTATACTACTTACAGGCATCTCTCGCTCTATCACTCTCTTACACTCAGTCATCAGTCGTCCGATTGCACTCACAAACAAGTCACACTCCGGGTGTGCCTCAAGCACGGAGTTGAGTAGAGCGTGCGCGCGCGCGACCGGCGCCTGTGCGTGCGCCCGCGTGCGCGCGCCGCGTTCCGCTAACAGCGGGTGACGCCGCGCGCGAGTGTACTGGTTAGGAACAAATAATCGCATGAAGGCCTCGACAAGGGCTACGCTATCAATTGTGTTTCTAATCACACCGATTGAGAATTTTGCTAAAGAGAGCAACCTACGTAACTGGAGCGAGTCGTACCCTAGATGTCCCTGCAGAAATAGAGTAGGGTACATGTACGGATAATAGGTGTGTATCTTTTTGTATAACGCCCTGAGATATGACTTCTGAACTTGCTCCAACATAAGTATATATTTACTTTCATGCGGACTCCACACCACTGCATTCGTTTCGAGTATGCTGCGTACGAGTGCCGCATACAACACGCATGTGGCTTCCACAGTCAGAGGCGCCGAATTACGCAGAACGAAACCCAGTCTTTTATACGCAGTTTTAGCCACGGTCTGTACATGTTCGCGAAACGTGATATCTGAGTCAAACAGTACTCCTAAATCGCGTACCTGCTCCGAGCGCGATATGTCGGCGCCGCCAATATTGTAGTGGAATATTTGTGGTGCGCGGGCTCGGGTGAATGACATCATTTCACATTTACTGGCATTGAAATAGAGTTTATTTTCAACAACATGATGGAGAACATCACAAGGTTACTAAGAAATTACCAAAGAAGGTTTAGGTGCTCTAGATAGAAAATAAAATATATTAGAAACAAGCTGATTTCTGGATCATTTAAGATGACAAACAAGATGACATTCGTTGATAGAAAACGCCAATCGAAACTTAAGTAATCTATGGATATAGTCACGTGACTTTTCGAAGAATCCGTCATTCACTTAAAATTTATCTTTTCATTTGGCGTTTGCGGATTGTCATATAGGCTAATAAGCCCCCCGATGTAACCAGGAAGCCGCTAAGATAACAAGAAGAGCTACTGTTAGTAACATATCTACTGTGCCATACTTGTTGTAACCGCGGTGGCCGCAGAATTCTCACCGCGGCAATTAAAAGCAGGCATTTAATTAATTTAATTAAACCAAACCACAGGGTCGGCGATACGTACGTAATTACTAAATAGTGCGAATTATTGTAAAAGTGGACGAGTGAATTTCTCTGATGTGATACTGTATTATATATAAGCTATTAACCCGTCATCCAATTTGTTGTAACGGCTTCGAATAGTGCTATAGTTTTTGTATTATGTTATGAACCTAACTGTTGAATTGAAACAAGCAACTGTTGCAGAGGTTGTTCAGGTATATATGACTTTCAAACCAAAGGTTAGTTCAAATCCTGAAGGTTTTCGAAACTTATTTACCTATGAAATATCAAAAACGATGTACTTACTTATGGATAAACTTTTTTTTGATGAAAATATGATCAACATTCGCTTTTCGAAGGGCAGGATCCTTTTTAGATCGAAAAGTCAGCAGCCGCTTTCATATACACCAATTGTTATATTACTTTTAGGGATCAGCTAGACAAAGAGGCATTATTAGTTTCCTTCAGGATTTAGTCAGTACTAGGATGCGGCAATTTTCACTTAATTAAGTGTTATTCACACTATGAATATTCATGGAGACTGACTCGTTTGTCCAGGGTAAGGCGAGAAGCTGCATTTTTCACATTCCGTCGTTACTATGTTGATGTTGTCTCGTGGTCATAAACGGGTGACTTCCAAGACATAATCGGGAGTTTCACTTGCGAATCAAGCTTGTGCGATCTTAATAGGAAACAAGTGTTTTAAGATTTTTGTCTATTTTGTGGGGCTCATTGAACCACTAACCTGTGGCCGTTAAGAGCGTTTTCATTATTGTACGATTCGATATCAGATATCGGATGACCCTTAAATGCATCAAACCTTTCTTTAACCTTGTTTAAAATGAGAAAAATCATCATATAATAAATGAATAAGTACATATATATATATATATATATATATAATATATATATATATATATATATATATATATATATATATATATAAGTATATATATATAACTTTTTTTTTTCGGTTTTTCTTACCGACATCTAACATCGGATCGGTTAATGTGAAAACCCTCTATAGCATAAAGGTTAAATCATATTAAAATTGAGTATAAAAATTCTTGAATTGGATCCCAAGAATGTAGCAGGAGAAGCCCCCCGCACACTGTACAATACCGACAATCTTGTAACTGTTAACATCGCAGGTAAATATTACATAAGGACATAACTTGATCTTGATCGGTCGTTGTATAAATCCTTACAGCCTGCGTCCAGTAGTGGACGTCTTGCGACTGATGATGATGAACAAATAGGAAGTGGCGGTTTGAGAACGCAGTACAATGGAACAGCAAATCAGCTGTAATTTGCCATAGCACGACTTAAGGCGACGACGCTGCGCGCTCGAGTCAAGTTGCAATAAAGAGGTTCGGAGACGCATTACTGTCGTGATGACAACGTTCAATCCATCAGGATAGAGACTAATTCTAGGGAATTGATAGTTATATATAGCGGCCCCGTCCACGACGCAGCAGCAATGCGCCTCAGTATTGCAGCTGCATTTGATCCGAATGTCACTTTAACGAAATGTCGTTAAAGTGACATTCTGAGCAATGGCTCAGGGGCATATTTCACCAACATGACAATTGACATCTGGCACTGACAATTCCCTGTACATGTCTGGGTTAGTAAGTGACGAATCATGGTACACATCGTTATTGTTTACTTGTTGGGCCAACAATGTACGGTGAATTGTCAGTGTCAGATGATAATTATCAGCGCGGTGATACATTATCGTAGTCGATATTGGTGGCAATTTCGGTTATCTACAAGTAAAATGCCTAATAGCAAATAGCCAGAAATGATATAAAAATGTACACCCAATGGTTAAAAACTTGTCCATGCAAATGAGGCGCTTCATACGTTAAAATAAATAATTGTGTTTGTTTTTCTTTGTTTTTATGAATTGCCCGCAACTTTGTGTACGCATTACATAACTGATTCCTTCTTATAGAGCTGCGCCAGGATCAATATTTGGTTCAACCAGTGTGTCAGCTTTTGAAATTTTTCTTGTCACCGACTTCAAACTTATATAACATTTATAATAAGGTACCTGCGGCAAAGAAGGCAAATCATTATTTTCTTTTACTTATATTTAATAATATGAACTTGCAGTTTGCTTATTAAATTTTGACTCTCTGGACGGAGGAGACGAGGTGTCATACCATACCTCCATACAGGTATTGCAGGTACTGGGTGGAGTACAGTTAGTAGCACACCTATGAAAAACTATAAACTCAAGCGAAACTATGGAGCGCGCTCACGGGTATGTGGCCTTAAATCGGATACCAATTACTCCACGTCGCCCTGAGTAATGGTAGTTTTTGATGAGACATCGTCTACAAGGGAATGCCGCTATTCTGACCCGTAGTCCTTTCAAACAGGCTCAGGTAAGTCAGTCTGGGATACCATGTACATTCAGCTTCAATAGCAGCGGATGAAATAATGCGCCAAAACTATCTGTCACCCTGGAATAATCTTCCAAATAGAGACATTTGTACAGTTTTTATTCAAAAGTATCTGCTAACTGTAACTGGTAAAAGTAACTGTTCCACATAAAGAGACATGTCTGTTTTGGTCAAGTTATTAGAGAATTTTGATGTTAACAGTATTTGATTAACATGCATGAGAGAAAAGAAAAATAAATAACCTAATTTGTTATTTGTTTAGGTATCACAAATTTCTTGCACTCCACGACACGATGGTAAGCGCATATCATAGCCTTCATACGCTTGTAAATTCAAAGGTGTCACGAGTAAACAGTTAAAAATAGTCCTCCATACAGCTTGCAACCAGGAACAAATGCATCAACAAAGCACATTGGATACCTATAATTCATTATAGATTTCATAGATAGCTACGAAACCGCTAGTTCTCATATAATAAATTAGTCCCAACGTTTCGATCGAGTCGGTGTCGGAATCATAACAAAAAGTCCCGTCTCCGATAGGAATCGAGAGCGTGGGACTTGAATACATTACACATTCGAGAAAAACTTATCTACTCAAGACTTTAAAAAATCATATAAATCAAATGTTTACATAGCTTATATTACCTTATTCCGATAACCGGTAATTCTTCAATCTGTTTTGTCAATTGTTAAAAATAGCAACTGTATTCCGTGCGGAATAAAGTTGATATTCCAGAAAATATTCGAACATGAAAAAGTCAAGAAATATATCAATAGGTGGGATTTAGATTCATTGATATGAACTATTAGTCTAATTTATATTGTAATTGGAAGATTATCTTTTGTTGATGAGGTGTGAAGCCGCGTTTACCATAACTCATTGTATTGTCAGTTCATTTTATTGGCTTAGAGTAATTGGATGGAATTGATATGATTTACTTACTGCATAGGCTGTGTGAGATAGATATTTATGATCCTTGGTACTGATTGTTTTAAAAGCTACAGGGAACTATTGATGTGTTCTTACTTGCTTCCCTTGAAAAACTAGCTTTAGCTATGATATTTTATATTCATTCTAAAATTGCGTCATGTAGCAGCATCTCTAGTGCCAGTCTGCAATTTTACATGCCCTTAAATGTTATCGAAATCATATTTACTTAATTATGACCAGCCTCTTATTAATATGTAAATTATATATAGGTAACTTTGTCCTTTCAGAATCACCCTTACAGGTAAGCTGGGCGTACTTTGATTGATCATCGATTTTTTAACTTTAAGGAATTCATATCTGAAATCTTTCTTTTGTTATCGTTGCCTGCAACCATAATGATAAAATTCGTAATCTCGTGTTCAAAAATGGAGTCCCTATGTTTTAAAACTCGATGTCCAAAATAACTCAAGTTTACGGTAATGGTGGTATTGACAGTTTAATCATCATGAGATCATGACTTGTATGTCACAGCGTCAACACAACTCATCCTCAGGAGTTTTGTTCACCTAAGTAACTATTTATTTTATTTTAGTCCACTAGGTATGTAACGAAGTATGTAACCGCTACCGGAAAACTCCGTCAGTGATCTTAACAACAACAATGTAACTTCGAAGCAGTAAAAGCCGAACATGTCAAACGTTTTAACATGAGCATATAGCTTAGACAATCCGCCACAGACCACCTCAACACACGGAGCACATAAGACAATCGAGAATACTACACATAAGCGCTCTGGTACAAATTTAGTATGGAAGCGCGAGTGCTTATTCCTGTTCCGCCCACAATTACTCACTTGTGTAAATTAAAAAGATATACAAAAATTGGAGTGTATCTGGACTGTTATTTTTTGTAAAAAAGCATACGGTCCACTTGATGGTAAGCAGTCTCCATAGCCTATGGACGCCTGCAACTCCAGAGGTGTTACATGCGCGCTGCAGACTTCAACATTCTGCACCCTCGTTGAGTTCTGGCAAATTACTCACCGGCAGAAAAATAACACCAAGAGTATTAGGGTCTAGTGTTATTTGGCTGCGGTTTTCTGTAAGGAGGTGCTTCCTCAGTTGAAGATCTGGAATGACATCCGCTGTACTGTGCCCTACGACACAAAGCGAGATGACATTTACAGTGCCCAATTCATACCTCTCGTTTGGACGTAGTTTAAGGACATACCCGGTCTTAAACTTGTATTTCGTTTTCTGTGTAATTTTTAACTTTAACTTGGTGCACAATAAATAATATATTATTATTATTGGCCTAGTGGGTATGAAGCCGATGGTCCCGGGTGATGGGATGGGATGATGTCGATAAAATGTACACTAGGGGTACTGATCTGTAATTTTAAAAAGTGGAGTTTTTGGTTGAAGAAATGTCACTTTTGACACTGACATATCAGTATTCTAATGGAAAAAGATCGAATAACTAAAACTCGAATCGGCCTCTCAATCAAGCTTGTGCGGGATTGGCTTGGGCGTACAGTGACAATATTTTTATTTTTTATAAGTGAGGCTACCATGAGATCGGAATACGTTACTCGATATCGTCAACGTTACGGAAAATGTATGGAGAAAGTGTACAGCAGTACAGCCGTTACATATGGTACTAAAAATTTTAACTGGTACGTTTTTACTTCGATTCGTGCCTAACTTCACACCCAAAGCGCTCTCTTTCTAACTATATGAAGAAAACTGAACCAGAATTATTCTAGTGTCAATAGTAAAATCTCATTACTATGGAGGGTAGAAGTAAGGAGAACAGAACAATCTATGTGTATGAAAAGTGTCCACCAAAATTCCTCAAATAATTTTTGAAATTTGATGAAAATTTTCAAATCGCTGACAGCGCACTTCGTCAATAACGTCTAAGTTCATGTCATGTCCTTGAGCTACCCTAGCGCCACCGGAGAGATTGCGAACTATTATTTACAGCTGCCAGCTGAATACTTTAGCAACAGTTTTCCCATAAGAGATTGTTTTCCTTACCTCTATCCTCCATACTCACCACTTTACGTGAATATGACCCACTGGGTAGTGACCCTGCCTATGAAGCCGATGGTCCCGGGTTCAAATCCTGGTAAGGGCATTTATTCGTGTGATGAGCATGGATATTTGTTCCTGAGTCATGGGTGTTTATATATTATATATATCGTTGTCTAAGTACCCTCAACACAAGCCTTATTGAGCTTACTGTGGGAGTTAGTCAATTTGTGTAATAATGTCCTATAATATTTATTTATTTATCTATTTATTATTATATGTTATAGTATGAAACGGTGTAAAATACACAGCTCAAGTGTGCTGTTCAAATTGTAGCATTTTACAAGTGAAATAGGTGTACCTATGTGTGGTGACCGCGTGCTTTTTGTAGACGCTTCATAAGCCGGTGTTTGTGTAGTCTGTGCAACCCACAAAGTGCTGTATTGTGTCTCTGGAAAGTGTCCTCGCAACTGGAAAACACTTCAGTCATAAATCTTCTTGTAAATCATTCTAACACTAGTGAAAGGTACCTACTTTTAAAATAGGATTTAAATAAACAGCGCTTTAAATGACTTATGCAATATTGACTGATTGAATGTTGGGTAGTATGTTTGCAAATTTTGTTTTGTGCGTAGAATTTTACTTTCTAATAAAGATACATAATTTTGGATTAGAGTAGTTTATTAGTAATATATGTATAGGTATAACAATATAAGATAAATTCACCCGTTTACGTAATATATTATATTTTTATGTGACAATATGTATTCTAACACATAAAGTGTATGTATTATTTAACCTTAAGTTTGCGGGCATAAATTCATTGCGATTACCGTGTTATTATGAATTTTTTTTTTTTTGTAGTTTTATTCCTTTTCATTCATGATTTTACGAAAAAATGGCAGAGTAGGACCCGGGTATGTCCTTTGGACCCGGGTATGTCCTTAAACTACGTCCACAAGGGAGGTATGGGCATTGTGAATGTCATCTCGCTCTGTGTGGTAGGGCACAGCACAGCGGATGTCATTCCAGATCTAGAGCAGAGCCCAACTGGGGAAGTACCTCCACCTTACAGAAAATCGCAGCCAAATAACACTAGACCCTACTCATAGTGTTGTGTTCCTGCCGGTGAGTAAGGTTGCCAGAGCTCAACGAGGGTGGGAGGGGGTTAGGGTCGGCAACGCGCATGTAACTCCTCTGGAGTTGCAGGCGTACATAGGCTACGGATACTGCTTACCATCAGGCAGGCCGTATGCTTGTTTGCCACCGACGTAGTATAAAAAAAAAAAGAGTAACTAAATCCTTCTTCAAACTGCTTTCAACCTATCCAATAGTAATTTAAAATAGGTAAGTGTATTAAAGATAGCAATAACAAGTTAATACGTATAACGGCCAGTACTTAAATAAAGTCTTTGGCTAAAGAAAATTTATAAGAAAACGACATTATGGGGACGTCACTATTAACTAGAAGATGTTAAGGATTTAATGGCCAATCTAGGAACCAGATGTACTTAAACAGTTAACTTTGACGATGCAGTACCGTCAGTTGACACAAAAGTGGCTTAACAGTTCTAACGGAAAGTTTCCAGAATTAATTTTCCACATAGTCATGGAGAATCTCGGGAATTTCACAAAATTTCCTATTAGAACATTCCTATTTGGAAATATCCTTTCATGCTTGCAATGTACTAGAAATTTGTGAAATTTGCACAAAACATTAAGTATATAATTATACGGTGTCATATATGGTATATTCGAGCAAGCAAGATCCACTGCGAGTATGTACTCGTAAGTCAAATCGTTATACTTGAAGTGTAGTCTCATCAAAAAATTTAGTCCGTAGGTTTCTTACCTTGGAGATCGGCTCCTCACTCCACCCCCCGCAGCTTGCCATGCCTTCCAGCAGTGTTAGTTCACTGAAACAAAAGAAAAACACTGTTACGAAACACTTAGTATAGATAAATATTCAGATTTCACAATTTGTTGAGATTTTCATCTTGTTATAATAGATATGAACTCGACAATCGCTCATACTTATTGGTGCGCTCACGCAGTTTCTATGTATTTCCATGTAATAATTATCATTCATTTCTTGTTGTTCTGGTGATGAAGCTCCATATATTGAAGCTCTGAAAAGATTTTTATCGAAGTTGTTCTAGGTATAAGACAAAAGCAAAAGAGTTTGGTATATTGCGTGTATTTTTTTAAACTATAAAGCCATATTGATGATAACGATGACTATCCTTGTAGTTTATCATTTTACTTTCCGAGCTCATCATTAAATTTTATTATACACAAACTTTATGACTACTTTGCATTTATAAAAATGGAGATTGTACTTATGCGACCACATTTTTACTATAAAAAGCACCGTCTATATTTATACAAGACCGGTCGCAGCTGTCACCCGACGAGTTGAAATATTACTATGCAGATAGCAGATATGTGCATGGAAAGTGAGATTGTCACTTGATAACCGAGTATAGCAGATTATCTTTAACCCTGTTTACTTTTAGGATGGGTAAAGATGTGATTTGCTCACTGAAGATGGAGAGACGGACATGTCATGGAAAAGATAAGCTGGGGAAGTAATCTTTCCACTTGCACCATATTTATGATACCTTTAGACGGCAAGCGAGCATACGAATCGCCAAATGGTAAGCAATTACTTTCGCCCATAGATACCCGCAACATCAGAGAAGGTTGTAAACGCGTTGCCGTAATTTAAGATAGGAGTACGCTCTTTTCTTTATTTATACCCTTTTTCAGATTAGATATTTTACAACTCCAAAAGTAAGTTTTCCTCCGAAATGAAATCTGAGTAACTATGCACTGAATTATAATGTCGTTTACATATTATTGTACCGCAATATTAGATATCAAAGGAACCTTAGCATTTAGGGAGAAAAAGTTAGTCACCACTACTTAAAAAAAAAACGGCTCAAATATGCAAAAGCTCACATAACGATTTCGATTGAAAATGTGCACCTCTGATTGTTTTCCGTTTATATGAACCATGTCAAAAACCAACGATCTTACTATTAAATCTTTTAAATATGTTCCTTGTCTGATTGCCCTATAAATATAGATATGAGAAAATAAAAAAAGTGCAAGTAGCTAGTAAGTAACGGAAGATGAGATTTGGGGACCCGAATTATATTGAAGATCAATTTTGACTTTTACTTTTTCCGAATCAACCCATTGTGTTTTTACAAAACTCAACTGTTTGATCCTTTAAATCCTACGTTAGATCCATAAATGGCAACCCGTCTCCTAGTGGTCAAACCCGGGGACATATGCGGAATGACTGCGCAGTAAAAATGTCACTACAACCGACAAGCCCTATAAAAAGGACCCCGTTACCACCACAATCCGATGGCCAGCTAATTTTACGAGTGCCTTCAAATGCGGAACTAGTCGCCTCATACAAAAAAGCGACGCGCGCACAACTAAAGACATCGTGGACACGTCGTTATTCGTGTGGTGGGATAACCAGTCCTATCACAGGTGAAAAAAAGTCAAAATCGTTAAATATAAATATGGGATATATCACCTTTCTCCGCTAATATGGACATGGTGTTAAGCTAGAGTTATTTTGAGGTAGTCGGTTTTTAAAACCTTTATAAGGAACTCAGAATTGGAAAGTCAAAAATGCGAAATAACACTTTATTCTCGGCATAATACGACATGGCACCTTTCTTCGTTTGTGCCTTCACTGGTTTATGACCATGATGTTCTGTCACAATGAGGGACATACACTATTATATTTTTAACTGCAGCTATATAATCTTATCTAGATCTTCGGACATCAAAAGTGTAAGGTGGTTATTGAACTTCATACAATAATTTTATTCCCAGGGTGAGAAACAGGGTGAGGGTATTGGGTACTTTGGGTATTTGACTACTTGTCAAATCACTTTCTTTATCGGAACTGTTAAAACGGTTTGCCACTTTGCACTTAGTAGTTACGAAAAACTACCAAATGGCGTGGCTGTCAACCTACCTACTTTATCTAAATAGAAATTGTGTTTAAAAATAATTGCCTTTTTACGTTTACGTTTCTCTATTAATGTTCTAATGTTTTATTTCAAGTGTAAAAGAATATATTTTAAATACAGTCAATATCCCTTTTTAAAAGAAAATGCTAACATTCCCCTGCGTTCGAGAAAATACATTTCAGTTGTCTATAAACTAAAATCATAAATGTGGCATTATCTATGAAAAGGGCGCTGCGTAAGCGCCATCGACAATAAGGTCCCCTTTCATAGATAACGTCACAAATAAGATACAGCATAACTTTGGTACAGACTCTGATCATATGTTTTTATTGCAATGCTGTTAAGCAATGAACGATACGCGTTTTATGTGGTTGATTTCATTGGAATCCTATTAGATTGTGTGAAAAAATAACACGGTATTTAATATGACTCATACAACAAAAGTCTCAGGACAGCATTATGACTATAATATCCTATAATTCCTATAGCGGTACATATACCGTAATCACATTGATATTACCTCCACGAGCAGGGCCACCATGATTCTTGGTAACCATAAACCTTTGTCTTACTATGCCGGATAAAGTTCAATGGCTAGGCTTGACGAAGATACTTGACATTTAACTGGCAAAACTACGATTAAATGTTAAGGAAGTAATATGTGCCTACTTGAAAACGGCCGTTGTATTAGAATCTTGTATACTTAGTACCTCTGTGAACTATTGATACACAAGATTAAAAAATTTAAAAATAAAAAATACTTACGTTGAATCATTCTCACAGCGAACTCACAATGGTCTTAAGTTTCGTAGAACCAACTCTATTTCCGCAATTTTGAATTTTTTCCAAATAATGAAACAAAAGAAAAAATTATTACCTTAATTACCGAACCTGCTCACTCACGAGAATCGGATGAGAAATGCGATCTGCAAAGCATTTTTGTCCAAGCTGAATCGGAGAACTTCGCTAAGGCTCTGTCAATAAACATACATCATAGAATTTAAATATATACAATGATATATGCAAATGGGACTTTTAAAACTTTTATTAACCATGTACTCAGTTCACGTCATTTATTGTTGTTAACTTTATGCCTTGTCTTTGAAATATTAACATCATACCTAGGTATCTTCATACAAAGACCCGAAAAACAGTCGAAATTTAAGTGTTAAACATCTACTTAAAACTACTGGCGCAATCGGTCAGATCTCCTATGTATATGGGATTTTTTTTCTTTAGAATATTGTAGGCACATATAAAATTCCCTTGTTTTTATAAGTCTCGTATTCCCACGGGCTATCTCAACAATTATATTAAATATTCATCTTTCCCGCTGCGGCATATTTCACGACCCGCATACCGTTACCGAGTACCGACACGCACGGACAAATTCATTGTTGTATTTGTCTCCGCTTTATCACGACTCTTGGATCGTGATCTTCGTCGGTTTGTTTTCAACGACTGAGTGTGTTCGTCGGATTGAGTTTTGGCGACATAAAAAAGTGATTGTTCCGACTGACAAAGCATCAATTAGGTTTATTATCGGTTTCAGTTTGTTTGATAGTTTTAATTCAGTGTTTTGGGGGCATTCTGAGTATTTTAAAATTAGTGTGTTATTGGCGACAAAATCTGACGGATCTCTTGAATAGGCGTATTTGCACTGAGAAAATTGGTTACCTATTGACTGTTTTGTTAGAGGATTGAATGTTCGAAATAAGAGTAATAAGAGTATTCACCGTCATAAAAAAGCTGAAACTGTTACCCTAATGGCACTGAAAATACACAGTCCATAAGTAATTCACCATTAGCTTCAAAACTGACAAGATGAATTGTACAGTCGAGTTCGTAAATATGTATACATTTCTTCATCTTAATCCATTGCAATCTTCTTCTTCTTCCTCGCGTTGTCCCGGCATTTTGCCACGGCTCATGGGAGCCTGGGGTCCGCTTGACAACTAATCCCAAGATTTGGCGTAGGCACTAATTTTTACGAAAGCGACTGCCATCTGACCTTCCAACCCAGAGGGTAAACTAGGCCTTGTTAGGATTAGTCCGGTTTCCTCACGATTTTTTCCTTCACCGAAAAGCGACTGGTAAATATCAAATGATATTTCGTACTTAAGTTCCGAAAAACTCATTGGTACGAGCCGGGGTTTGAACCCGCGACCTCCGGATTGCAAGTCGCACGCTCTTACCGCTAGGCCACCAGCGCTTTTTATCTTAATCCATTGCAATAAGGTGAAAAAATGTATACATATTCATGAACTCGACTGTAATTAACTTGAAATTGAATGGCGCCCGCCACACAACCACGTAACTACTAGACATCCTAACGTACCCATCTCAGTCTTCCATCCTCAATAACATACATTACACTGGTCGTCATTATGCCCATTTAATATTAACGTCAACATTAACTACTCATTTATAATAACGCGGGTCACGCAAAGACACTTACTTCACAAAAATGGTGGACCGTAGTGTAAACTCAAAGCTAACGTCATTTTAGCACTGGTGTTTCAGAAAGTCGTATGGAACTATGAATCCCGTATACACTTACGACTTTCTGTAAGAAAGCGAGGTGGAATATGGAGCCGGAGGCGTGCGCGCCGCGGATAAGTAAATTACGAGTAGCCGCAGATAGAGTCGTGCGCAGGAGTTGGTAGCGAGACCGCCGCCGGCCGCTACGGTACACGGTGCGGTGCAAGTCATAAGAGTCGGACCAAGATAATTCTGAATGGCATTGGCAAATACGAAGTGTGACTATGTCATCATAAGTGTCAAATTTATATGAAAATATGACGTGTATAACAACGACGTGACGTTTATAATATGACGTTTTGTTCTGTTCATATCCGTGCAAACGAACTCTAGTAGAAGCGGAACTTTAGCATATTCACTACTGAGCTACGGTCGCAGCGCTACGACGTATCCGATAACACAGATTTGTAGTGGAAATCCTTCGTATAGATGCAAAACAACAATGTGTCGCGATTGGCGCTGAATGGGTTAGTAACGTCATTAAATTATCTTTCGTTGAGATTGTATAGGACACTTGTCGCTGACAGCCGCTGTCATTTTCTAGGTATTTGAATGAAATAAATTATGAAATACAAAGGACTAATAGGGTTTTACTTAAAATACTAAACACTTTTTATATATCTAATAAGTATAAAGGTTCGTTAAAAGTGTGATTATCTGATATAAAATATACTGAACCAATAAGTAGGTGTCAAAAACAATTTCTAATCGGCGAAAAACACTAATGTGCAGTGACCGTTGGGAGAATCCAACAACGAATCGTTAAGAATACGAGAAAATAGTATATGTGTATCTTCATTCATAAATAAGTACTCGAAGTAACATAAAATGCGTAGCAAAGACACATATATGTATAGGTAACGCTTCGTTCGAGATTGAAACCGCTCTTTCTCGTATATTGGGCTCCTGGTATCCAGGGCGCTAGATAAAATACTCAACTTAGACCGTTCTTAGTGATACAAATAACAAATCGTACCGTCGGATTACTTACCCGCAGATAAATAAGCCTTATAGGGGTCAAACCCACATACCGTGGAGGAATGCCGTTGTATTCGGGTAATATGCGAGTATTTTACATGTTGCTGTAGTAAATTATGGATTAGGAAAAGAGAAATGGTATACATAGCCAGATATAATTTAAGTTAAGGCAAATATACGAGGTGGGTATATTTTAAGAATTAAAGATGCGTAAGTGGTGGAAAGTTTCCAAAAAGTTGTAAATTTTCACAGGATACGAAGGATACTTTAATTTATGATCCTCATATAAAAATATAAAAACTTTCTTATGAAAATTTCACAATTTTTGAACTTTTCTATGACACATCTCAGTTATAATGATTCTACTATTTCTACTCAAAAAACATTTTTTTCCTTGAAATAAATTGGTAGAAAGGGATCCGAAATAACAACTGTCAGAATTTAATTTCAACACAGGAACAGAGTGTATACTGCGTACCTATCCAATTTTACATGATTAAGGCAAAAGGCATTCTATATAGTATGTAATTAGTTTTCCAGTTACTTGATGGTCATACATAGTCATTTTGTTATGTGTGTGGTGTTGTTGTTTTGTTTTTTGTTTGATATACTATACACATATATTGTATATCAAACAGCTGTTACTGTAAGGTTAACCGCGAAAAAGCGAAAAATAAAACAGAGCAGAAATGCTTCTTCACGCACCTAAAACTTTTATCTGTGTGTCCTGATGGTTGACTGGTACAGAATGCTTTCTGGCATAAATTCCACCATATGTACTTTCTTTCTTGTGCACTAAAGATGAAATAAATAACATTGAAGCCCCTAAATCGTACGCGCAGTATGTCGGGATCAATTCCCGGCATCGGGGCCAGCCATTCGTCTCAGTCGGGGTCCCGTAACCTATTACAGGTGCTGTTACATTGCCGTCGGTCTGTGTGCTTCAACGACAACAAATTTAATACGACTAGGTATATGTCGGGAATGTTAGAGCTTTTTAGTTATAAGTAACGTATTTTGAGATGAAAGGATCGGTAGCAATTTTGTTTGATTTCAACTAGATATGTTGACATTAAAATACTACGAGATACTGATGTGTATGATATATGAACCATATATAAGTACTTATTGTGAAATATTAAATAAATATTTATTTTTGTTCTATCGACGCTCTAGTACAGTGGGTATTCAGAATCATTTGACGCCGGCACTTCATTGCGTTTAGAACGTCTCCGACTACTGGCGACGTGCCACGCATGTAATAATTTTTTTTTTATTAATAAAATTTAAAAATGCCTTTGTGCGTTATGAAAATGTAATAACAATCCACGGCGAAAAACTCTCATTTTGAGCTCATTAAAATTATTTAATAACGTCACTTTAAACACTCGCGGTGGTACGCCATTTTCTATGGCGCAAAGATTATATTTCACAGATAATTATTACTTACCTTATAGTTTGCAGAATATATACATAATTAATGATATATTAGTTTTTATCTATTTATGCTATAAGCGCGATATTATCAAAATTTCTACGAGAACGAGAGTCAAATAGAAAGAGTTTTATAAATAAATAAATAAATATTATTAGGACATTATTACACAAATCGACTAAGTCCCACAGTAAGCTCAATAAGGCTTGTGTTGAGGGTACTTAGACAACGATATTATATAATATATAAATATTGATAAATACTTAAATACATAGAAAACACCCATGACTCAGGAACAAATATCCATTGCTCAACACACGAATAAATGCCCTTACCAGGATTTGAACCCGGGACCATCAGCTTCGTAGGCTGGGTCACTACCCACTAGGCCAAACCGGTCGTCAAAATCGGTCGGTCGGTTTTATGACTATTTTAATACATTTTGAATGTCGTCAGCGTCACATATGTAAAACAATTTCAAATATACATTTGTAAGGTAATGAATACATTTTATCTAGATTCTTTACAGTGCGTATTTAGGCAGAAAATTTACAATTGTCATAACACTTTCGCCTCTGGCTAGGTAATTATTCTTTAGCTGAGTGACAAACTTCAAATGCCGAAAATGGCGGACACAATTTGCTCTCGATAGTCTGTCTAGTATATTAATGTCAGTGGTGTAAACAAGCCCCAATTTGAAGTCCAGTAACTTCCGACGCTTCATTTTCTATGGAAAGCACCACGTGATCTCCGATCAGCCATCATAGAAAATGACGTGTCGGACGCCTCGGCCCGGCCCGGGCCGGTCTGGCGTGAGTCATCCTTTAACCTTACTATTTTTTAACACATATCACAAAAAATATCCTCTACACTTGAGATGTATGCAATTAATAAAGCTATTGAAAAGATGTACTAAATTACGGATCTAGGTAGATTGAAGCAGATAAACATCATTTGAAAAGCACGATAAACAGTTACATTGTTTCTAAATTAACCTCTTGAAGCTAAAGCAGCTTCGAGTCTGCCTTTTCAACTCTAATACAATGGAAAAGAAGCTAAAATCGTCTAGTTAGGATAAACTTGTTTACATAAATGGCTGGAGTAATCAGCGGTATATCTGTGGCGATTAAGGTTAGTACGATTAAGGGTATCGATGCAAGTTTACTCCAGATTTACTAGAAACTTAATACATGAGAGAGAGTTATAATAGAGCTAAGGTCAGGAAAAACGTTGTAGGTAGAGAAACATTTTCCGTCGTAAAACTGAATGCTTTTAAAGGGAGGGAGGAAGGAATCCATCAAATGACACTAATCTGCGGTAAATTCAGTACACGAGCGTATTTTTGAACCGTAGGAAATAGAGCCCATCTCCTTTAAGAAACGAAAATAAAAGTAATCGCCACTGTGTCGATGAAGTTAACAATCTTAGAGCATTTTAACCAGAGAGGTATGGGCATTATGAATGTCCTCTCGCTTTGTGTGGTAGGGCAAAGCCAGTGGATGTCATTCCAGATCTAGAGCAGAGCCCAACTGGGGATGTACCTCCACCTTACAGAAAACAGCAGCCAAATAACGCTAGACTCTACTCATAATGTTGTGTTCCTGCCGGTGAGTAAGGTTGCCAGAGCTCAACGAGGGGGGGCGGGTTTAGGGTCGGCAACGCGCATGTAACTCCTCTGGAGTTGCAGGCGTACATAGGCTACGGAGACTGCTTACCGTATGCTTGTTTGCCACCGACGTAGTATAAAAAAACCAACCGGAGTCACATTTAAGAGCTTACTTCTCTGCCAAAAACCTCGGCCAATGGTCATACTCTCATCATACTTATTGTATGGACTGACATTTATCTGACATGGCTATCGCCAGACTGTTGGTACATAAAATTACAAACAATCGTCTTCGTTGGTTAATGCTATAAGTTAACAATCGTGTAAGTAGGTACTAATTGTTGCTTGTGTACGGAATTTTCCGCAGACCGATTTGGCCACACTGACCTTATTTGACGTTCTATTATGTACCGAAATTAAAAATTTGTCGAAAATACGTCTATACAAGCTTGGGGAAGGGAACAAACTAATGGTACTTAATATTTTAATAAGTAGCCATCTTCAAGTAGTAGTCAATTAAAACACAAAACATTACTTTGCTAATGCGCGAAAAGATAACGTGCTAGTCAATCAGTGCTGTTTCGAAGGTCCGAAGTCCGACGACTGAAACACTGGTCTGACTGACTGTTTCAGTCGTCGGACTTTAGAACGTCAACATCTTCTGAGGATGCCTCGTAGAAAGGCGTAACACGTTTCGAGTTTTATATTTTCGGTGGTGGATTGTTATATTTATTTGCGTATTTAATTTGCGATGGGAGGGTGGGAACATTAATTGCATGTAAAAATACGCAAGTAAGTGTAACGGGTTAGCACTGATTGACTAGCATGTTAATTTTTCGCGGATTACCAAAGTAATATTTTGTGTTTTAATTAATATGCATTTCCGCAAAGTAACGCTGAAAAGTGATTCTACTCGTTATGTAGTAGTTGTACATGTTGTAGAGAATATGTAACACTTTTCCACAAATTACCGCTCCGTCAAATGCAATTTCGAAAGCATACTCTGATGTAACTTTACAATTTTCCCCATTTTTCCGCAAAAACTGGTCCAACGATATATCACTGTTTC
This sequence comes from Cydia pomonella, assembly GCF_033807575.1. Classification (NCBI taxonomy): domain Eukaryota; kingdom Metazoa; phylum Arthropoda; class Insecta; order Lepidoptera; family Tortricidae; genus Cydia; species Cydia pomonella. The sequence goes on from NC_084712.1 coordinate 16,978,507, forward strand.
GTGACTTAACAGGATTGTTATTACTACGGCTAAGCGATTATTTATCATAATAATCCAGTATAATCAGATCTTCGAATGAAACACAGTCGTTCTAAAATGTATATTGGTTCTATTGAGGCGATTCTCAATGCGATGAGAATGTTAAGGTTACGGATGTTACTCAATAAAATCGTCACTTTCTTCGATTTGGTCTCGATTTTTTTTACATAATCGATTGGATTAGATTCACGCAGGTCACGATAGGAAGTGGAATCGGGTAGATAGTTTATGACGTTAATGGTGCCGTATTGGTGTTAATGGGCAGTGTGTTGAATTAATTAGTTCCCTAAAGTTCTCACCTCATTTTATCGCTTTTTCAGTTGTACGTTTAAGGTGCAATTGGTCAATCCGGCCGTTTTTGAAAAATTGTAGAGGCCTTTCTCTCTTTAGTACCTAAGTTTATCAATTCAAAACTTGCTGTCTTCATATTTTTGATCAAAGTTTTTGCAATACAAAAGCTATTATCGAGAACTTGCTTCTAAAATGCGTAAGTAAACTTATTTTGGAAAAAACTCGGTCATTACTTTTTTTTTGTTAAAACTAACCAGAAATAACAATTCAATTATTCAATAACAATGATATCCACGATCCCGATCACGAACGGCCTTCCTCTCAGTGTTCAGCGAGCTGTGTTTGGAGAACGTCCTGAAGTCATGGCGATAAGACAACGATATATAATTATAATATAACTATTCATAAATTCTTAAATATATAGGAAATACCCATGAGTTATGATATGTCTTTTAATATTTATTTATATTTATAATGACTTAATAATCAATAATCGAACCATCTTAAACTCCTAATGCCGCATAATATACGGAGTTCTATAGTCTACCTCATCTTCTGCAACTGTCCAAATAACAGCAATATTTTGAGCTATGTCACGTGTTTTACTATTCGTTAGTCTATGGCCGTAAACTATGGAACTATGAAAGAGAGATTAAGTTCGTTAATACTAGTCGGTAAAGATGTGATTTTCCGCAAGCGGTCGAGATAATCTCGGAGGTTGATATCAGTCCGTTGTGCTTCAGTAGAACTGTGTCAGTAGAGTCAAGTTACTAACTGATAGCGATTCACAACTTAGGGAACAAATCAAATTATTTTATTAAACGTTTTGGTTTGTGTTAAAAAAAACATTTATTTTATTTTAAGTAGTCACACTGCCTACTACAATAATTATGTAAATTATAGTGACCGGTGCCCCTAGTGTAAATTTTGTCGATAGCGAAACGTGACGTACGCGTTTGCGTTAAGTCTCATTTTATATGGGTTTTTGAACAGCGCGCCAAGCGGAACGTTTTGGAAAGTCAAAAATCTCATACAAAATGACACTTAACGCAAACGCGTACGTAACGTTTCGCTGTCGAAAATATTTACACTAGGGGTACAGGTAGCCTAGAGGTCCAGGGAGTTAACCACGTCAGCGGCGTAAGCGTAAGCCGGTTTATATCCGGTCTCCGCTAATGAAGGACATGGTCACTTTTTCTGTAGTATATTATGATAGCAATTTGATGAATTCAAGATAACTGGTGCCCACGAATTGGATCCTGGGGTTGATTACCCTGAGGTTTCAGACGTCTATAACCGATAGTAACTACATATCACCAGGCCGGCCGTATCCGTATGCTTGTTTCCATTAACATCATTAAAAAAATAGGTCTATGTACGAAATTCTTTATGCTTAGCGTCCTTACTTTTTTTGAAGTGATTATGAGAATATTATCAATATACAAATACAATGTGAATAGGAGGAAAAGTTCTAAAAAGGATCCTCGGCTCCGAAGCAGAAGAGATGAGAGGAGAGCGTCGTAGCGTTTTCGCATTAGACCACAGGCCCAACGTTCCACTGTTGGCTTACTGGGTCTGTCGCATCATTTGCAAACACAAATTGTCAACCTCAAGCGTTTTCACCACAACGGCTTTTCAATAGATATAATGACTGGAGTCCGTTTGTGATTTCCATTTGGTATGTAACTTATACTATGCAACAAAAACTGCTATTTTGTAAAATAATTGCAGTACGGAGCTGAAATTAAGAATAAGCAGTCGAAGAGGTCTTAAATAGATTTAAAGAGCCTATTAAGAACCATTGAAAATACAGAACCAGTTTGGACACCTGTTAAGTTACGACACGATGAATTTACTAACGGCGCGATTCGAACTTTTAGATACGTCAAAAGGTACGATATGGATCGGATATGTCAGTGTCAAAAGTGACGTTTATTCAAACAAAAATGTCACTTTCGACATTGACATATCCGATCCATATTGTACCTAGAGCAAATTTTGGACGTAAATTAATGTTCGAATCGGACCGTAAGGCCATCATAGAAGGGAAATTCGATCGAAGAAGGATCTAGTAAAGAAGAAAGTGAGTGTTTTGTTATATCGGTTTGTAAAATGAAATGATACAAAAATAAATATATGGATAATCTTCTACTGAATAGAGTGCAGCTCTCATGGTTGTGGTTATTGTGGCAATACATGTTTACAGGTGACAGTAAATAGTCCTTAATTCATTTAGAAACATCGATAAAAACCGGACAAGTGCGAGTCAGACTCGCCCACCGAGGGTTCCGTACTTTTTAGTATTTGTTGTTATAGCTGCAACAGAAATACATCATCTGTGAAAATTTCAACTGTCTAAATATCACGGTTCATGAGATACAGCTTGGTGTCAGACAGATACACAGACAGACAGACGGACGGACAGCGGAGTCTTAGTAATAGCTTTTTTTACCCTTTGGGTACAAATCAAAGTAAAGTAGGGCAAAAATCAAGTAGCTCTTTCAAAATCTGGTTATTTAAACTACACACATTAAACTGCATAGCTATGAATATTATCTTAATCTATTATTAAATGAAAAAATCTTCTCAAATAAAACAGAATAAATAACTATAAAAGTACGGTTATCAAAACAAACAATGTATGTTTTCATTCTCACAGAGAGCATTTCAATGTCGTTTTAGTATGGTAATTTATGTGTAACATATTCATTACCAATACATTACCAAGACAACGTGTGAATCATCGGACTAGTGTGTTTGTCTGTTTTTTTACAATTTACAATTAAATATACCTAGGTAACTACTTGAAAAAAAAATTACATCTATAAAAAATCAATTTTCTCAAGAATATATGAAAATCACGTATAATTACTTAATATCGAATCTCAAACCCACCAAAAGTTACAATAATTGCCAAACACTATTTTATTATTTTGACCTAAAAGAGTAAGCAAAGTCACGGGCAATTACTTGGTATAAATAAAAATGTTGGTCACAACTGGGCAATAGCATTAAGTTACGCAAAGCTGTACAATTTTAGACCATAATGATATGTGCATTAAGGCTGCATAAGTTAAACTTGTTTTAAATTCGTAGGTGGCATTCCGGATAGCGCGTGTGAACTTTTGCAGACGCCATTGTTTTAAAAAGTTGTTTTAAATAGTGATGTGCCCTTATCTCGATATACATACAGTGTATAAATCCAATACGGGCAATAAATCAGACATAGAATTTATCCGTATAGTCATAAATTACGAAGTTTTTTGAAGTTACCCTTAATTATGAGCCTGTAATTATTTTTGAAAATTTACCGAGCAGCAATGTACTGCAAACATTACGATTCATAACATGACAAAACATTACGAGATACAAGTTTTTTATAGTAAGTTTATAGTAACTGTCAACAAGCATTGACAGTTACTATAAATCTTAATATGCTGCCTCCGCGAATTGTGGGGTGATCAGGACCCTAACATTCCTTTGGGCCTAGTTAAGACAACAATCGTTGAATGAAAACGCCAATCGTTAATCGTCAAATCTTAAATAATGTATGGAAATAGTCACGTGACTTTTCGTACCATGTCATACATTCTTATATTACATTGGCGTTTTATGACTGTCATCTTAGCTAATACTTTAAGTACCCCTTTTATCGTGTATGGTCGTGCCGGTCACTTTATATTAAAATTACAAGCATGTTGGCTAACCGGAAATAAAATTATCGATAAACCATTTTTTTACTAGGCACATCACTAGTCACGTCACAAATCAAGGACCTCTGACAATTTATGGTGATGACCGTGTACGGTATTCATGTTTCAAATTTAAGCAACGTTGTTTAATCTGGGACACCTACGTGGCGTAATAACCTGGCTCTGATTGATAGGTCAATTAATACCTACTGTTTTGCCGATTTTATTTTGCTGTCAATTTTTTTTTTTTCAAAATTTGGCACATTAGAGGGGCTTGTCATTCTGAGAGGAATAAATGCAAAATCTTAATTTGGGACAAAAAGTACCCACGTATGTCATTTTACGTTGAATTCCGAAAATATCACACGGTTTCGTAACCCTATGATTTTTTTTCTTAGGGTCTACGCTAAAATTGCGCTTAATATTATGTACAGTATAAGGAATTTTAACTATCCACCAAATTTTATCGAAATTTGACGAAAAACAATGACAAAATATTTTTTTGAATTTCATAAAAAATAATGTTTAGGTATGTAATGTATAGGGAACGGGGTATCAAATCAACGATACATTCGAATCGGCCCATAAGTTAATACTTATGGCCCGATTCGGAAGTTAAGATACGTCAAATATTAGGTTTAGATATTAGATACGATGTGAATTGGATATGACAGTGTTAAAAGTGACGTTTCTTCAAACAAAACACTAGACCTAATCTAAGGTACCTAATAACTATTTTACGTATCTCAAAGTTTGAATCAGGCCGTTAGTGGCTTTGTTCATAAAGGCTCTACAAGTCTTAATTACTTGTTACTCGTAATCGTTTGTCTTAATCTGTAATTTCGACTTATACACATACTCACTACGTGAATTAATTCCATTTATAAAGTAGGTATGTACTTTTACAGCTGTGTATACACATAGTAACAAAGTTACTATGTGTATACACGTCATAATAACAAAGTTACTTAAACTTCATTTCTCAGAGTAAAAAAAACATGATATTAACTTAAATATAGACCTACGTATCGTCGTATCTTTTGTGATGGATGAGGAACATGCAGTGATGGCCATACCTGAAAAAAATGAGAAGAACGTTGTTACAGACAGAGTAATCATTTTAAGGTTAGGCTAACCATTAAATAAAATTACGTAAACGGTTTATAGTTTGTGTCATCCATGATGACACGCAGATATGTCAAATTTATTCTTTTTAGGGTTCTGTAGCCAAATGGCATAAAACGGAACCCTTATAGTTTCGCCATGTCCGTCTGTCTGTCTGTCTGTCTGTCTGTCTGTCTGTCTGTCTGTCCGAGGCTTTGCTCCGTGGTCGTTAGTGCTAGAAAGCTGAAATTTGGCATGGATATATAAATCACTAAAGCCGACAAAGTCGTACAATAAAATCTAAAAATTTAATTTTTTTTAGGGTACCTCCCCTACACGTAAAGTGGGGGTGAATTTTTTTTTTGGCTTCAACCCTAGAGTGTGGGGTATCGTTGGAAAGGTCTTTCAAAATTAATAGGGGTTTTCAAGAAACATTTTTTGATACAGTGAATATATTCGGAGATAATCGCTCCGAAAGAAAAAAAAAAATGTGTCCCCCCCCCTCTAACTTTTGAACCATTGGTCCAAAAAATATGAAAAAAATCGTGGAAGTAGAGCTTAAGAAAGACATTAAATGAAAACTATAGCGGACATGATCAGTTTAGTTGTTTTTGAGTTATCGCAAAAAGTTTTCCCTTCATAGTAAAAAGACTTACTTTAATTAGGTACTGATTATGCAAATTTGCCTATTTGTTTAACTCGGGTGAAAGGTACCGTTTCATCCCTTGGTTCACAATTTACTATACTTTAAGCTCCAGTTTAGCTTATTGTGACGGAAGAGTAACTACGGAACCCTACACTGAGCGTGGCCCGACATGCTCTTGGCCGGTTTTTTATTGTATACTACGTCGATATAATATGGCGTATAATGAATTTGAAAATAAAAAAAAGACCTGTAAATTTACTAACTGTAAAGGCTTCAAAACCTCAGGATGTATTTTAAATTCATTATAGGTACGCGAATCGCGTTATAATCCGTTTCGTCGTTTTAGATTGGTTTTATTTCATGAGTACCTATCGAAACCGAAGACAATATTATTAAGCCCGTCACAGACGGAGCAATAATATACCGACAGATACCATAACATACGGCATCTTACGATATCTTTTACATACTATTTGACAGAGTCTGTCACGAAGCTAATAATATTCTGGTATCTTACGATATCTTATCGCAAGGCATATTAAGATACCTGGCGATATATCACTTGGTATATAACGATATATTTTGGTATATTTTGCCTCTCTCAGTGTAGGTGCTAGACAGACAGAGATATATATTTTGGTATCGTTGGCGTGTCTCACCATACTATACATGTGTTAAAGTACTACACATGTGTGTACTACTGCATGTATGTGTATTCTATATATTTGTTAGCGATACTCTAAATATCTGTCGGTATCTTACGGTATATTAATATATCTTATCGCTCCGTCTGTGATGGGCTTTAAGCTAATCAGATTTATCTGAGAATACAATAACAATTACGTTAAGGTTCTTACATACACATACACATGTAAATTGTATTAGTTCTAGAAATCAGGCGAAATCTACAGTTTATAATTAATATTTAAGAGTCAGAAACTTTCTACAGTATTCGTTATTTTCATCATCGCTTTGACTAACCAAAACCTAATTTCTCAACATTTTCTTAATCGATAACAACCCAAAATAAAACACAAAATTATTAAACAAAAGATTATACAAGATCAATTATTCGATCGATCAGGCGATCCCGCTTGTCATTACAGTGCTCATTTCACAAAAGATTCTAACTCGTAAAACGAGCAAAAATACCTCTCTAATAAAAGGAGTTAAGAGGGGGCGTAAAGCCAGGAAATTAGAAAGGAACAAGTCTGGTGTTGCAGGTGTCCATGGGCGGCGGTAATCGCTTACCATCAGGTGATCGAAACGAGCAGTCGCTTGCCTCGTGTATCATGAAAAAAAGATATCACGGACCACGTTAAGCTTAGGACACCGAAGAAGATTCGGCGAACGCACAGGTTTTAACGTTTTACCCCAAGTCTGAAATTAAAGTATTTCTGATGCTTTTGTTTAAAATTTTGCTTGTCAAAACCCAATTTTTTTTAACCCAAGCCATGATGGAATATTATGATGCTCTTCGGTTTTCTATTCCTAGCATTTCAGGAGGATTAAAAGAGCAATGTTGGTAGGAAAACTACATATTGTTCAACGTTTCTACTTTCGATTTAATTTCGCATAGGAACATTAATAATTGTGTAACCTGGTATTGTAACAAATCGAAAAATATATATACAATATTATCCATTATGTATAATATTATTGTAAAATTTCAAATTAGACATGTCATGATGTGATTTTTCTCTATAAAGCTAACCTTAACCCTTTAAGGTTTCAGTTTGAGTGTACCCTTGCAAGTAATAGTTTAGTCTCCGTGTAAATATCATGGCATTTTCATTTGATTAAAACAAGTAATAAAAATCAATATAAAAAAAACTACAATTTTGCGTTAACCGGGTCAAAATTCGTTTCGTTGTCTTGTTTTTTGTCTCCAAAAGCGTAGCTTTTTGTATGGGTGATGATTAGTTTTTAATTTTTCTCAAGTATAATCTCCAGCTAAGACATGCATTATCACTCGACTTTTTTATTTATTTGATAAAAGCCACCAATAAAAGCGTGTCAGATTAGTCAAAAACAAGACAATGAAAACAATATTGATCCAGCTCCCTCTTAGAAAGAGGCTTCTGCTGGAAGGCAAAAACTTGAATGTAACACAAATTGACTTGGTTATAGTTAAATGCATACATAACATAAGACTTCGATTATTGTTACAAGTAGAATCCTATTAAAACTTGATTGTTTTACTTCAGATACAACATGCCTTATGTACGTGTAGTTTAGCACTCCATTCTAATACTAAATGCCTAGAACTATAAGATGTAGAACCGCCTCGCCTACCTACTACTACGACTAGGATTTAGCTTGCGCGCATTGGTTTTAGTTTTATTGCACTAACTAGGTAACCTATCGCTGGGGAGATAGCAATTAAAAGATTGAGAAAAATAATGATTTTTCCTATCTTTAAATTGGCATCAGCAAGGTGGATAAAAGACTAATTTCGTAAAGCGACACGTTGTTTTGTTTCACAGTAAGTAATATTTAAATAATAACCGGCCAAGAGCATGTCGGGCCACGCTCAGTGTAGGGTTCCGTAGTGACTTAGGCGTCACAATAAGCTAAACTGGAGCTTAAAGTATAGTAAATTGTTAACCAAGGGATGAAACGGTACCTTTCGCCCGAGTTAAACAAATAGGCAAATTTGCATAATCAGTACCTAATTAAAGTAAGTCTTTTTACTATGAAAGGAAAACTTTTTGCGATAACTCAAAAACAGCTAAACTGATCATGTCCGCTATAGTTTTCATTTAATGTCTTTCTTAAGCTCTACTTCCACGATTTTTTTCATATTTTTTGGACCTATGGTTCAAAAGTTAGAGGGGGGGGGGACACAATTTTTTTTTCTTTCGGAGTGATTATCTCCGAATATATTCACTTTATCACAAAATGTTTCTTGAAAACCCCTATTAGTTTTGAAAGACCTTTCCAACGATACCCCACACTCTAGGGTTGAAGCGAAAAAAAAATTTCACCCCCACTTTACGTGTAGGGGAGGTACCCTAAAAAAAATTAAATTTTTAGATTTTATTGTACGACTTTGTCGGCTTTATTGATTTATATATCCATGCCAAATTTCAGCTTTCTAGCACTAACGACCACGGAGCAAAGCCTCGGACAGACAGACAGACAGACAGACAGACAGACAGACAGACAGACAGACAGACAGACAGATAGACAGACAGACAGACAGACAGACGGACATGGCGAAACTATAAGGGTTCCGTTTTATGCCATTTGGCTACGGAACCCTAAAAAGGTACTAGGTTTTGAAGCATTGTAAACTATACCAGCCCGTAAAGGTTTAAAAACTGATGAGAAAGTGGTATTTTCTCCACAAGAGTGGCAAAGTTACTTGATGCAAACTTTAAGGTACTCATATTGGCTGGTGAAATTGACTATTAAGAGATGATTTTGAATGATGAATATTTAATGACGTTGATTTCCTTTCATTGGTGTGGTGAAAAAAAATGTGTTTCATTCACTCAAAGAAATAGACCCCAGCAGTCTCCAAAGTAAGTAAGTTGTACTCCTAGCCCATGGAAGCGATATAATATCGATAAAATATGCGGTCGGTCTGAACCCTGCGCGCACGCAGCTCAGTTAATAAGTTGGGCGATCGTAAATTGCGAACCCTTTTTTCCCACAAGCTAACCGCCCGATTAGACGCATTATCATACGGGCCTATCGATGCCTGGCTCTCAAAGTGTGGAAAGTGGTTTGTTATTCTAATACGGTTTGGACAAAGAGGAAATCTGAGTGGTGAGCCCAATATTTAATAGTAGATTATACAACAGCTGCATAAAGTAACCCATTATATTAGATGGCGAAATAGGTCGAGGATAAAATGGGTTACTGTAGATTAGTACGACGCCATAAATTTTCTAAGCAAAAATAAAGTGAGTGTTATATACTACTTCCTATGGACACTCTATAGACACTCAAAAAACAGTCTATAGTAATTCCTTCGTGTTTTAATAACTTACTTTCATCAACTCATATTTGAGTCCAGCTATGACACGTCACAAAACTTGCTGCTAATCTTTTCTTTGACCAGGGGGTCTAGCCAACATAACAATCGTTTATAGAAAACACCAATCGAAACTTAAATAATGTATGGATATGGTCATCAGACTTTTCGTAGCATCTGCCATCCCGATACATTTTTTCGTTTAGCGTTTGTCGATCTACGAGTATCATCTTGACTAGGCCCCCTGACCAGTCCACTGAGACAATTTGCATGAATCATAGCCGCGTACATAATGTATCCTTTTAAATAACATTGAAAATCCTTGACCAAACCGGTTGGCCAGGCACATTGTGTGCAGCAGCTAAGTGTTAATATCCCGTAACACAGTACCTGTTGACTGCCATTACAGGGAACTGATAGTGGACTGACAAAAATAATGGACAAAATGAAGGTTTGCTGCAGGTCTTCGCTGATTTTTACTGGAAACGTGTTATTTGGAGCATTTCACTTACGCGGTTATCAAACTGTTGCGAATTCACACGTCGCTCTAGTGTATGAGCGTGACAGCGTTATACACGTTTATAGCGCCTTTCCATTAAACATCCAATGTGAAGACCGCCTTATTTTATTGTAATTCACTCACTCAAAATGATAGGCAACTTTGCAAAAAAATTAAGCCAAAGCATGGAAAACTAGCAGGACAAAAATCGACTTTCAGTAGTATTAAAAACTTAGCTATTAGTTTACTTATTTAATTTTACTGTATATTGTCATTTTATGTCCCGTTCAAATATTTTAAGAGACTAACTTGATTCCTTCGACTCATATCTACTTATGGTCATCTATACCATATTATAAAACATGCTATTATTCTGCTCTTTGACCTGATCAGTCCACCAAGATATTTTGCATGCATTTAGTCGCGAATATCATTGCAAATAAGTTTGAAAACCTTTGTCCAAACCGGTCGGACAGGCACATTGTGTGCAGCAGCTAAGTGTTAATATCCCGTAACACAGTACCTGTCGACTGCCATTACAGGGAACTGATAGTGGACTCATAGGCTGACAAAACGCACCAAAGGGAGGCTGGAGGCAGGTTAAGAGCAGTTTTTATGGAAATGAAGACGAGGCAAGCCCATGCAGATTTGTTACATTGAAGCATCTTACACCATAGTGGCGCTTTTGATTTATCTGAACATGCAAGCAAGTCGAGCTTTGGTTTGACAAATTTTTAACACTAGGCATGAAAAATTCTGAAATTCTTTGGCTTCCGATTCCTAACATTTTCAGGAGACTTAAAAGAGCAGTGTTGGTAGGAAAACTATACTTTGTTGAACGTTTCTATTTTCGATTTAATTTCGCAAAAGAACTTTAATAATTGTGTAACCTGGTATTGTTACAAATCGAAAAAAATACCACAAGAGTCACAACGCGAAAGCTCGTATGGATGAGAAGACTTTGGGTTGTTCAAAGGTCTGTACGGTATGAGGTAAAGTTATATAGTTCAGTCGTTAAATAGTGATCCTCGTCTTTACATAGAGAAGCAAATAATACATAAGTCGTCATCTCATTACCTACTTGAATATTGATGAGTATTATTGTGGATGTGAATCGGTTGCAACACTGAGCTATATACGAATGGGATGTATAAAATTTTGAATCTAATGGAGGTTCTTAATACCTCTACGCTTTTTGTGAGTTTGCTTCAAGACATCGTTAGCGTCGGTGAGCCGATATTCAAAGTAATTTTTTATTGAATAAGTAGGTTATTTATTTCAAGGTTGGCTTTACGGTGAGCTTAAAGATAGGCCAAATATGGTCAGGATAGGTTCGAACATTCAATCAGTTTTTTTAGTTTTGAGGGGTTCAATTAAGTAAGGCTTATTTCGGGTTTATAGATGTTAATAAGTTACCAAAAAAACAACATCTTACCTATCTTCCTTATTAGTCGTTGAAATCTACGTTTCCATTTCTCCATATTTTTACTGATCGATGACATTTGATTGCAAACAACCATTCGGAATTCAAAACTGAACAATGTTAATTTTACCGTCAACTTCTAAAGCTGTCATTTACATATCGACACAAAAATGTAAGATTTGACGCCAAGCAATTCATCTGCCAGATGTCCAAATAAGTTTGTCGTATAAAGTCAAGTCATTCAGTATGAAAGCATGGCAGTGACAGCTATATGCGATCTTTTGAAAGTCATAAGTTATCTATTAATGGACTTTTTTAATTTTCACTTTCTTTATTGTAGGTATGGTGATGCAATGATGGCTTAAGAGTGTGATGAGTGTGATGACGTTTATTAAAAAAAATCTTTTTGTGTATTTTGTTACATCGGTACTTTAAACTAATAAATAATACTTACCTGTGCCCTTCTCTAGTTCAAAGTAATGATTACATTGATTACCTTCCTGTAGTGACATAGTAAGTGATTTTCCTGACAATTTCTTAAATACTACCCACGCAAATTGTATCATACAGAATCTACTATTATTTTCAATCGAATGATACAATTTGTGTAAGTATTTTTCAAAAAATAGTCAGGTAAATCACATTTTAAATTTCGTCACCCCGGTTGACGGTACATCAAATTGTGCAATAAAACTATAATGTATATTCAGAGTGGATAATAGGAATTACAGAAGCGGTTGTCCACTTTCCCGTTAAACAAAAATTTAATAATAATTGTCAAACTTTTTCATGAAAACGAAAACAACACTTGTATAGACTCAGAACAAGCTAAGTTAGCAACAATTTTGAAAGCCCAGACTGTGCAAGTGTTAAGTAAACGTCATAATTTTATAGAAGTTTGACGTTTAACATCACACTTGCGCTGTCTGAGCTATCAAAATCGCTGCCAACTTATCTTGGTCTGAGTATATGTAAACTACACTCGACTCAATACATACATGGTCGTCCTTAAAATGTTCTTAATTTACAAAAAAATACGGTAAATTAGTCGTCTGTTTACATTGTTTTCCAAATCCATTGGCTTTCAAATACAACGTGCGTAAGTAACTTTTTTAAAACTTTTATCGTTCAATGTTACGAGTATGTAGAACTTAAACAGGTCTTATTATCGCTGTATTTATGTTACTGTCAACAGCAAAATGTCAATTCAAGCATACCCAAAATACTTTTACGGTAATCCAATTTATCCTTTTACCTTGAAACCGCCAAGAAAAGATTAAACTTTCTCTCAAACTTATTGGTCATTAATAAGATAAACAAGCAATTTTATGGGAGAAAGGTTTTCGAACTTCGAATGATCAAAATACATTAAAAATAAAATAACAGTTCCAGAGAGTACCAAAATAAAGGAATGTTTCCAACGACAGGCGAAGCAAAATGAACGGTTACAAGTATGAGGATTCCTTTCAAACCGATACTTATGCTAAATGACCATGCCTGGGGCTTTCTTTGCTAAGAATTTGCTCAAAGTACCTACCGCAGATACTAAAGAATTTTAATCATAACCGTCATTGTTTAAAAATATCGTTTTGAAAGCTATTCTGGCAATCTTCTCTTTTTTATACTATTTGTATGTATTCCTACATTTATTAGCTCAATTTGCAGAGTCAAACCAAGTTCGATTTTGATAGCCCAGCCTGTGTTAAGTAAACGTCTTCATTTCATAGACGTTTGACGTTTAAAATAACATTTGCACTGTCTGTGCTGTCAAAATCGCTAGCAACTTCTCTTGGTCTAGTTAGGCAAGAAAGACGCCTTAATGTTTGTCTTTTCTTGCATTTACCATGTGGACAAAGCCAATTTATTTTTATAGTTTTTTGTTTCTAGGAATTGGCCATTGTTTTTAACCGACTTAAACAGCAATTTTATTATTGACACCGCTTTCATCATTTTCTATTTTACGCTTATTGCATTTTTCACCATTCTGAAAATTGGGAGATTTCTCTCGTAAACTATCAAAGAGTGACGAAAACGTTAGAATTCAAAAACCCCTTTAGAATTTGCAAAGCCTACTGAATACAGTCAGTCAGACATAATTACAGTTCACGTGCAAATATTTAAAGGCAACACTTCACCCAGCGGCCGCAGGGCTATCATTTACCAGTATCAACGGCCCGAGGCGCACTAAATCTGATATAAATTATGAAGTGAGCCCATTCAGAGTGCCCAGCGTCTCCATTATGCTTATAATGTAAAAGAGATTATAAATAAATTGAATTTTAATATGACCACTATTATATTTACTGGTGCTGGGATCCGAATCAATGAATAACTATGATTTTTAAAAAAGCTAGTATATAGTACCTGCGGATTTAGCTGAAGAAATATAAAAGGAAACTGGCGAATTATTTCAATCAATTTAGTGAGGTCAATGTGGGGTGCGGGGAGGGTTTTCGTCGCTTCTAACTCTTGCTTCACTTACTGGAGGTCGATAGAGGGAGCGAAGCTCTTCCTATCTGATTGTCTCTGAACGACGTACATATAGCGAGATATGAACGAGAGTTCTTGGTCCATGATGGTCTTCCCAACCAAAACTGTTATATGCTGTCTTCTTGACATTGTCCTTATCTATTAGAGTTGGATATTGGAGTCCAGTTTTAGTATTTTTTGGTTCTGACTTATATTCCCATGTAGCTAGAGTTTTTATTGGAATTCGGTGAACGACACGGTGAACGACAGGGAGATCGACAGGGTGATCGACCCAGCGTATAATCTTTATATTTAGAAGAGCGTTGGTTAGTGGTAAACAACAAGAAGCTTTTGGAGTTCAAGTAATTTAAATTAATATTACTGTATTTCGTTTCATTTTATAAATTATGCTTACCATCAGGTGATCCGTCTGCTCGTTTGCCTCCTCTATCATAGAAAAAAAATTGGGGTAAAATGGTAACACAGTGGTAATAATAAATATTATGTATTATATTGTATGCTACTTGTATTCAATTCGAAGATAAGTTCAATTTTCTCATAAGCTACCTCAATTTTTTGCATTATAAATTGGTTTCAATGTGAAAAAGGACAAGTTTTTAGACATCAAAAAGTATTTTGGTCCATCTTATAATGTCGTGCCGTAAGCAAGTACGTAATGCGCACACGCCGCGACTCCCATCCGGCTTCTGTTCTGCCTCCATTGAACGCATGAATTATACTTATCACTGACGCCGGCCATTTATAAGTCGATGCCTCGGCCTGCCAACTGGGGATATTATTTTGTAACAGTTTCGCGTTTCAAAAACATATATACATCAGTGACTGACAAGCATACGAGCTGCTTGATTGTGAGCGGTCACTATGAACGTCTGCAACTGTAGGGGTGTTCCATACGCGTTGCCAACCCTTTAAAAACTGACTGAATAAAATTGTCTCAATATCGGGTAATATTGGGGGTCTTTTAAAAATTAAAGGAACTTTATGAGGAGAAATATGAAAGTGTTTTATTTTTTCAGTATGCTGCCTAGAACTTCTCGGGTTATGCACTGATTTAATTAGTATGGAACTGCTACTATAAAAATGAAAAGGAAAGAGAATGAGATTTCACATGTTTTCCTTTAATGCATTTTAAGTATGCTAGAAATCGCTGTTATAAATAATTCTTGCTTCATACCGTGAATTCTGTAATATAATATCCATTAAAACAATAACAGTTTTAGTTAGGAAACGACTTAAATGGGTCATAATTGTACAGTCAGCGTCAAATAGAACGTGACCAAATACATCGGAACACATACTTAATTCCAAGGTAACAAAGGTGTGTTAAGATATATTTGGCCACTTTTTGCCATAGCTATCTATTTGACGCTGACTGCACATATAGAATAAAAGTCGTCGCGTCTGTTCTCAAAAGTTGAGAATACTGGAGTCTAATTTTTGATTGTGCCTGATATCGGCCAGAATCGGCCTCGCCGTAAAAAAATGAGTCAGTTTAGACCTATCTATACTAGATTAATTATTGTTTTTATCACAATCTATGTCGGTGACCTGTATTCAATTGATATCGATCTATGCGCGTTCTAGACATAGACGCGAGAACTTAGAGCAAAAACCATAGAGAGTAGAACTGTCATGAACATGACAGGTGTCAGTGGTACAAGAACATTGTTATTGGTTCGTGCGATTGCGTGTGTTATGATTATGACTAGTAATTATTATTATCTAGATATATTAAAGATCATAAATTCATAAAATACTTAAATGGTGAGGTATAAGATATGCCTAGATATTTTCTTCTTAATTTTATATAAGGAAAAAGTGAAATTACTTCATTGTTTTATAGTTACCAGTTTGTTTATGTAACAAAATGTATATATTTTTGTAAGACTTTGACGACACATGCTTGGCCTAGTGGGTAATGACTCCGGATGGTCCCGGGTTCAAATCCTAATGGTAAGGGCATTCGTTCATGTGATGAACACGGATATTTATTCCTGAGTGATGGGTGTTTTCTATGTATTTAAGTATTTATAAAATATGTATATATTATATATGTATATCGTTATCTAAGTACACATAACACAAGCCTTATTGAGCTTCCTGCGTGACTTCATTTTGTCTAATAATGGCCAATAAAAAAAAACTTTTGTAGTTCTTAAGTTTTCGTGTAAGTTACTACTGAAACAAATGAATTGACACATATTTGCACTATAAATAAATACATTTAAAATAAATAAATATTATGGGAACATTCTTACACAAACTGACTACGTCTCACGGTAAGATCAAGAAGGCTTGCGTTGGGGGTACTCAGACAATGATGAAGGTATATAACACCCTGTACATATAAGTACAAGACATACAAAATTTAGTTTGTTTAATAAATATATTCCTACTATTTTACTAATCTTTTGTGGATTCTAATTCCAAACAAAATAAACAAACGCAAATTGTACGCGATTAAGTTCCGTAAGTAAGTATTTATTTGCAAAGAATAAGCGGGCACAATATTGTTTTTAATTGGTTGCTTATTCTGCTATTTGTACTATACAGGTTGTACTAGCATGCAAAAATCTCAAATCGACTCTACTCGAAATCTAACCATATAATTAACATCACAGAGGGAATTATTTTACACTGTTATAGCTTTTTCAGTCAGTAGAATTTTATTTCGAAATTATTATTTTTTTAATACTACGTCGGTGGCAAACAAGCATACGGCCCGCCTGATGGTAAGCAGTCTCCGTATCCTATGTACGCCTGCAACTCCAGAGGAGTTACATGCGCGTTGCCGACCCTAAACCCGCCCCCCCCCTCGTTGAGCTCTGGCAACCTTACTCACCCGCAGGAACACAACACTATGAGTAGGATCTAGTGTTATTTGGCTGCTGTTTTCTGTAAGGTGGAGGTACTTCCCCAGTTGGGCTCTGCTCTAGATCTGGAATGACATCCACTGGCTGTGCCCTACCACACAAAGCGAGACGACATTCACAATGCCCATACCTCTCTTAAATTAATAGGTAGTTCTCTGATACGTTTTGGTAAATTGTTAAAAACTTTCTTGCACATGACAAAATAGTGATTATAGATCGTACCATTTACAACGACGCGTGCTTTGATTCGTATTGTCATGTAATCATGTTATTAAAGGTTTTGTGTAAGACAAGAACTATAGAACATGTTCTGGTTAATAAATGTGTAATGGCTCCATCATACAGCACGCCACAGATCTTCAATCGACCAAGACGCAGCCCACAATACGAGATGTGTACTGTTAGCTAACTGTCGACGTCGCACCCGGCTGCGAAATGTCAGACTCATACGCTAAGACATTAGTGGATTACTTTAGACGTAATTAAATTCCGTAGCAGGTGACTTGATGTTTAATAGGAATTGAAAGCTGAGACTGTGCACGGGTTATTTGAAACGTCAAACGTCTAGGAAATTATGACGTTTACTTGACACTTACACCGTCTAGTTTTTCATAATCGCTGCCAACTTATCTTGGTCCGACTCTAACAGTCTTTCAAAGAGGTAAATATTTTGACTGGACAAAATTGCCCGCGAGTGAAAAGGTCCAGTGTATCTTGCTCTGAAATCAGAAGTTCCATTTGTATCGATGTGGCCTGGGGGTCTGGGATAAATAGATATAAATAAAATAAATAAATATTATAGGACATTATTACACAAATTGACTAAGTCCCACAGTAAGCTCAATAAGGCTTGTATTGAGGGTACTTAGATAACGATATATATAATACATAAATATTTATAAATACTTAAATACATACATAGAAAACACCCATGACTCAGGAACATAATTATATCCGTGCTCATCACACGAATAAATGCCCTTACCAGGATTTGAACCCGGGACCATCGGCTTCATAGGCAGGGCCCACTAGGCCAGACCGGTTGTCAATAATAATGGGAGAAATATGAATTTTGGTGGCGGACTTAGTTTTTGCGACAATATTTAATCTCTAGCCTCCCCCTAGAGCTGACCTTTTCACGCCCACTTGGTGAAGCTCATGGTACAAAGGTGTTATTTGGGTTAAACGGACACCCCTCACTCAATTTTATTAATTTCGTGCAACTACTTAGATAGGTAATTTCGATATCTACAACTAATGGAACAATTCCAATTTGTATTATTTTTAAAGTAGAAATACTACTACAATTTGTAAATTAATCAATAAAAAGTGTCTAAAGGATGACTCACGCTAGAACGGCCCGGGTCTGGGCCGAGGCTTCCGACACTTCTTTTTCTATGACAGGTCATCGCGGTTATGCTTTCTAAAGTAGTCGTCCTTAAGGCTTCGGGCTCTATAGCCGAATTCGAATCGGCATCTTGAGCACTACAGTTCACAATTTTTTCCATATATGACATTGGTTTCAATATGTTGATGTCTACTTTAGTCAGTCTTGGATTACAAGAACAATATGGCGCTCGAAAAACGTCGGAGGTAATTTCATGTTTATTATATACGCGAATATTTATAATAATAGGCAAATTTATATAAATATCTCTAACTCCTCCTTAAAAGTTAAATATATTTGTATAAAATATATGACTTTACGTTATGGAAAAAGTTATGTTTATTAAGTACTTAATTCGATGTGATAACGTAACGGTCAAACCAACTTACATACATTTTTGCACACAAGTAGGTCGCAGGTATGGTTAGGTGAACTACCTAAGTAGTTCTGTACAGCAGGTTACTATTGCTAGGTTTTATACAATTGCTTAGTCAGTTAAATTCTATGGCATTACATTATACATCGAATTCATTCATGAAATGGTCATGTACTTTTGCAGCGTACCTACAGGTCGACTAAACCGTTGCAGCAAGTTATTGTTGCAGGTGACTGTACCTGTTCTACTCATATCATACCTAACTGTTGCACTTCAATGTGTGTCATTGTGTCATTTGAGCAACTGTTGTCCCAGTACACGCAAACGTACGAGCCACAGACGACTAAACACTAAACTGATAATTTTTAGTTGAGACTATACTCTGTATCTATAGGTATTTAAATAAAAATAAACAAAATCTACCCTCAAATGGCTCCTTAAGCCAGTTGAGCGTAGATGAAAACATCACATGATCAAATAATGTAGGTAAAAGTCAAGTCGTTCAGTCACAGAACCAGGCGGTTTTATTGGTTTGTTAACCAATAAATGTTATAACTACCCAGAAAATGTACACATTGTTTGTTTACTTTTATTTAAATACTTAAAGATACAGACTATACGTCGCGGAATTGAAGAGTTCACTCGTTGGTGTAATAGGTGTGAGATCTAAACCTACGATATGACCAATATCTATGCATTGGGATCTGCATTTATTTTATAACATCATCTTTAACCTTTTAACCACCGTAGTCTGATATATAAAACATACAAAATCCAGCTAATTTCGCCGCAGTCTTATAAATAAGACAAAACTTCGTGTAACTTCGTACAGGCGGCGACACAAGCACGCTCGATGAAAAATTTCCAAGTGGTGAAAAGGGTAATAACTCTTAGAGGGACAGATAAACAAAATACCTGATGGCGTTATAATTTAAGATTTACCCGATAACTAAATGACATACAATATCTTATATTTATTCATTATATGTTATTCATTTATTTGATTTTAATTGTAATTAAATTTTTAGTGTGACATGTTTAAATTTAAATGAGATTTGATTAGTCAAGCTGTGAGCTCCATAAACTAAAAACAAACCCCATGCAAGTTTGTAATGTTACTCGTAGTATCTGGATTATTCCAGATTAGTAATCTTTATTATTTTACTGGTCTCTTCTATTCTACTAACTATTCAAAGATCGTCAGTTCTTCATAAAAGGAATTATGTGTTATATAAGGACTTAATGAATATGTTAGGCAATTTCGTAGATTGGATTATGCCTGATTAGATAGAGAATTGAGAAAATAACTGACTTAATTAACTTCTTTTTGCAAACAAAGAGTATATTAACGACTATATGATTAACTTTTTTAACTATGACCTAACTGATGAGATCAGGTCAGGCAGTAATATGTAAGGTTTTACTTATAGTTATGTTTAGAGTAAGGTAAGATTTATGCATGCAATTTATTGTTAAAAATACACAAAAATTGTATACCTAATGCTGGTAAGACATATAGTGATATTAAATAATAAATTGTAACACCTATTTAGCCATTAGATATACCGGAGCGGCCGAGATGCTCAAAAATATCTGAACACGCACTCTAACGCCTTGACTTTTCGTTTTTTTCGGAACTGAAAATTTTCATAAAAGTGGTGTAAATTCGCGTCATTGGTTAGCGTCTATGGCACTAAAGACCAATTAGAGTATGATGTGATTAATGGCTCCAAAAAGTAGTTATTGCTTTTGTTTTTTTTAGCTGATGAATCTTAACGCGAGATCTACAGCTCACAGAGACACTCACAAGATACACTTTTTTAGGAATATGTATGCATTCTTACTGCCACGTCCAAACCCGTGGTCAGAGTCCATGTCTCATGAATTAGGGTCTAACAGAGTTCAGCAAGGGCCTGCAGTTGTGGCTGTTCAAGACACCCAAAGAATGAAATACTCTGTGTATTTAAGACTTCTGAAAATCACTTTTGTGGCTCTTTGAGGTTTCTAAAAATTATGCATTGTGCTTCAGTTAGCTTTTCTCTTCGAAATTTTGCCGGCCCTTGAATTAGGCTATGTTTTATTAATATTATACCTACTATGTTTTTTTAAAGTCGATAATATCAACAAAGCCTAATAGGCTGGTGGTCTAGCGGTAAGAGCGTGCGACTTTCAATTCGGAGGTCGCCAGTTCAAACCCCGGCTCGTATCAATGAGATTTTTGGAATTTACGTATGAAATATCATTTGATATTTACCAGCCGCTTTTCGGTGAAGGAAAACATCGTGAGAAAACCGGCCTAACCCTAAGATTTAGTTTGTCCTCTGGGTTGGGAGGTCAGATGGCAGACGCTTTGTGCCTAAGCCAACTCTTGCGATTAGTTGCCATGCGGACCCCAGGCTCCCATGAGCCATAGTAGATACTATCAACAAAGCGCATCTTACATGAAATTAAAGCATTACTTAAAAATTATGTGTGCTCTATATAAACCTATCCACATAACGGTAACTTACAGTTAATCTGAAGCCGCTCTAATAAAACACCTATTGCAACCTCTCATTACGAATACCGATCATCTTCTACTCGTACTTTCTAAAGCATGCTTCTTATAGGTTTTTAATTTCTTTTGTGCATTAAAAGCGGATGTGCTCTTACTTAATAGGATTTTAATTAAAACTGGTAGTAATTGTTATTTTTAATTGAAACTTGGCGGCCGTAGATTTTAACATATATGTAGGCACGTTCACATTACACCACATTGCACAGGAATATATATATATTTGCATTTGTTACTTGGCTTGAAATAATTCCCATTAATAATAATACCTAAGTCTGCATGAATTATTTATATTTTAATACTTTTATACTTGTTTTGACATTTAATTATTTCTAGAAATTAATGTAAATTATAATTTATAATTTTAAGTCGTAAATTGTACACCCTAGCAGGGTATCATGTACCTACTTGACTATATTTAAGACCAAAATGTACAAATGAACATGATTCAATGGAATAAATGATATGATATGATATGATACCACGGAATATTCAGGAAATTAATAAATAATGAATAATAAATATTATTACACAATAAATATTATCTGTGTAAGGGCATAATATTCGGTATCATGTTCTAATTAGGAAAAAGTAGAAGAAACAATTTTTTGACGCATGTTTTTTTTCTCTGGGACAGGTCGTTCAAGTCGGCCAACCTCTCCATACAAAGTCCAAGAGTATATGGTTCCATTTTTATCGCTTGTCACTATGCCCGTCACTTTCGCACTTACATACTTGTTAGAACGTGACAGGCATGGTGACCAATGATAAAGAGTCGACCATCTTAGCCCTACTCAACACGATACTGTTTACTCTAACCCAACGCAATAGTACGCGTGTATGTATTTAGGGCAAGACGTTTTTTATTTGCTACGATACTTATATAGACATTCTATCTATTGTTGGTAGGCCTACGTAAAGTAATTACATACATATACATTAGGTAACTTTTCTAACAAAATTTTCTGCTGTGATTTAAAATTAAAACAGCAAAAAAAATTGTTGAACTAAAAATGTTATGACGCAATTCTTAAACCCCATGATTATAATGAACATTATAATTTTAGTCATGGTTTACCGTTATTATATGTAACATCATTAACTTATAAAGTTTAGCTGTTAAGTAGTCGTTTCTCGACTGTAATGGCTAAAATGCATTTTAAATCTGTATTACTACCTATATTTCCAATTTTCCACCGGATATACGTAGAAATAAAATACAAGTAAAAGCAAATTGCGAAGTCCTAAGAATACATTTAGAAATAAATTAAATGTTAGGTTATTTAAATGTCTCGGGGCTCAACACTTCCTCATTGCTTCTCACTTTAAATTAATTAATTAGTAAGTATTAATTAGTAAAGTAATAATTCAAGGCAATGGAGGCAAAATGGCGTGGTAATATAAGCAAATGCAATAATCAACAATTTTGTTATAAGTCTACTTATAAATAAAATATAAAAATTAAAAAAAAAAATACTAAACCGTGTACCATCGAGATATAATACTTACCTATACCTGTATATTTTATTAATATTTTGGCTTAGAAACTCATCAAGTTCCGAATCAGATTCAAAATAGAAGAATATTTGCATGAAAATATACAGGAGTGTTTCCATTTAAAAGTAGTGATGCTCACTTTCTATCGATAATTGGCACTCCGTCACGGTAGCGGATATATCTAATACCGCCCTAATCACCTTAATTATCGTGATCAACTTTAAGTCTAAATTAGTGTGTCTAGCTGCATATGGAACTAAAGTGACATTTTATGGAAGCGTTTTCATTGGTTTGCTAACTAGATATCGGGGTAATGAGCTGTGTAATGCTAGGTGTTGGGCTGACGGGAGGACGTTAATATGTCAATCTAAGGATACTGTCAGTTCCGTGATGGTTGTAATAGCGATAAAAGTGGCAATTAAGTTTTGCATCATTGCGATCGTTCGATAAGTAAGTAAAATGCATTTTTAATTAAGACTTAGTGGGAGGGAAGAAAGTTTGAAATAGTTTTTTTAATAAACACGTTACGTAAACATTTTACCTTTGAGTGGCTAATTGTCATGGTCAAGCAAAGATGGCTAAGTATTACCTGTAACAAATAGTGAAAATTAGGTCAAACACATTAAATCAGTCATAGAATGACAATAGGTGCACATTGAATTTCTACGTACTTATCTAGTAGTAAAGTAAGTTTATCCAATTTATTAAGTACTCTTATGTTTTGATAGAATCGCCCGTGGTAGCGGAACATAACTACACCGGGGCGATTCCACAATTATCTTGTTTTATCAATTTTGTAACATTAAAATATAACGCTCTCTACAAATAAATAATATAATGTTCGATGGTAGTAATGATGCCATATATATATTTAAAAAAAAACGCATTATGAACATTACAGTCATATATCTCATATAGTCAATGTTCTCGTTTCATAATTCATAACTTACTTCTAAGAATACGTAACCTGTATCATGCAGTATTGGATCCTCAGCAAAATAACAATAAGGAATCAGTTCACTGACATAATTGTCGATAATATCGATAAACAATGTGTGTGGCAATGGTTCCTGGTACCGGACAATGGAGTCGATGACAATCGAGCACAACACTGGCCTTTGTCGATGTTTCTTGGTAACAAACTCTTTGGGAAATTGTTTATTTGTTGTGTACGTACGAAATGTCATTTGATATTTGCCAGACGCGAAGGAAAAAATAGCAAGAGCACCAGAATAATTCCAGTAATGCCTAGTTTCCCGTCTATCTCCTTTTAGGTCAAATGGATGACATAGATGTCGGTGTAAAATAAGTCCTAACTAACGACATAATGACATAATTAACAATTGCATGCTTCTTGGAGGATTTAACAACTGGAGACGCCTTTAAGAGCTTACCCCTCTGTCGAAAAGCTCGGCCAATGGTCATATGTATTGTATGGGCTGACGTTTATTTGACATGGCTATTTGTAGGTTACGTAGAAATAGCCATACATTTGACGTGCAACTCGCCCGCAAAAATCGGCAGACTTTTTTGTACAGAAAATTACAGCTAAGCCGTATCCAGTTGTTAAATCCTCCAAGGCACGCTTAGATAAAGGTCGCTAGATTAAATGTAACTGAACTCATCTAAAATTCGGACAGTTTGAAAGATGATATAAATGAACTAAGATTAACTCGCCTTAAACATCAGGCAAGAGTGGGTGCAATAAAGTTTCTAAATCTGTTTCAATAACATCAATCAAATAATAATACTATACAATACAATAAAATACAGTAAAGTAATTAACGAAATGTAAGGAATTAATAAAGCAAATGTAATGAACGGCGGTGCGTTCCGAACCTGATACAATTTCTTATGTACGTGTCGACTGACGCGAACAAAAGTGTTTCTATTTTTAAACTATAAATATTCCATTCCATACAAACGCACAATAAATAAAATTTTGTGCAAATAACAATGTGTAAAATACTGATTTAAACTTTCATTATGTTTACACATTATTAACTCATAGAAACGGAACTTAATCGCGTATTAAGTTTTAAAACCCCCGAAGGTAAGTGGAAAGAATAGGTTTTTGAATCTAACGAAATAACGGTAATTTTTCTATCAAATTCCATTTCGGGAGAAAACGTTTTCCACTAACTGAATCTTAATAAATCACTTTGATATTGATGTCGATCGCTTCAGCATATATTCTAGATTTATTGGTTTCGCTTTTTAGAAAAAAAAATGTTTTGCAAGTTCTGAAAAAAAAAGGAAACCTAAACCTAGTTTTTCATTGTGTCAATAATATACTAAAAATAATGGAGAATGGAAAATATTTAGAAGTGGAACAACTTTTTCTCTTTTTGTATGGACGATCACGTAGTTCCCCTTTAAACTTAAAGTCCCGTTTCTATGAGTTAATAATATTGTGTAAATCTTAAATGTAAAGAAAAGGCTATCAAGCTTAGCTAACGTTAAATAATTTATTCTTTCCGGTAATACAATAAATAGGTATAGGTTTTTTCAAACCTTTTTGCGTGGTGGATGATCATACTCTTTTTCTCTGGGACCAAAACCAAAATTGGAAAAATATATCTCATAAACGTTACCTGTCCTTAATTTTTAGTTAAATAATCCCGCCAGAAAACATATCTCATTGGTCTAATAACTACTTAATGAGTTACAAACGGAAAATTATTATTCGTAACAGCCGTCAATGTCGAGATTTCCTAAGATTTACGGCAGTCTGGTTTAATTTGTTTTGTGAAAACTACGACCTCGGCGGCCTTTATAGAAAAAGTTCGTGTACGTGATAAATGATTGATTTCACATTAGAAGTGATCCATGTACTACGTAGTAAATTTGTATTTTTTTTTAGCAAATAGTACCTACCTACAGGCATCAGCAAATTTTGGATAGGTACCGTTTTTTTTACAGGTATATGGTTGGTTTTGCTTGAATTAGGTTTTTAGAGCGAAAATGTTATTCCACGAATCAATAGCAATATAGCAAATAAAAAAAGTAAATTTTATTAATTGACCATTTTTTCAGTAAGTTTGCTAACATAAAATGAAACTCCTAAGAGGATTCTGATCTATCAAATTCATGTCGGGACTTGTGGTCACGACAGTGCCAGGAGAAGGAAACAGCACCAGATGGTTTGTGGGAAAGTCCCACCACCACCATTGTTGGTAACTGTATGAGGTCAGCTGCCCTTTGTTCCGCGCGGCCCGTGGCGGGACCTTAGCGTTCACATTATTAGCATTAATAGATTTGTGGAGTTTATCTGACTCCCAAAAAGGAATAACTACCCAATTTGAGTATGGCTTTTCCGCTCAAATGATTAAAAATATTGTTCCTTCCGGCCGAAAGCAAGTGCAGAGATATGTAACTGACTCCCCTGTATATAAACTTGTTTGCAACCGATCAGTAAATAAAAATAATTGAAGTGGAAACTAGTCATCAAGTGACATCGAGCTCCGTTAAGTTTTGGAAAAATGGCCGTAAACAATATTAT
This sequence comes from Cydia pomonella, assembly GCF_033807575.1. Taxonomy (NCBI): domain Eukaryota; kingdom Metazoa; phylum Arthropoda; class Insecta; order Lepidoptera; family Tortricidae; genus Cydia; species Cydia pomonella. The sequence continues at coordinate 17,004,862 of NC_084712.1, forward strand.
ACTCGTATCTCATATCAGTTTTTTTAACAAAGTACAGTGTTAAAAAAATACCGGCCAAGCATGGACGGTTTATGGAAAATTTGTTAAGTTACCAAGCTTTGGTTCTTTATAGCCACCACCTAAATTGCAAGGTACAAGCATCCTCAGCCTGTTTCTATCCAATGTTTAAGAAAATTAAATGTTCTTGTCAAATACTTCCGTCACAGTAGCTACTGATCTGGTTCGTCTTAGCGAACGGTATTTCGGCAGTCCTGTACCGCTTGTGTGGGAACCGCGGGTCATTGGACGTGTGTAAGCACTTCTCATTTCCGCCTTTTTTGCTTCGATATTTTATAGTTCAATGAAACTTGGGTTTATTGGTTGGTAAGGTTAATACTTAGGTGAGTAAATATATCGTTGCTTGAAAATCAAATATATTTTGCATATCTTGATGGTTCAGTGTTACTAGAAGCATACTTAGGTATTAAATTTACCAAGCCAGTCAAGAGCTCAATACAAAACATGGTTTAACCTCTAATATGTAGAGAAATTTCATATTCTTTAATCTTAGAAAGACTGAGGAAAGCAGAAATACCTATATATTTTCTGATCTGATCTCTGAGAGAGGATTTTCCCTACTGACTGAGGTCAAAAGACTGAGTCAGAAGAGCTTAAGGCAATATTTTAAAATTTCATAAATAAATAAATAAATATTAAAGGAAATTATTACACAAATTATAAGAATCATAAACCCGAAAATGGCTTGAATTGCTTTTCCGTTTCGTACAAGTTTATTCGTAGTATGAAAAAGTGCATGATAACCATCCGTTGGAAGTAGTGTGATTTTGAATTGACACTTGACAGTGACAGAGTAAACTGACAGATGAAGCTGAAATTCTGCCTGCGCTAGTAGTTACGCGAAAGATCAAAAGACTAGGATATCTGATTGAAGGGATAGTATTTATATTATGTAAACAGGTCACATTGCGGGAAATATTACCACCAGCATTACGCAAGTGGGACACAGCTCGTATTCCCGCGATCTTGATGCTTTTGACATTACCAGTCAATGGCGGCCGGTGTGTTGTCACCGTCGCTTACCGAAAACGGGTTACCTCTACTCTAGCTATTTCAACTTTGCTCTGGAACGTAATGTTGAAAAAAGGTTTATATCGGTTTACCCGAAACGTCAAAGTCATTTATTTAAAATTTATTGCACAAATAAAATAAATATACAAATAAATAAATAAATATTATAGGACATTATTACACAAATTGACTAAGTCCCACGGTAAGCTCAATAAGGCTTGTAAAAAATGGCGGACTTAATGCCAAAAGGCATTCTCTGCTAGTCAACCATTGGGTCAAACAGAATTTGAAGATGCTATTAAGCTGTCGAGAAATAAATAAAGATAAGAAGAAGAAGATAAATAAATAATTAAGACAGATATTTGCTCGATGCTACAAGGCTACATTATGGAAAAGAAAATCTATGGCAACGCAAGTATGACAAGAATATCCTCTCCTGGAGCTTACATTCTCATAGTATTAATGGCCACTTTCAGCTGACAAATCACAAATATGTATTGCATATATCCGCCTCTACAATATTGTAAAGGTGATCATCCAACTTATACTGTTTCCGAGGTGATTGTTTAGCAAGCTATGTGAATACCACGGTCGCTTGCTCTTGCGCACTTAACAGGGTCCTCCGCGAGAATGTGAGTCGTTAGAGTAAATCTACCAACATAGCTATAAAAAGACTTAAACGCCATGAAGCAAGCCTAGCAAACGTAGATAAATTCCCCCTTATTTCCAACGCATAAGGTCCATACGAGTACGTATAAACTTAATATTTGATAGCCACGTACGTCGTTAAGTCATTTGTACTTCTTAGCTGATGTGAGATTGGGAATACTGGGTTAAGATAAAGGAATCACTGCATTATTACATAGAAAACCAGCTTAATATGATTATACGTAACGGTGTTGGTATGCACTATGCAGGATTTCACATTAAATCGATAGCACTTGAAAGGTCATGTTGACTCCTCATCTCAGATTGTTTGCATCCTGAATAATCGACATATAAGACGCTTGTAATCCATCTTCATAAAATATAAGTACCATACGAGATCTTATTGGAATGAGGCTGACCAACGAGAGAAAGTGGACTTCCTCATAAATTTTAGCTCCCAAGCTACCCGTAGTCCTCTTAATGGGTTTGATTGGATTGTGGAGTGGAGAACAATCGGAAAATCTGCTCAGTAAATCTGTCAGCTTATCTAAAACTGACCTGTAGTTAGGACGTTAAAAACTATTGCTTTAACCCACTTTCGTCTTTTGAAATTTTTGATAAATAATCCACAGGTGTCTCCTTGTTTGAATGTCTGCATACGTAGTCCCTCAAGAAAACCTCCGCACGTGAAGGGCCTGCTGCCATACAGCAAAACTACCAACCTGTTTCTAGTTTGAACTAACTTATAAACCTTTTTATAATTCTTTATAATTAAAAGGACGAAATAACTTTGAAGCAACGAATATTTCTTCATTCCGACTGACGTTTCTATCAGAGTAAACAACGCTTCCGAACTGTCCGCCTTGGATTGAATCTAACAAAAACTCCACCAAACCTCGTACCATGGCAAACCAATTATCCGACCAAATCGATTTGGTTTCAAAAGATTTTTTCATTTGACCGGGAAGCCACGTTATTCAGGTCCAGCCTTCAAAAATAAGTAAACATTATACTCGTATACCTTACTACGATGTAATAAGACGCAAAGATGTAAACGTACTTTTGGACGTCACAAAACCAGTTGTCTTGATTAAGAAATCTGAAGAATACCGTTAAATGTGTGGCGTAACAGCCAAAATAAAAACAGGTACGCGGTCGAGTTATTAAATTAATACGATACGATTATCATATTATGTGTGTGTTAATAACTGGCCTATGCATGCGGAAGGACTGATAGGTAAAAAGCTAAAGAGAAGTTGATGTATTGATACCCATTAGGTTTGATTAGATAAAAGCGGTCATTTATGAATTAAACTAAGATAACGTAACGGATGATTCAATTTAAACGCCAGGTACCTAATATGAAACAGGGGAAGTATACTGTAACAAAATGCTTTTTAGTAAAAATTACAATAAAGTGTTCAATAAATGTATAACTTTTACAGTGCATATGGTGCTACTTTACCGCACTAGTGCGATAGTGAGCAAATTACGTAACTATGTTAAAATTTAAAGGGCCATATGTACTGTAAAACGTTGTATGATACATGTGCGAATAGGCAATTCGCAACTTGTGTCGATTTAAAACACTCCCTTCGGTCGTGATTTAATTTATCGCCACTCGTTTCGAATTTCCTATTTTTCGCACTTGTATCGTAATGTACTATTATCAAATACTAGCGACCCGCCCCGACTTTGCACAGGTAACCCTTAACAAATTACATATAGACCTAAAACTTCCTCTAAAATTACTCGATTGATAGGTGAAAACTGCATGAAACTCTGTTTATTCGTTTTTGAATTTATCGCGAACATACAGACAGACGCGGCAGGGGATTTTGTTTTATAAGGTGTGGTGATTTCGTTTTCGACGCAGGCGTTAGTGTGTCCAACTTGACTCTGCACAGTGTCAGTATACATATGTAAATATCAAGTTTATATGAATATAATATATCGTTTAATATAGCAACACTAAACTTTGTTACGTCACAGACGTAGTCGGTGTTAAGTTAGCTTAGTATACCTAATTTGTTTTTATGATACCCATGGAATTATAAGGATCACAGACCAAGGTGTTGCCAACTATCCGTAGCCAAAGCTTATTTGCCTCCGGCGTGGTGAAAAGGTACAATAGTTATATGGGCCAATTTTATGTAAACATCAGCATACCATACATTTAGAACCCCGTAATAGTAACTGGTCATGCAACGCACAACATAGTATTACCGTTCATAATTAGATCATATTTGCCCAATTTCCTCGTTATAATACGTAATAATTTGAATTATAATTCGTCTTATGCTATAATTGGATTGGTATTATCATGAAGATGGTAAATTGTAGAAAGTTTACATCTGGAAACAATTTTCGGCTGAGCTACTTAACTTATTAAAGATCGGATGGAAAACATCTACGGAACTTAAGTAACTCGTCTATAATAATGAATTTAATATAATGAAAAGTTTTGTATGGATTAAAAAAAGTAAACTGGCAGCAGTTTGTAAATATGTAATTTTTAAATTATTTAAAGTAACTTTCTCTTTGAACTTGTAAATTATCCTATGTTCAAAATGGAGTGTTTTGGATTAATACGCGGATAAATATATGTACTAAATATGAATATTTATTAATTACACGTCAAGATTAGGTACATTAAACTGGATTACATTAGAGTTGCCTGGGGCATCGTCCCCAGAACGCTTGCTGCATTTCCCCGTTGAATTGCCAGACTTAGCCGCTGAGCGAAATATTCCCCCGCACGAAGGTCGCCGGACACCCACACAAGTTTGTGAGAAATTTCTTTCGCGACTTGTTTGGTGTCCGATGATAAATGTAAAAGATGAAAAACGCTCATATATTGCTTTGGCTACACTTTTTTTTCATGTCTCGCCTTATTATTATCAGTTAAGTCTTTTTCTAGCTACGCTGATTTTCCCATATCCTAAACATGAATATTTGCTATTAAATAAATGAAGCGACTTACCGATTCCCATCACAGATAACATTCAAATTCCATTATTTCAAATATCTCGTGAGAACTCGGCAAAAAATTGGCAAATAAGGGCATCAATTTTACCAAGACCATCTTACGCAAAAATAATTGCAAGAGGCCTTAGTTCTGCAAGAGCTTAAACATTTTTAATTGACCAATTGAACCGGCATTTTAATCCTATACTGATTGGTTAATACTTGTTCCCATTACATCGGGATCCTCTACTGATGTAATAAAATAACTGTATCGCGATGCCGAAGACATTACACTCGACTTTTTTCTTAAACAAACAATACTTGTACCAGGCACCCATAACGCCTTAGGAGGTAAGTGACCGTTGGTGCTATCAAATACTTACAATTGATTCAAGCGACTACTGACCGTATTGAAACGTAATACGATGCAACGGAACTCCTTTATTAAGATGGTTTGTTAAACAGCATTAAAGAATTCTGGTAAGGTATTATGATCTTTAATGACAAGTGGTAAAACATTCATAAAGTGTATGGTTACGTTGGCTTGTTATCCAGTACGGCACGCGCTGTTGACACGATAAAAAAAACTGATGGAGTGTTCAGAATTTGAGAGTACATTCAAAGGCTTGGTAGCTGTCAATTAAGAAATAATCAATCATGTTGCCACGATGGTTAGAACGTCAAGTGTGAAATAAGCTAAATCAGTAATGAAAGTGGTCATGAGAGGTGTGAAAGGTGTAGTATGGGAAATAAATAATGTAACAACGTAAGTGCTTGTTAATTAACAAATAAAATATTAAGAGAAGGTATTTTTGAAATGTGTGTTTAAAATAAAATTGGACACGAGTTGATTGGAGAGAGTTTCCTTTTTTGAAAAAGGACCCAAATCTTATTTCGCAGGTGACAAATTATCAGTTTCAAAATGAGAAAAAGCGCATAATAAAAGAGACCACAAAATGGAAGAATTAGGATAACCACAATTTTGTACATGTTTTTAACAATGTTATGATACCCTTGACCAAAAGTAACCGTAAAACGAAGCGTTTATACTTCAATAACTTTAGTTACAATATTTACCGTAGCTAACTAACTAACCGCCGACCACCAAACAATGACGAATCACCTGATTTTACGCTTCTAGAGAGTTGGGTGTTATATTTACTTTTTGTAGAAAGTGAGAAATTAGTGAGAAGGGCTAAAGATTTTTCGGTAAATTAAGCAATCATCTTTGGTAATTCTGCGACGTTCATAATATAATTATAGCTCTATTTGTTCAATCACTTGATATTGTGAGTTATGAAAGCGTAAAAGAAATAAAAACAAAAAGTAACAGAAATTAATTGTTCGATAATTAGCTAAAAATTAATGTTGAAGAAGTGGTCTTTAAGTCAGTTTAATAATGCGCGCCGTCGCTATTTACTTTGTGGTTTAATGCAAGGATTTTTATAATCACCTATATATTTATCGGATCGTGCGTGAGATGCACAATAATCACCAAGACGATTGCCAAAGTCGTATCAAAAACCATGACAAATAGTTAAAGTGGAATCGACGTCAAAGATGCGTCACGTGTATTTAACAATCATAGACGTCCCGGTCGGCACTGGTGATGCCGCGGGCGCTTACGGTACGAGTAGTAGCAGATTTGTACGTGGTCATTATTACAAATAATAGTATTGAGACTTTTTGATAGTCATGTTTTGGAGAATATATACAAGTTTTTTCTTGTTCATAATATATGACTTTTAGTCGTGAGGAATATTAATAAAGGAAACGGCATAATTAATCGATGTAAAGGTACTTATCAACCTATCAGAAATAGCTTCATTATTAAATAAATACATTATACTAAAGCTTATGCACTTAATATTCATACTTTTAAAGTATGTCTAGACTTATATTACACCGACGACCGGTCTGGCCTAGTGAGTAGTGACCCTGCCTACGATGCCGATGGTCCCGGGTTCAAATCCTGGTAAGGGCATTTATTCGTGTGATGACTTGATGAGCATGGATATTTGTTCCTGAGTCAAGGATGTTTTCTATGTATTTAAGTATTTATAAATATTTATATATTATATATATCGTGTATATCGTGTGTGTGTCGTGTGTATAAGCGGTGGTGGCTGAGTGGATATGACGTCCGACTTTCAATCCGGAGGTCGTGGGTTCAAATCCTGGCTCGTACCAATGAGTTTTTCGGAACTTATGTACGAAATGTCATTTGATAGCTTTTCGGTGAAGGAAAACATCGTGAGGAAACCTGCACACATCTGCGAAGAAATTCAAAGGTGTATGTGAAGTCCCCAATCCGCATTGGGCTAGCGTGGGGACTATAGCCCGAACCCTCTTGCACGTGAGAGGAGGCCTGTGCCCAGCAGTGGGTAGTTTTTTCTATCTTATGGGTGTTTTCTATGTATTTAAGTATGTATAAATATTATATATATCGTTGTCTAAGTACCCTCAACACAAGCCTTATTGAGCTTACTGTGGGACTCAGTCAATTTGTGTAATAATGTCCTTTAATATTTATTTATTTATTACAAATAAAACTAAAAATTCAATCTAAAAGCATACGTTTGACCTCAGTAATGCATTTAAACCAAAAAATGGCACATCCTGAGATGGAACACGTAATAATTATGTAATCAAAAGAACGAAGATTGAATTCAACTTTCTGGAATCCCACTTTATATCCAACTGAAAAAAAAACATATCACCACTAAAAAGTATAGAAGTATGATTGGTCCATAACAAAGTAACATAAAAGTAAATTCTTGGAAACAAACGTAATCAATGTTACTTATACAGAAAATAATTACAAATCACAATCGAACAGTTTCCGCTTATTAATCCGATAACAAGAAACAAAAGGCACAATACGCAACTTTCCTATGGTTTCAGAAAATCATCTTGAGAAAACATCATATTGTTCTATACCGCTGTATCACTAAATCTTTCAATTTTAATGTAGAACGAAAGTAGCTATCACACTGTTTTGTTAGACCGGTACCGAGAATTCACACATTCCTCTTCCACCTCTCTAATTCGAATTCCATCGCTTTCGTTATCCGGCTTTAACAGCGAATATTCTAGTAAAACGATTAATGGATATCGTGTTATGCTATCGTGTCGCATGGAATGCATAGTTTGCGTGCGAACGGGAATGCGGAATAGGTGAAAATGTATTTCGCTTAACATATTTCTGCGTGGACTGTTTCTTAGTGTATTGTACTATTTGGTAATAAAATTTATTAGTTGCCTGCTTAAGCTCCCTTGGTCGTTACTTAATTTCATGTAGTACTTGCCTTGCTTTAGGTTGTCTGGAAGAGATCGCTCTTTAGCGATAAGACCGCCTATTGTCTGCCTCTACATTGAATGAATGTTTTTTTTCTTGTATATTTTTACTGAGGTGTGCCAATAAAGAGTATTCTATCTATCTACTTGGACAAAATTCAAATCACGGTTCACCATAATTTAATTAAAGTTAAACATTTTTGGTCTGGACGAATTTTTATTTGAATGAAGAAGAAATGCAATAGAAGAAGAATATAATAAAGGGACTCTAAGGATACATACACCGCAAGCCTATAAAGGTACAGAATGATATTGATAAGGCAAAGATGAAGATCATTTGATGATAAACACGATCTTTAGTCATAAACGCAAAACAAGGAATATATACTTTATAGAAATGTTTTTTTAGGCCAAACCTAGTAGGTACAGTCTATCAAAAGTAACCGATCAGATTACGCGACAAAAGTATCTACCATTCTCTTTGATGATCGTTCTGGCCTAGTCGGTAGTTACTCTGCCTATGAAGCTGATGTCCTGGATTTGCATCCCGGTAAGGGCATTTATTTGTCTGATGAGCACCGATATTTGTTCCTGAGTCATGGTTGTTTTCTATGTATTTAAGTATTTATATAATATTATAGGTATTGTTTTGACGTGTAATGTATCCAGGCATAACGAAATAAATAAATATGAATATGAATATAATAATACCTGCATTTATTGTGTACGCATTAATTCACTGATTTTGTCCGAGGAAAGATAATGTTAATGAAAACTGGATAGTCAGTAACTTTACATTAATAATTATTATCATGTTGCACTGAATCGACATCCACTTTTGCAAAGTAGTTTGCATGTTCATAGCAGAAACGCTCATGAATATTATAATTTAGGAATTAACACGTAAGTCGTAACTGATGCGACAGCTTTCACTAATAAGGAGGAAACAAACATCTACTTTGAATAAAATTATCATTTACTTTATCTAGCCGTCTCCGATTGACAAATTAGAAATAAAGCATGGAAAATTAAAATATAAAACAATGGAAATTTTAGATATCATTGATTTAACTTGAAGAATGAGAAAGTAAGGCTTTCACTAATCGGGAGTTTCAAATATTTGCAAACAATTCTTAGCAATCTGGATCATTTCCCACGTAACGGTTTAAACACCAAATGTAATAGATAACATGCAGGCGTATTCTGATTGTAATAAAAGGTTGTGAATTTGTTGTGGATATGATCTGTCAGTGATATAAATGGCATTTTTTCAACCAGAAACATCTCTTTGACACTGACCAACCATAATAAATCCAGATCGAAATCCTAACATGTTCATCAGAATACGGACTTGTATGATATCAGAACATTAGCCAGGAAAATTGTAAAGCGTTATACCATACCAGTTTCTTAAACTTTATCTTCACTGGAAGAGTGAATTTTATTAACCTGGAAAAAGTTATTATATTCACATAACCTATTCGGAATATGGCTTTTTCTTCCCTGTTAGGAGGGATCAAAATAGCACTTTTCCTCCCCGCTAAAAGGGATCTAAGATCTTTCCTGTTCTAGGGCACAATCTCCTATTTTTCCAGGTTCATAAAATTCACTTTATGGCTTATCATTTGACTGCGTCGATGATTGACACAGGACCTCGTACACAATATGCACTACGCTCTAGTGCACGCATATCGCATTACGATATAATGTATGACAAAACTGTTTCACTTCATGCAGTACTGGTTTGTTGCAGGACTTCGCAACCCACTTGACGCAGCCGATTCGGAAATTATTTAGTGGTGACAAAATAAGGCGAAGCGGAGAAGCATGTAATCCAAATGTCTTCTCCGGTTCGCTAGATTACAACTAATGTTATTGGTTGATACCAGAAAGTCTCCTTTTATCTCCGCCTCAGTAGAACGGCAGCCTAGGAGATGCATACTCGTACGCGGTTAGATTTGGTTTGACACACACACATTGTTAGGAAGAGGCAATTCGATTTCTTAAAAAAAAAACAAATGAAATAAGACGGTGTTCGATTACAAAATATAATTTCTTTTATTAACAAATCCAACATTTGCCGCTTATTACGAGTATTAGGAGAAGGAGATGAATTTAGTCCTGAGATGTGAAGGTTATTGAGGTTCTCATTAAGTTTGTTACAAAGGGGATAAGAGATACTTAAAGTGCAAAATATAGAATCTTGACCTGGCTTAATTAAGGGTAACTATTTTAAAAAAAAGTAAAAGGGTAGCTAAAGATGAGCGATCCGCATGGCGGTATATTTGTTAAATAGTCCTCAACTCTATAATGTGTCTGTGTGAAGATAATTATAGTGTATTTTATATAACGCTTCGGAAATAATAGCTGCACGTAAAATAAATGATTTAAGCATAGCATGCCCACATCTATTAGCAGTAAAACACACAAACTATTTACAAGTCCAAATGGAGACATTAAAGTAAATATATTAAAGTAAATTGTCCAAATTGCTACTTTTGTACGTGTCTGGTCACAAATAAATTGCTGTTTGCCTTCATAGATTGTTTGAGTGCACTTTCTTTTGTAAGAATTTTTATGTAGGTATATTATCGTGAGACAGCATTTCTTTAAATTCTTAAGAGGGAAGAATAGGTTTGCGATTCTAACGAAATAAAAGTACTTTTTATATGAAATTCAATTTTGGGAGAAAACGCCTTCGACTAAATTAATCTTAACATTTGTTTGCTGTTTTGATTTTCTTTTTTTGCAAATTTCGAAAAGGAAAACCTATAAACCTAGTTTTTCACTGTGTAACATACTAAAAATCATGGAGAATGGAAAATTTTCACAAAATGTGGTGGTTCTATAATGTAGAACAATTAAGACGGTAAAAGATATATAGGTACTTTTGAATGTAAATTTTAGAGGGTTATCGATATTTGGAAAAGTTATCCGGTATATCAGATACTTTTGGCGCGTTGTTTCATCCGTTACTATTGATGCTGACTGTACGTGGTATACTTCCTCCTTAAACGTAACGTTCGGAAGTCAACTCCAGCTGCATTACTGATGTGGCATCTACGCCGTAATAATATATACTAATCTATGTCTACGCCGCTGTATCTGCCCATTTCCCTGAGAAAAATGAATGACGTCCGCCGCCGCATTACTATCGCTATAATGACGTTAAATCCGTTACTCATTTTATAAAGAAAATTGACAAATATGGCGCCTGCGTCAAGGCCTTAGCAGTAATGTCGCAACAGTAGCGATATCGACGAGCATGTCTTTGGCAAAACAGGGCCGATCCGTCAACATGTTGACCGATCTGCTCCTTTTGAACTGTTTTGAACTATTAAGGACGGTGAGTACGAAGAATTTCGTGCATTGACCTGCCATTTAATATCTCTATCCCACGCCCATGATTGGTATTTATGTTGTCTCGCTTGTACACGTGCATTTACCGCCGGCATCATCGGCGAGACAGCATTGTAATATAGAAAATGTCTTGTCAAATATACGAAATTCTTCGTGCTAGTCTAAAACTAAAACTTTAATCGAAGCGCACTTAGATTCTTCACGCGCGTTGCCCCTTCAAAAACTTAAATCAAATACAATCAAAGATGGATATGGAAGCAACATATTATACCTAGGTTCAATCATTGTTTACAGCAATGAAATGATTCTCTACATGCAAAATTGTAGTAATTTTAAAGAAACGAAAGAATCCAAACGGACATTATTTTAAGTTTTTTCGACGATTACGGGTAGATATGTGCTATTTAAGCGAGCGATAAAATGAAATGGCCCGTAATGAGTGGGTGTGGGAATTATTCAGACCTTACCGCGCTTTTTAAATGACTTTTTGTTACGTGTTTGTATATGAAAGATAGCACTTCACCAACTTTTCAAACTTTGTGTAAAATTGTTACAAGTGTAAAGTATTTATGTAATCACTATTATCAAACAAATACAAGGAATACAGCTAGATTTTCCACAGGTGCCGCCATATTGCCCGCCAAAAACAATAGTTTTGATTAACATTTTGTGGTGTAAGTAACAAATATTGATTAAAAATTACATTTATTACCACTTTTAAACTTTAGTAAATTCTTTTGTTCTTATTTAATTAATTATGATATTTGTTTATCTTACATAAAGTTATTGATTAGGTTAATTAGTATTATAACATTTATAACTAAACATGAAATATTACACCGGATGTCTCAATGCAAAATACTTTGGTAAATAAAAGGCTAATCAATTACAGTATTTTTTTTAAATATTAACAACTAAGAAAGAATTATCAAAATAGAAATCTGTTGACGGTAAAAGGTGTTTTGACATTAATAATGATATAAATTATCTTATATTTCTAACATTTTTATGAAGGTTTAAGCTTTTGCGGCTCCCAATAAATGATGATTTTATTTGAAATTCTATCTATTCAAAGTCCTTCCAGTCTATCTAGTCGTCCTTCATTTTATGTAACATTATGATGATTTTTTTATCACTGTATAGTGTATGGTTTTAAACGTACCTAACTACCTATGTATGTGTTTTAAAGTTCACATATTGTACTTAAGAGCAATGGATCTACTTTGAAAAGAAGTTCTATTCCTGTTTCATTGCTAGAGCCTTTCTTTATATGGCATGGTACATGTTTGAGTAGCACTGAAAGCATTTCACGCCGTTCTCGGTCGTCTAATGCTGCATCCATCATAGCAAACGCCTCTATGCACTAACCGATGAAGCTACAATGTTGCAATATTACTAGGTACTTACGTTGATGTAAACAGGTAACGATGCGTTAAGAGCTGTACACGGCATTATAGGTTGTAGTAGGTACAGATTATTGATTCAGGATAAGTTGATAAGCGATTAATTTTACCTTACAACTTACTAATAACCTAGTGCTAAAAACATCGTGAGGAGACTATATACCTAATAAAAAGTAAAACATTTGTAAGAGATTAGGAATCTGTCGGATCCTACACCGGTACATATGAGACATCGGAAAACCATGTCATCGAAATAATTTTTGGTTTTGAGATTTGAATTACTGTACAGTCAGCATCAAAAGTAGCGGTAGAACAATTAAGACTGTAAAATATATACTTTTGACTGTGAATTTTAGATTATCTATATTTGGAAAAGTTATCCGGCATATCAGATACTTTTGGCGCGTTGTTTCATCCGCTACTATTAATGCTGACTGTACCTATGTCAATGATTTTATAAGTGCCGATAAGTTGTAGGCGTTCCAAAATTAAAGCGCTTACTTCGTACAGATTGCACAAATTGCCTTTATACGCGATTAGGTAAGCGAGAAATGTGCACGTGCTAACGAAATTACGCACACCGAAAGAGAAAGAGACAAGCTTATGTTTAAAAACGAGTATGACAAAGATGAATGGCATGCGAAAATTAATCAACAAAAAACAGATTCATTCGTATGCGTCTAAATAAATATGGAAGTATTGTTTGTACTCCTTATGTATGAGTATAACCTATCTATAGTTATATAATACCATTGTTGTATGTATGTTAGTTTATAAGGTATGTATCTATGACCCTTAGTTGCCTTGATATTTTTTACAGCTGCTTTCGCTAATACTAGAGCCAAATAAGATTCTGTATTGGTAAATATTATGTCGATATTTTAAAATGAGGACGAATATGCTAATAATAAGGGTACCTACTAGAGACAACATAATCTTGTATATTCATTTAAATACAAGACAACCTAATCATTATGCAAACAAAACCAGTAGGTAGTGAGCACGGAGGTACCAGCCTAGTCATATAGTTGCATGTACCTGTCAATCTGCTATCTCAAGTACGCGAAGTTTACCTGCAAAAAAGAAAACACGATAATTAATCACTGCTTATAGAAAGTAGATATTTATGCCTTCATTAAAAAACGAGATTATTATCAACATATTGAACCTGATAGGAAATTACTTTCGCGCTTTACACGTAGCAATGTGCAAGCTATCAAATTTTCCACAATGTAAACAAAACATAAATTTAGATAAATAGCGTTTAGATTAGGGATTATTATTCAATGTTCTTAATTGTTGACAACTGTTTTATTTAATATTTATGTTACTCATTACATGCTCATTAGGCGTCTATTTTAATATTCCAAATCGAACATGGATTTAAACAAAATTTAGTTTGCTTAATCATTTCTCGACACGCGTAATATTGTGATTTCGTGGCTGATTTCTGTCTCGGATATCGGAAATAGGTAATTATTTAAGCAATTTTGAGAAGTTCTATTTAAATTATTGCCCTTAATAAGTTAATCCTTGTTGCATCCTCAGCTGATTTAAAGCCCGCGCTCGCTTATCGACGTGATCTTGATCTTCACTTTTTATATTCTTGTTTAAAAGAACCTACTATGTCGTCAGTGGTGACGTTAATCATATTTTAGTTCTCTTCATTGCCGAAATACTCACTATTCCGAAAAAAACACTTTTTTCTACAATAACGTAAAATTGGGTGAGTAGGGATAAAGCCGTCCTTCAAACCTCGATAGCATTTTTTTTCATGTGGCACGTTGATTTTAATACAGAAAAAATTGTCCTGTCGTGTGAATTTTAGTTTTTAATCTCTCGGTTAATTTCACAATTATGAAGATAAGCACAAAATAGTGCGAAATTCCACCTTAACCCGTTGGGTTTTATAATAGGGGAAAGCAATAGGGTGAGATGAGTAAAATTTTCGGATTAACTTGCCTTGATCCGCTCTCCGTCCCACACTTTGCTCATCCTTATCGCTTCTCTTCAGCATGGTGGGTCCCCGCCTCCCTGGCTCCGGTACTGGGCGCCTACCGCGAAAACCGAAATTCGCAAATTGCGGGGATCTTTCTCTTTTACTCTTACTAAGACGTAATTAGAGTGACAGAGAAAAATGCTCGTAATTGACGAAATTTTCGCGGTTATAGCTCTGGCCCCATATCATAAACATCTGACATCTAGAGATTTGGCTTCTCAGTGTTGCCACAAAAAAAATGTCTGAAAGTATTATAAAATTACTCTTAGAGTAAACTAAAACAGAAAATCAAAGTAGTACCTACCGGAAAATATCCGCGTCCCCCATCCCGTTTTACGGTACCGAAATAACAATAAGGCTTCTGTTGTAGGTATCTAGACAACGATACATATAATATATAATTATTAATACTTAAATACATAGAATACACCCATGACTCAGAAACAAATATTGTGTTCATCACACAAATAAATGCTCTTACCAGGATTTGAACCCGGGACCATCGGCTTCTTAGGCAGGGTCACTACCCACTAGGCCAGACCGGTTATCACTAACTTAATTTACTTACAACCACATAATTTTTTCGTTCCTTTTTTAAGATTGATATTGTGATACAAATCCAAACGGACACCCACGTACCCGGTTTTGTTTAAATATCCGTTATGTAAAGATTACCGTACGTGCGAATCCAACCTGGTCTCAATTTTGTAAACAAAAATCAGATTTCAGAGAATTGAATCCATTTCTCAAGTTCTTTTTGTCTGCAAAAGTGTTTTTAGATTTTACGTAAACTGATTTGTAGCGCGAGAAAGATTTTTGTTAAAAAATCTTTATTAAAATAAGTAAAAAGTTCGATCTTGACATACATTCTAGTAAGAAATTATTTATATGCGGCGACTTTAATGTAAATATTTTGGAAAATTCAACAATGTCTTGTAGATTGTTGAATCTATTCAAATCTGGTAATCTCAACCACATGTTTATGGAGCCTACTAGAGTGACTGCTACTAGTGCAACCTGTATAGATAATATTTTCACTGATATTGTTCCTATTACTAAAAAAGTTATCAGTAATTTAGAATCAGACCACTTAGGTCAATTAATGGTATTTGAGACATTAAGGAAAAATACTTTGAGAAAACAAATAACTTTTGTACCAGTAACCTCGGACCGCGTAGAAAGAATGAAGCAAAGTCTAGTTCAGGCGCTACCCTTTTTGTCTTCCGATATGGGTCCAAATAGTATGTATAATTCATTCTTTCACACTTTTATGGATCATTATAATGCGATATTTACTTCAAAATCGGTCGTAGTTAGTGGTGCATCAGTTTTTAGTGAGTGGGCTACTGCGGACTTACATCAACGAAGACGTGCACTGTATGCCTTGTATGAGGAACGGCGGTTTAACACGAGTGATGAATTTAAAGAACATGTCAAGCAATATTCGAAAAAGTTTAAAATAGATTGTCATATAGCTAAGCGAAATTATCTAAGTCAAAGAATAAAAAATAGTCCCAACATTATTAAAGCAACCTGGAAAGTAATCAATGTGGAGACTGGTCGCTCGAAACACAGAGTGAATGATTTTAAACTAAATATTGATAACAAAATTATAGATTCCAATTTAGAAGTAGCTACAGAATTTGAAAATTTTTTCACTGACGTACCAGTTTTCACAACTAAGGATTTAAATTCATCACCCTCATCCGCTGTTACTCTATTAAAAGATAACGCTCCAGAGTGTTGTGGAGATTTTCATTTTGAACGTGTTTGTACCTCCGATGTAGTAAAGGCGTTTAATTCGGTTAATGTCAAAAAAACGAATGACCTCTGGGGAGTCTCTGTCCATGCTGTCAAATCCTTAGTAGAAATTATAGCGCCTGACTTAGTAATTATATTTAACAACAGTGTTGATTGCGGCGAGTTTCCTGATTTAATGAAACATAGTAAAATAACTCCTTTATTTAAATCGGGTAGCAACTCTGACCCCACTAACTTTAGACCGATATCTGTGCTACCAACGTTCAGTAAGATTTTTGAAAAATTAATACTTTCTCAATTAGTACGACATTTTAACGTCAATAATTTAATGCATAATAAGCAGTTTGGTTTTACACGGGGTCGCTCGACAACCGATGCTGGTGTTGAGCTAATTAAGCGTATCTTCGATGCCTGGGAGGAGTCACGAGATGCTATAGGTATCTTCTGTGATTTGTCTAAGGCCTTCGACTGCGTTTGTCATGAAACATTAATCAGGAAACTACACTATTATGGAGTTAGAGGAGCGGCACTGGATTTACTTAAGTCCTACTTAAATGGTAGAATACAAAGGGTCGATGTGAATGGACAGCGATCACCGGGGTCATTGGTCTCTATGGGTGTACCACAGGGGTCAATATTGGGACCTTTCCTGTTCCTTATCTACATAAATGACTTGCCATTCCTTGTAAAGACCCACCATGATATAGTATTGTTTGCAGACGACACTTCACTTATTTTCAAAGTCAAACGACAGCAACAAGCTTACAATGATGTAAACGATGCTATTTCAAAAGTAGTAAATTGGTTCAATGTTAATAATTTATTGTTAAATGAGAATAAGACTAAATGTATTAAGTTTGTCACTAGTAATGTAAGGCATGTAAAAACAAGTGTCATTGTCAAGGATGAGGAATTGGAATTAGTTGATAGTACAGTTTTTCTTGGTATAACTTTAGATTCTAAACTCCAGTGGGGTCCCCATATTGCTACTCTTTCGAATAGACTGAGTTCTGCAGCTTTTGCAGTAAGCAAAATCCGTCAGTTAACTGATGTCAAAACAGCTCGATTAGTATATTTTAGTTACTTCCATAGCATTATGTCATATGGTATTTTACTGTGGGGTGGTGCTTCAGATATAAATACCATTTTTGTTCTGCAGAAGAGGGCTATTCGAGCAATATATAAAATGAACCATAGAGACTCACTGAGAGATAAATTTAAGGAAATTGACATCATGACAGTGCACTGTCAATACATTTATGAGAATATTCTGTATGTGCATAAAAATATTGCCGATTTTAAGAAAAATTGTGACATTCATAATATTAATACTAGAAATAAACATAAGTTCGCCGTGCCCTTCACTCGGCTCCATAAAATTAAAAAATCATTCATGGGTAATTGTGTGAGATTTTATAATAAACTTCCAAACCATATTACTGAGTTACCAATTAATAAATTTAAGAATCATGTAAAGCGTAAACTTATTTCTAAAGCTTATTATACCACACAAGACTACATGAATGATAAAACAAAGTGGGATTAATTGAGATTCGAAATGATTAATTATTTATTATATTTGAATAATGATGATGAAATGGATATTCCAATGCATGTATTTCCTTTGTTGTTTTTATTATATTTGTTTGACATTTAGAATTTATTCTAGAAACAATCTAGACTAGTATTTTTTATACATTTTTTTTTTGCATGACTATATTTTGTGAAAGTTTTAGTATTAAATTTGATCTATGAATTATATTCATTAGTATTATATATGGAATAATATTTACAACATCAATAAATTGCTCAGATAATTAGATTAAGATAATTATATGTAATACTGTCTTACTATTCATAAGTGCTTGTTGCTAGGCCTACATGAATAAAGTATATTTGAATTGAATTGAATTGAACATTTTCTGTCATCTTCATAATCACTTTCTCTAATATGCTAAACAATTCTGAAGAGTACTAGAGCAAACATATTTTTATAAAGAGATGCTGCTTTTTAGAATTGAGAGTCAGCGCTTTAGCAAGTCACTGCAATATAAAAAGTTCTAAAATATTGACGATTCATACTTCCTTTGTGATAGAGATAGCAAATCAAGAATGATGAGTTGAAATAGGACAGAAAGCCGAATGAAAAGTTTCGTTTTCTAAGGTTAATGATTATTTGACTTTGTATTGTATGGACAGGTTGTGTAAGCAGTCATGGTTTGGCAAAAACGTGATGATGATGTTTACTGGGCTGGTAATGATGATGATCGACACAAATCGAATAAGAGATTTCATTAGGCAAGCTAGCAATTGCAGAAATATCCGGATAATGTTTGTAGTTGTTTTCGTTCGTATAGTAACTTTATACAAAAAGGTTTACTAAATATCACGCTAGATGGCGTTGAACTAGCTGCGTCGATTCGTACATCTCGCTATCGAAATTCCTATCGGGTTTGTATATAAGGGTCGGGAATTGTCTATAATACGTGAATGT
Source organism: Cydia pomonella (assembly GCF_033807575.1). Lineage (NCBI taxonomy): Eukaryota > Metazoa > Arthropoda > Insecta > Lepidoptera > Tortricidae > Cydia > Cydia pomonella. The sequence continues at coordinate 17,023,859 of NC_084712.1, forward strand.
TTGTTGGATTACTACTCAATCTTCTCATGTAAAGGACACCCTTTTTGAACGAGTTAGGGGTACAGTCGCCATCAGATAAATCTGAGCGGCCAAGGTGCGCTTACAAAAATTTGAATAAGGGCGTTAGAGAGTGCGTGTTCAGATATTTTTGAGCACTTCGGCCGCTCCGATATATCTGATGATGACTGTTCCAATTCATTGTAATTTTAGCTGTTTTATATCGAATTTATCATTCGCGTTCGGATCATGATGTATCTTATTTACTTAACTGAATAATAGTCCTAATATTATAAATGGAAAAGTTACCTATATGTTATTTGTTCCTCCTTCAATCAGAAACGGCTATCTGTTTTCTATAAAATTTGGCGCTTAAATAATGTATAAAAAAGGATAAAGGAGATTTGATATCCGAAATTCACGGGCGATGTCGGGCAGAGGCTAATGATAAATTATTACAAAATATTTATCAGATCCAAAAACAAAACTTATCTAGCTTTCGAATCACCGTCTTCGCTTTAACCTCGTAACACCCACCGTACAAAATATTTCGATTTTTAATTAAGTAGATGCTTGTTGGGTAGTTTAAGATGAATTTCGTTTGTTTGAGAAAGCAACAAAACAAAAGATATGCTACTATTTGGTTTATAACAGGTTCTATTTACATTGAAACGGAGTGTACATTGTAATGCACATTGAGCCTTAAGAGCGTTAAACTTGAAAACAATATTAAAATTGCTATCTCTACTGACTTACAGTCATAAAACTATAAACGCATTGTATCATGCATTATTTCTCTAAATGCTTCGTTACATGCCATTTCCACAAGAATAGTTCGGAGCAAAAACCGCGTTCCGTTTCACCGACACTGCTACCAGTTTCAGTGATCTCTGGCTTATGAATTAAAGATTGAATGTTTGTTCACACTTGATTTGCTATTTCCATGTCGATTTAAGAATAGATCCAATGGGTATTGGTATTAAAACGGCATTCAATACTTATTCAACGTTTATATTTTTAATTTAGCGCATGAGTCTCTGTTTCTTAGCTTCTTCTCAAAGCGACATTAATGGTTCGCTAAACTATAGTTTAATTTGGTGACTAGAGCCAACATGATAATCGTTAACGCTCTGTAGCGTAGTCATCTCTCTCTTTCACTCTCCAATATTAGTGCGACAGTGACAGTTGCGTTTCGTTCGCTATGAAGCGTAAACGATCGTTTCTATCCTTATATCCTATAGGTACCTTAAATCCATTTGTGATTCAGTCAGTACCTGGTTATCATGAAAATATTAATTTAAACTTTATTGCTTTGAAATAAGAGCTTATAATATAGTCTCCATGCTTAGTAAAACAAAAGGTGACTAAATATAAAGCTATAATTGATGGTGTTTAAAAGATTGATCTTTATTACGTTGGCAGAAACATGAACAGGCAATTTTTGTCTGAATATTCGATGTAGAAAGTAGCGTGGGTTGACTTAAGAATTATATCGTGCAATACTAGGATTGGATGGTATAACGCAGTATGTGCTGATTAATCCTCGTAATTCTATATCAAAACAAAAACAATCAAAAGAGCAGTAAGTATAAATGTTTCGCATTTCAGCATTTCGCAGACGAGCATTTCTTCTTCTCTTCTATCCTTTCATCTACTGAGATACTTACCTAAGTTGGTTTGATTTACTTAGGTTGTAAAGTACAAAAAGTATTATTTTAGTTGACTCATAGAAAAAGTGTTGTGTACAACAGCGTACAATTTCCTCAGCAAGCTTCGTGGCCTAAACACTGTACTTAACCGAAAGCTCTCCATTGTATAAAATAGTACATATTACACACTTAATTTTAAAGAACTACCTTATAGGGTTTTATAGTAAGTGGGTAAGTAGCTACCATATATCGAGTATTTCTGTATTTGTGTTATATGAGGTCTTTGAATAATAATTGATAATATTTGAGACCTTCCGTTTTCTTTATATGTGAATCACATGGTCTTTGTTTAAAAGTAGCGTCAAAATAATAGTTACCTACGCATTTTTCATGTTTTTAAGCATATTGGTGCTTACTGAATAACACTGTCCAAATACAACAAAATATAGTTCCCAGAATGTAGTTATCGTTCTGATTCCGATCAGATCGTGATTCGTGGTTATTTAGATTCTATTTGTAATGGGAAATGCTCGAAGCTACTTTGCAGCCATATTTGACAGAGCGGGGGCGAGGAAATTGCACTGTTGCTTTTGGAGAGATAAATTGCGGGGTCAAAGTTTATTCGATAGTAAGTAAAGTAGGCGAAATAGTAGTGATGATCTTGCAAAATTTTATTATAAAATTGTTTCTAGTATAAGTTGGGATAATTTCGAAAGTGAGGTCTTTATACGAGTAAGTCGACCACGCAAACCTGTTGTGACGTTATGTAGTTTATGCATAAAAATATTGATAATTGAAAAATAAATATGTATTGTATTAACGATATTTTTTAACACCACAGCACTTACGGCCCGACTCGAACTTTAAAATACGTCAAATATTACGTCTAGATATGATATGAATCGGATCGTAAGTGTCAAAAGTGACGTTTCTTCAAACAAAAACATTACTTTAAACACTGACATATCCGAGACATATCGTTCCAAAGATGTTTGACGTTTAAAATAACACTTGTACTGTCTGGGCTATCAAAATGGCTCCCAACTTATCTTGGTATGACTCTATTTGACGTAGGTATCTTAAAGTTCGAATCGGGCTATCAATAATAGTAGCAATTACTACTAGTAGGTACCTAAAAGTTATAATTTAAGGTATCAAAGCCACTAAAAATGTTTTCTAAGAATTCAATTAGCATATTCACATTAATACGTTGTTTCACGGAACGTGCACTGCACCGCGACAGTCCGCGCGCATGCATACGTGCATGCATTGTCAGTTGCTGCAATTATTTCCTTAAGAGGACATTCCTGCACTGGGCGGTCACTCTTAAATACATTTACAGTACATATGGTGCTACTTTATAGCACTAGTGCGAAAATTAGCATATTAAGTTACAGTGTCGAACATTTAAAGGGCCATATGTACTGTAAAACGTTGTACGATACATGTGCGAATAGGTAATTCGCAACTCGTGTCGATTTAAAACACTCCCTTCGGTCGTGTTTTAATTTATCGCCACTCGTTTCGGATTTCCTATTTTTCGCACTTGTATCGTAATGTACTATTTTACTTTAACTATCATGTAACTTTTTAATTGTTTATCTACCTAAATAAACTACTATGCTTTTTGCTTTATTTTTGCGATAAATTAATATTTATATGAAATAGAAGCGTCAAAAAAAAAAAACAAATAACGCAATATACCGTCAGGTGACAATCAAAACTCAGTAATTACTACCGCAAATTCAGAGCCATAGTGAATATTATGTTTAAACATTCAGTAGTTTATAAATTTACTTAACGAAAATTCTTAAAACGAAAATTTGGCATATTTGAGAATGGAAATAGGAAACTACGAAAAGCTGTTTTAGATTTTTATAATTTAATTTTATTCAGGAAGTGCAGCAGTTAGTTGTATCACTCACTTGCGGAGAAACTATTAATAAAGAAATTGTATATTCTAGTAATCAAAAAGCTCTAGGCCCAGAGGCCTCTTAAATTCAGGCAGATGCTTACTTTAGCATATAAATTGGCTGCCATCTTGTGCTGAGCCGCCATTTTCTATTATATTCAAATTGAGGAATGCTATTGAGTTTTGAATCGTGCACGTGGCCATATTTGAGTAATTTAATGGATTTGCTATTCAGGAGTTATTATGCGAGAGGAGACTTTGAGCTCCATTTGGAGTTAAGGAACTGCAATTAATTTTCATACTAGATGATACGAAACACAATCTTATAGAATAGAATATAGATTAGTTAGCAATAAGATAGTAAAGTTTTACGAAGAGCCCATATATTTATTGATTAAAGTAAGTTAATTTTAATGACAAGGTAAGTTACTAGTAAGTTCGAGTACTTTCTTGCTTCCCATACAAATCTTATACTTTGAAACGAGCATTTCTTGTATATTTATATATTTCGGGGATCTCGGAAACGGCTCTAACGATTTCGATGAAGTTTGCTTCAAAGGGGTTTTCGGGGACTAAAAATCGATTTAGCGAGGTCTTATCTCTAGGGAAACGCGCATTTTTGAGTAAGTATTTACTTATATATTTTCCGAGCAAAGCTCGATCTCCCAAATATTAATGATATTAAGAAGGTTTAACACGCATAATTATAATTATTCCCTTTTTTTGTACTTCATCTATTTCTATGAATGAACCTGATTTCAGTTCACGGTTAAACCCATTATCTCTAAATACATCTACGGTTTTGCCATGCAATATCTCGCCAATGCTACGCATGTCATCTTACATTTTAGACGGTTACCCGTTGTCGACTTCATAAGTCACGATTCCACGGGTCATAAGTTCTTTTCCAACTCTTTAGTGCTTGTGTCATATCATAATCAATTCTATATCAACGCGATAAGCGATGTTATCGATTGTATAGTATCATTCAGCCTTACTATAGTTAGTGCAAGTGCCAGGTAATTGAAAACCCTATATCAAAAGCGATAAAGGATGTTATCCCTCGGATAGTGTCATTATCCTGACGGGTGTAGCAAATACGTCACATTGATCGATGCGGCAGTTTTTACGATGACGATATTTATATACATCGGAAACGGATAAAGTAGCGGCTGTCTTACTGCAGGTATTCGCTGGTATCATTGCAATTTATAAGGATGTCGACAACTGCTTAAGTGTGTTTAGGTAATTCGTTAAAATGGTACAATTTAGATTAGTGTTGGTTAAGAGTTGTTGAGTCTTCTGACTTAAACCTCGACTCGGTTTCTCAGATTTTTATAATTTACTTGACACTCAAGCTATTTTTAACTTGTGAGAGTTCTGAGTACTTGTAGTAGACTGGAGCCCTTTTCAGAAAATTTACTTTTTTTTACACACGAGTCGAGTTCTTGAATTAAGCTCAAAAGACTCTTGTTCCTACCAACACTAATTCAGATCATTTATAACTGTTATTTTTGCCATTTTATAGGAAGAAAGGAGGATATATATATTATAAGCAAGTTAAATGTATCTATTTCTTGTTAGAAAAAGAAGAGTTAGTAGGTAAATAAGTGAATAAATTAGTATAAACCTTTGCATAGGTATACTATAATCGTAAAAACTTACTTTTTGTGACTTTTGGCGCCGACACAAAAATGAAGCGCACTTTTTTACGACATTTATAAGAAATACAGAAATAAGTTTATTCTCAGTAGCTTTTTAAATAACTTATATTAAGCTTCTTCGCTCAACAATCCAGCGAGGAAATGCTGCCAGCAACTCGGTACTAAAATATGCCACACGGGCCATTTTTTAGATTTAATTAGATATATTTCAATCTTGTTCTAGTTTTTATTATTTGTTTTAATCATTCTGTTTTTTTAATTTTTTTTAAATTAAAATGTATAATGCCATCCTGTGTAATTCCTAATAATATATTAGATATATAGAAACATATAACACATAACTCAAGAGCAACAGTCCCTTTCCTGTCCTTTATAAATAGTTATGTCCCGAATGCACCTGTTCGCTGCATGCAAAGGTTAAGTCCTGCATTTTTCTATGCAATGTGCAGCTTTGTTAGGTTAGACTGACTTATATTAGACGTTAGCTATCTGAATTTTATTTATATTAAGTGAATTTGAATGGGAATTTATAAGCAAGTGTGGAGCTAAATTGCTTGTTAGGGTTTAATTATATTAAATTGCTTTGTTATGTGAAACCTGAAGTGTAGGTAAATATTTTATTTTCAGAATGTAATAGTCTGCAAACGAGCACTGCAGACGAGCCGCCTGATGGTAACGGTCTTCGCCGCCTATCGACATAAGCAACATCGGAGGTGCCACTTACCTATACGTTGCCGACCCTAGAGAATCCTGAATACCCGCTTCTTAAAGAACCCCGTGTCATATCGCAAAGGAAATACCTCAGAAGGTAACTCAACTATGTACCTTTTAAAAATATACTGCAATAAAGTTCTTATTATCTCTATGTGAGAAATGTAGGTACCTACTTATACACGTTATAAATTTCGAAAGTCAATTCAATGTATGTATCGATGTGAAACACACTAGTAATTGTTTATTATTATCTATACACATTTTACGATTTCCTTCACGTAGAAAGACATAATATTTACTTCGTAGTTTTACTATTACACTCGTTATAACCGATTTAATTAAGCGCTACATTTCAACCGTTATAAAACTTCGTTTTATACCCGTCTTTATCGCAGTAAAATAATAAATCTAACAGGCTATGTTCATTAGCGGGTAATGTAAGCTTTACTGGCCACTTGTCTAAATTAGAATATTCCTAGCGCGCATCGTGTGGTCGCGAGACGAAGTAAAAAAACCGGACAAGTGCGAGTCGGACTCGCCCACCGAAGGTTTCGTACTTTTTAGTATTTGTTGTTATAGCGGCAACAGAAATACATCATCTGTGAAAATTTCAACTGTCTAGCTATCACGGTTCATGAGATACAGCCTGGTGACAGACGGACGGACGGACAGCGGAGTCTAAGTAATGGTTTCGTAAAACAGTTTAAGATTTTTTTTTACGATACCATTTTTGTCCGCAAAAGTTAGCTTTATCGGTCTAGGTAATAAAAATAGACCAGTTTTTGTACTTATTATGAAGAAGTAAGACCTTTTTTTATTATATGGATCAAAAGTGCTAATCATTAAAAATTATACCTATATATGATTATACAGTACAGACTATAAATTGTAAATTGTACAGTGTTGTAGTTGTAAGTGTATTATGTGTGTACATACTAACAAATTATGTAACCAGAGTCCGAAATAAATATTTTTAATTTAATAAACCCAAAACCGTGCTGTAGCAAACAAATATGTTTATGCAGACATTTATGTTGCGTTTACCAAAAACTACGATTTTTTATTGCGGATATTTTTTTCTAATTGCCTAGCTTGTAATTTTCATGTTCTAGTTTTATTTTGATTTGTTTATTTATTAATTTTAACAAGCAGAAACGTCTGCAAACGATGCTATTAAGCTTAGAATAAATTTAATAGTGAAAAAATTACTGTCTTGGGTGAGACTTGAACTCACGGCCTCTTATTACGCCTCTGCCAGCCTCTGGACAGAGGCCGTGAGTTCAAGTCTCACCCAAGACAGTAATTTTTTCCACTTTTAAATTTGTTTATTTATTTCACTACATATAATTACATTACATTAAAAAAAAAAAAATATTATAGGACATTATTACACAAATTGACTAAGTCCCACAGTAAGCTCAATAAGGCTTGTATTGAGGGTACTTAGACAACGATATATATAATATATAAATATTTATAAATACTTAAATACATAGAAAACACCCATGACTCAGGAACAAATATCCATGCTCATCACACGAATAAATGCCCTTACCAGGATTTGAACCCGGGACCATCAGCTTCGTAGGCAGGGTCACTACCCACTAGGCCAAACCGGTCGTCAGACATTAATGTTATTAGTTATTTAACTTATTAACTACATATGCCACTTCATATTTTACTTTTATCTTGTGCTTCTATTCTAATTAAGTGAAATGTAAATTTCTGTTGATAATAGTACATTACGATACAAGTGCGAAAAATAGGAAATTCGAATCGACTGGCGATAAATTAAAACACGACCGAAGGGAGTGTTTTAAATCGACACGAGTTGCGAATCACCTATTCGCACATGTATCGTACAACGTTTTACAGTGCATATGGCCCTTTAAATGTTCGACACAGTAACGTAATATGCTAAATTTCGCACTAGTGCGGTAAAGTAGCACCATATGTACTGTAAAATAAATTTCTGCCACATTTCGACGTCACCCTTCCGGCCGTGTATAGGTACGCTGTTGGAATACATGTTCAGTTAAGCGCCTGCTCGCTTGCATGTCATGTTAGGTCTTAATTATAGCTGGGCTTAACCGCACCTGAAGAACTATTGAAGCTATAGGCAATGTCAAGTTTTGGTATAGGTGTTGACAGGAGAATCACCCACAGCTACTGCTATTTTTACTATTATATTAACTTCTGGTACATTCAAGTAGTTTTAAAGCCTAGCTATATACAGGCTATAGTGAATTTGACCAAACAGCTTCTGAAGTTATACAGCCTATACAAGTAGGGCTACAATAAATATTGTCATCCGTAATTGTACCTTCTTCAAGCAAAATAAATGATTTATGAAGGTCTAGCAGAAATTGTAGCTATTCATTTTGCAACCTACATAGCTTTAAAGCCTGTAATATGGTCTATATACTATCTTGCTACCGTCAACGCCAGCGAAATATGTTTTCTACGATTTTTCGACATATAAATCGACGCGGTAAATTGCACTTTGGGTAACATTATAAAAAGTTCGTTGATATTTTTTGGACTTTAATAATTACTATAATTAAATCTTTACAATTTATCCGATTTTCTATCTCTCGTCATATATTTTGCCAAACAGTATTTTTAGAAAAAAAAGAATACCCAATTCACTAAGGTGGCTATTTATTTTCTATTAATACTGACTTTTGTATTTGATTTACCTTGGCCGTGTTTTTTATGATATAGAAGGTAAACGCGCAGGCGGATCTGATGGTAAGCGATTACCGTCAGCCATGGACACCCGAAACACCAGAGGGGTTGCAAGTGCGTTGCCGGCCTTTAAGATACTCTCTTTTCTTGAAGGTTTGATTGTATTTATTGTTACCGTATTAAGTAATATTATCTAGTAAAACGCTTGGCTACCTTAGCGTCCACTGGTCCAGCGTCCGCGCATTAAAACGGTACAGATTTATATTCCAACCGCTTACCACACACAGGTGCTAAAAGCCTAATCCCTAATATCATGTAAACCACTATTTTTTAACCCCCTTATTCATAAACATCTACTAAAGTTGACAAGCCGCTAATAATCGTTTGTCCCTTTCCGGCGTATTAGTATGATGGAAAGGGACAAACGATTATTAGCGGCTTGTTAACTTTAGTAGACGTTTATGAATAAGGGGGTTAGTCTTTGTTTTATATGAATGTGACCATAGAATACGTGTTCTTAAATAAATTATGTTAATGTTTATTAATATTACTAATGCGGAAGTAACTCTGTCTGTCCGTCGCCTCTTCACAGTAACATAGCTGAAGCGATTTAGATGAAATTTGGTATGGAGATTGTTAGAGGCCCGAGGAAGGACTTATCGAGTATTTATCATCATCATTCCACGCAGACGAAGTCACGGACAGAAGCTAGTAACTTGTCTAAGCGTAGTATTTGATTTCATGCAGGGTGTCGCGTTCAGTACACAATACATAAACGAATGGAAATGATAGTGACCTTTAAAGCTACCTTTACCTTTGATATCTGGGAGACCGAGCTACTCGGATAACATATAAAAACCCAAAATTGCGCATTTTCCCAGAGATTCTAGCTAGACCGATTTTTCGCCTTCCAAATAGCAAATTTCATCGAAATTGTTAGAGCCATTTCCGAGATCCCGAAATATACAAAACTTACTCGTATAAAGGTATAAGATAAGATGAGTCATTGCCCTAATGACGGATTTGGCCGCATTGACCTTTGTTAGCGACGCGACCAGAAACTTAGATGACGCTAAGATTAGTTAAGTTGAAATACGATTAAGGCTGTATTCGAAATAAAGATTTTATCCGTTAGGTAGGGCAAAGATATAATTAGATTGTTATTAGACATAAGAATTATGTAATCGTTCGTTATATCAGGTATTATTCGATATTTAGGTCACCCGCAAACCCTAAATCCCAAATCCTTATTCGAAGAGCGAGATGAACGAAGGAATAAGAAAAATAAAGAAAACTTATTCATTGGTTCATAATTATAGCCAATCACATGCAAATAAAGACAAGGAAAGGTAAAAAACAGCGAGACAGAAAATCTCGATCGTGATTGGTCAGTCAATTTCCCGTACAGAATTCGATTACGCTCAGTTGTACTATGAGACGCACATATTTAGGTTATTATCGCAGTAATTACTTTAATTAGTAATGAATGTTACATATAATCGTAGAGCGTGAATTGCTTAACACCCTAATATAGGTCATATTATCGTAATCCTAGCTATTAGATAATAGCATACCGTAAACCGTCGAGAAACGGGCTATTGTTCCGAGTGCGGACGAACAATAGGCTTTGTATTCGTGAAGTAAGCGAGTCGGACAGGTGTTATTGTTTTGTTTCACTGACCTAGAAACCGAGTTAGCGTGTTATGCAATATTTAAGTCAATAATTAGATATTTGTGAGAATTATAGTTATGTAAACGATAACGAGATAACACGATTTAACCCGAACAAAGCCGAATCAAGTAACCGACCAATCAGAGGGCTTGATTCAGAACGAATCGAAACGCGTCTTATCTCCCTATCGTAAGGGTGTTCCTTTTCTACGAAATTCGTATATAAGCGAGGAAGGAACGGAGTGAA